>NC_081324.1:41488030-41796244 GCF_026419965.1 Kogia breviceps | reverse complement strand
TGTATGCCACAGTGTCTGTACCCTGAGATTGTTAATGCATAATTTTCCCATCTGAATAGGTGGGTAAAAAAAGTTATTTTCAGTCTAAGAGATACATATAACAATCACATCCAAAAGTAGTACATCAGTCAGTCCCTGTTCCTTTCATCCTTGTCCTGCACTATCACTCCATTGAACATAGTCTGGATCTTGATACACAGAATCATCAGTTTGGATTTGGGGGAATCCCCTGCCTTTGAAACAGTTTCGTGGTTCACAATCCATGAGATATTTAGAGCTGTTTCTGAACAAACTGCAGAAGTATTAAATTAGAAATTAGAAAAGCAGAAAGATAGCACCAAAATAAAAGTACTTGTGTATAACTCTAACAAAATATATACAAGATCTATACATGGAAAACTACACAACTCTGATGAAATCAATCAAAGTAGATATTAAAAAATGGAATGATATCCCATGTTCATGGATTGGAAGACTTAATATTAAAATGTCAATTCCTTTCAACTTGATCTATAGAGTCTATACAATTTCAATCAAGATCTCCACAAGTTGTTTTATAGATATGAACAAACTGATTCTAAAATTTATGTGGAAAGTCAAACAGACTACAATAAATCATATAATGTTGAAGAAGAACAAAGTTGGAGGACTTACATTTTCTGATTTCAAGACTTATTGTAAAACTACAATAATCAAGTCAGCATGCATGCCATTGGTGAAAGAATATACACATAGATCAATGAAACAAAACAAAGAGCCCAGAAATAGATCCAAACAAAATATAATCAACTGATTTTTGCAAAGTTGCAAAGACAATTCAATGGAGAAAGGTGGTCTTTTCAAGACAGTGCTGGAACAATTGGATATCCATATACATAAACATGAACCTAGACACAGACCTTACACTTTACACAATTAACTTAACATGAATCTTTCCATTCCAGCTAGCTTCCTGTTATTGATTTCTAATTTAATTTCATGTGGTCTCAGGACATACTTTGTATGATTTCTATAGTTTTTAACTTTGTGAGGTGTGTTTTATGATCCATGTTGGTAAATGTTCCATATGAGCTTGTGAAGAATGTGAATTCTGCTGCTATTGGATAGAGTGTTTGAAAAATGTCACTTAGATCCAGATGATTGATGGTGCTGTGCAGGGCATCTATATCTTTAGTGATTTATGCCTGGTCTGTCCATTACTTAGAGAGGGATGTTGAAGTATGAAACAGTAATAGTACTTTTGTCTATTTTTTCTTCAGTTCTCTCAGGTTTAGTCTCATGTATTTGGAGACTCTGCTGTCAGCTGCATAGCATTAGTGTTTGTTATGTGTTCTTGGGGAACTCACTCCATTATCATTATGTAACTCCCCTCTTTATCCCTTATAATTTTCCTTACATTGTTGTGTGCTTTGTCTAAAATCAATATTAGTACTCCAGCTTTCTTTTGATTGGTGTTAGAATGGTGTATCTTTCTTAATTCCTTTACTTTTAATCTATCTGAGCCTTTATATTTAAAGTGGGTTTCTTGTAGACAACATAAGTTGGGTCTTGTTTTCCTATCCATTGTGACAATTTCTGTCTTTTTATTGTGAATTTAGACATTCACATTTAAAGTGATTAATGATATAGTCAGATGAATACCTACGATGTTTTTGTTTTCTACTCATTGCATTGTTTTTTGTTTCTTCCCCCATTTCTTTTTCTGTCCTCTTTAATTTTAATATTTTATGATTCCATGTTGCTTTAAACAATGGTTATCTTTTAGATCAATTAAAAAGAAAACAAAGAAAATATTTCATTTTACCTTCATTTATTCCTTCTCCAACACTCTTTATGGCGAGCTGAGTTTCTGACATTCCTTGAAAGGAATGTCTATTAGTGACGAATTCCCTCAGTTTTTGTTGATTTGAGAAAGCCTTTCTCCTTTACTTTTTTTTTTTTTTTTTTTTTTGCGGTATGCGGGCCTCTCACTGTTGTGGCCTCTCCCGCTGCGGAGCACAGGCTCCGGACGTGCAGGCCTAGCGGCCATGGTTCACAGGCTTAGTTGCTCCGCGGCATGTGGGATCTTCCCGGACCAGGGCACGAACCCGTGTCTCCTGCATCGGCAGGCAGACTCTCAACCACTGCGCCACCAGGGAAGCCCTCTCCTTTACTTTTGATTGACAATTTTGCTGGATATAGAATTCTAGGTTGGTAGATTTATTTCTTCTTTTAACACTTTAAAAGTTTTATTCCTCTATTTCTTGCTTGTTTTATTTTTGACAAGATGTTTACTATAATTCTTATGCCTGTTACTCTATAGATAAGGTGTGGCTTATCTATAGAGTAACAGGCATATATCTGTCTTCTTTCAAGATGTTTTCTTTGTCTTTGGTTTTCTGCAGTTTGAATATGATATGCTTAGCTGTGTATGAGTGTTTTCGTTAGCTTGTTGTATTTGTTCTCTGAGCTTCCTTCTTCCCGGATCTGTGGTTTGTTTATTCTATTGACATACCTTCAGCTCAGAGATTCTTTCCTTGACACGTCTAATCTACTGTTGACCCAAAAAAGACTTTCTTCATTTTTGGTACAGTATTTTTGATTTCTATCATTTCCTGTGTATCTTTCTTAGAGTTTCCGTCTCTCTGCAGCTGTAACAGAATACTACACACTGGGTAACTTATAAGCAACAAGTCTCTATTTCTCACAGTTCTGTAGGCTGAGAAGTCTGAGATCAAGATGCCAGCAAGGTCACACACTCCTTCGGGTCCAGAGCTAGCACCTTCTCATTGTGTCCTCACATGATGGAAGAGGCTGGGGATCTCTCTGAGGCAACTTTGATAAAACAGTCATTTCACTCACAAAGGTTTCACTCACAAGACAAACATTTCCCAAAGGTCCCAGCTACTAATCTCATTACATTGGCCATTAGGATTTCAAGGTTGCCATGAACTAGTTTGTAGTTTTGCAATATTTATATTCTAGATTAATGACTGGGTTAAAATGTAGTTAAAACAAGCCTTTTAATTGGTCTTCATATTTATATACACTAGAAACAATGGAAACGTAGTGATACACTAATCCTACAATTTCAAATTATTTTCTAGACCAGTGTTTGTTGTGATCCCAGGGAGAGCAGGCTCAGCCTCACCTGGAAACTTGTTAGAAATGCAGATCCTTAAACCCCACCCCAGACCTACTGAATCAGAAACTCAAGAGGCTGGAGCCAGACTCTTCATTTTAACAAGCCCTCCAGATGTTTCTCATGCTATCTCAGGTTTGAAAATCACTGATCAACACTAAGTTATATTTGCACTTGTAAGTGGAATATAGTTATAATATTCTAATTGTATTGTCTGTTAGCTTTGTACCTGTTGTAAAAAACTCAATTAGTCACTATTAATGATTCTATTACTCTGGAGATTATCTCAAGCAGTTGCAAAATGAGTTCCTAGAATCATACAAGGTTTGGATGTATGAAAATAGACTGTCAAATTTACAAATTTTATGTCTTCTTGTGATTGGAAGGGAAGATTCCATTTTATAAGAAAATATATTTTTGATTAAAGTATTTTAATTTTAAGCTTTTCATTGCAAAATAATTTTATACTTGTAAAAATAATACAAAGAATTTCAATATACCCTTCATCCAACTACTCCAACAGTTAACACTTACATAACCATAGTGCAAAGATTCATATCTGGGAAATTGAAAATATTATTAAATAATCTGCAAACCTTAGTCAGATTTCACCAGTTGTCCCATTAATATCCTTTTACAAATCCAAGCTCTAACTAGGATTGTACATTGCATTTAGTTGCCATGTCTCCTTAATCTCCTCTAATCTTGGACAGTTCTTTGTTTCTTTGTTTTTCAGGACCTTGAAACTTTTGAAGCATGTAGGTCAGCCAGTTATTTTGTCTATATACTTCAATTTAGGCTTGTCTGATATTTTATTGTAACTAAATTCAAGGTATTCATTTCTGACAAGAATACCATTAAAATGATACTATGCCCTTCTTAGTGCTTTGTAACAAGATGTTGTTACTGGTACCTTATCTTTGATCATTTGGTTAAGGTGATGTCTACCAGGTTTATTCATGTAGTTACTACTTTTTCCCTTTATAATTAATAAGTGTTGTATGGGGAGGACTTCCTTGGCCGTTCAGTGGTTACAAATCCGCCTGTTAATGCAGGGGACACGGGTTTGAGCCCTGGTCCAGGAAGATGCCACAGAGCAACTAAGCCCGTGTGCCACAACTACTAAGCCTGTGCTCTAAAGCCCTCAAGCCACAACTACTGAGTCCGCATGCCACGACTACTGAAGCCCACATGCCTAGAGCCTGTGCTCTGCAACAAGAGAAGCCATCTCGGGCTTCCCTGGTGGCGCAGTGGTTAAGAATCCGCCTGCCGATGCAGGAGACACGGGTTCGTGCCCTGGTCCGGGAAGATCCCACGTGCCGCGGAGCAACTAAGCCCGTGAGCTATGGCCGCTGAGCCTGTGCGTCCGGAGCCTGTGCTCCGCAACGGGAGAGGCCACAACAGTGAGAGGCCCGCATACCGCAAAAAAAAAAAAAAAAAAAAAAAAAAAAGAGAAGCCATCTCAATGAGGAGCCCATGCACCACAACGAAGAGTAGTCCCTGCTCACCGCAACTAGAGAAAGCCCGTGCACAGCAATGAAGACCCAACGCAGCCAAAAATAAATAAATAATAAGTATTGTAGTGGGGGAAATACTTTGAAATTATGAAAATATTCTGTTTCTCATACTTTTCCCATTAATTTTAGGACTCACGATTCTTGCCTACAATAATTATTACTGTGTTATTCACCAAATGGCGATTTAAAAAAAAAAAAAAAACTCCATCATTTCTTCTTTATTTGTTAATTGGAGTTCTACTGTAATGAAGCGCTGTCCCTTACATCCTTTCCTTTTTGTATTCAATTATATATTTATATCTGTATAGCTCATACAAATTTACTTTATTCTGTGGATTATTCTCCATTGCTATCTCTATTTCATTTGTTGCTCAAGTTGACCCAGATGCAGCCACTGGGAACTACAAGTTGGCTGCAGTATCCTTTCAACATGCTGTCATTATCTTTTGAGCACTTGAATACTCTCTGACATCACACATTATTTCAGGCTCATTTTGTACTTTCCCCAGCCCAGCCCTGGATTCAGTATTTCTCTGAAAGCACTAGTTCATTAAAGGATGACATTTAGAAACTAAGACCTGAATATAAGTTGTGCTCATTCCTACTAAGTTATCTTTGCTTCTAGGTACTTTCAATGGAGGGAGTATATACACTTAAATGCATCTATGTCTATTTCTCTATCTACATATCAAATCATATTTAATACTGATCCCCACACTTCCAAATCTAATACCACATGCTTCATTCTAACTATACTGCCTTCCTAATTTATAACTACTTTCCATGAAAAAAAAAAAGAAATTTGGCTTTCATTATTCAAAATATAATTATTTTCTTAGTCCCAGAATACACATAAAATAATTTCAGTATTGCTAACACATACCTCTGTGGAAAATAATTTATAGTCTAGAGTATTTGTGTTCAGTACATTTTAGAAAAACATATTGTAAAGAGCTTAATGTTTCACACCTAGGCAGTTTTATACTTCCAAAATTTTGTACTGCTATTTAACATAGTTGAACATCTTCAGCCCAGTAAGGATCAAACCAGGTCTAAAATTTTTGACTTTTTATAAACAACAAGTTCCTACCATATAGCACAGGGAACTATATTCAATATCCTGGGATAAACCGTAATGGAAAAGAATATAAAAGAGAATGTATATATGTGTATAACTGAGTTACTTTGCTGTAGAGCAGAAATTAACACAACATTGTAAATGAACTGTAATTCAATAAATAAGTAAAATAAAAATTTCCACTTTTAGCACCTAATGAGTTTCAATTATATAAAATATGTATCATACATGTCTCATATTATTAAAGATTTTTAAATTTTTCTATTTTTTCTCATTTTTATTTAGAAAACAGAACAAATTTGAATAGCATATAAGCTCCACAAAGGCAATGATTTTATTTTGGGGTTTTTTAAATATTCTTTTTCTACTGTAGTTCTAATGCCTGGAAAATAATTTGACATCTACTAGCCATTCAACAAAAATTGGTTGACTAGATTGTTCAAATAATTATACAAGCAGGTGTATAACAATGGCAGTTCTGCCAAAACTAAGCTATTGGTGAGCAAGTAATCACCACTAGGTGACAGTATGAAACATCCATACCTTAACTAATGCACCAATTTTCTAAATGGGCCCATGAAAGGAAAGTTAGGGGTGTCACTATGTAATACGTATAGCTTGCCTTAGGAAAATCTAATGGTACTTGTATAAGGAAAGCATCTGTGATAATAGGATGAACATTTTAGGAATAGCAGTGCTGTTAGAAAAAAGTGAATTGGGCCTCAGAGAGCTTTGACTTTATTGGAGGACATGAAATGTGTAATAAGAAAAGCAGAGAATGAAGTGGAACCTGCTTAAGCCACAGGGACAGTATTAAGATATGCATTAACCAAGGATAACTCAAGGACTCTGATATTCAGTGGAGTGGTAAGTCATTGCCAACTTGAACAGTGAAGTAATATGTAGGGAATATTGGTACAATTTTGTCTGTTTTTAAGAAATTAGGATATTTAAATGAGTGCTTATCTAATGTCACACAGCTATTGTGATTCCAGAATTGCTGATTTCTCACACTACTTAAACAACCTGTGGCTCCTAAATTCTTTTTTTTAACATCTTTATTGGAGCATAATTGCTTTACAATGTTGTGTTAGTTTCTGCTGTATAAATAAGTGAATCAACTATATGTGTATATATATCCACATATCCCTTCCCTCTTGCACCTCCCTCCCACCCTCCCTATCCCACCCCTCTAGGTGGTCACAAAGCACCGAGATGATCTCCCTGTGCTATGTGGCTGCTTCCCACTAGCTATCTATTTTACATTTGGTGGTGCATATATGTCAATGCTACTCTCTCACTTCATCCCAACTTACCCTTCCCCCTCAAACCTAATGAAACTTAAAAGCTATTGCACAGCAAAGGAAACCATAAACAAGATGAAAGGAAAACCCTCAGAATGGGAGAAAATATTTGCAAATGAAGCAACTGACAAAGGATTAATCTCCAAAATTTACAAGCAGCTCATGCAGCTCAATATCAAAAAAGCAAACAACCCAATCCAAAAATGGGTGGAAGACCTAAATAGACATTTCTCTAAAGAGACATACAGATTGCCAACAAACACATGAAATGATACTCAACATCACTAATCATTAGAGAAATGAAAATCAAAACCACAATGAGGTATCACCTCACACAGGTCAAAAAGGCCATCATCAAAAAACTACATCCAAAGAGACCTTCAAGATGACAGAGGAGTAAGAAGTGGAGATCACCTTCCTCCCCACAAATACATCAGAAATACATCTACATGTGGAACACCTCCTTCAGAACACCTACTGAATGCTGGCAGAAGACCTCAGACTTCCCAAAAGGCAAGAAACTCCCCACGTACCTCGGTAGGGCAAAAGAAAAAAGAAAAAACAGAGTCAAAAGAATAGGGACAGGACCTGCACCTCTGGGAGGGAGCTGTGAAGGAGGAAAAGCTTCCACACACTAGGAAGCCCCTTCACTGGTGGAGACGGGGGTGGAACGGGGGGAAGCTTTGGAGCCATGGAGGAGAGCACAGTAACAGGGGTGCAGAAGACAAAGCAGAGAGATTCCCGCACAGAGGATCGGTGCCGAACAGCACTCACCAGCCCGAGAGGCTTGTCTGCTCACCCTCCAGGACGGGTCGGGGTTGGGAGCTGAGGCTCGAGCCTCGGAGGTCAGATCCCAAGGAGAGCACTGGGGTTGGCTGCGCAGCCGGAAGGGGGCTACTGCGCCACAGCTAGCTGGGAGGAAGTCCAGGAAAAAGTCTGGAACTGCCTAAGAGGCAAGAGACCATTGTTTTGGGCTGTGCGAGGAGAGGAGAGGGGATTCAGAGCACCGCCTAACGAGCTCCAGAGACAGGCGTGAGCCGCAGCTATCAGCACGGACCCCAGAGACTGGCATGAGATGCTAAGGCTGCTGCTGAAGCCATCAAGAAGCCTGTGTGCAAGCACAGGTCACTCTCCACACCTCCCCTCCCAGGAGCCTGTGCAGCCCGCCACTGCCAGGGTCCTGTGATCCAGGGACAACTTCCCTGGGAGAACAAGCAATGTGCCTCAGGCTATTGCAATGTCATGCTGGCCTCTGCTGCTGCAGGCTCACCCAGCATCTGTACCCCTCCCTCCCCCCGGCCTGAGTGAGCCAGAGCCCCCGAATCAGCTGCTATTTTAACCCCGTCCTGTCTGAGTGAAGAACAGACACCTTCAGGCAACGTACACACAGAGGCGGGACCAAACCCAAACCTGAACCCCGGGAGCTGTACAAACAAAGAAGATAAAGGGAAATTTCTCCCAGAAGACTCAGGAGCAACGGATTAAATCTCCACAATCAACTTGATGTACCCTATATCAGTGGAATACCTGAATAGATAATGAATCATCCCAAAATGAGGCAGTGGACTTTGGGAGCAACTGCAGACTGGGGTTTGCTTTCTGCATCAAATTTGTTGCTGGTTTTATGATTATCTTAGCTTAGTATTTACAGTTTATTATCATTGTTAGATTTGTTTAATGATTTGGTTGCTCTCTTCCTTTTTTTCTTTTATATATAGATATATATATTTATTTCCTTTTTCTCTTTTTATGACTGTGTATGTGAATGCTTCTTTGTGTGATTTTGTCTGTATAGCTTTGCTTTTACCATCTGTCCTAGAGTTCTGTACATTATTTTTTGCGTTTTTTTTTTTGTATAGTTTTTAGCACATGTTGTCATTGGTGGATTTGTTTATTGGTTCAGTTGCTCTCTTTCTTTTTTCTATGACTTTTTACTTTTTTATTTTTAATAATTTTTTTATTTTAATAACTTTAAAAAAATTTTATTCCCTTCCTTCCTTCCTTCCTTCCTTCCTTCCTTCCTTCCTTCCTTCCTTCCTTCCTTCCTTCCCTCCCTCCCTCCCTCCCTCCCTCCCTCCCTCCTTCCTTCCTTCCTTCCTTCCTTCCTTCCTTCCTTCTTTCCTTCCTTCCTTCCTTCCTTCCTTCCTTCCTTCCTTCTCCCTTTTCTACTGAGCCATGTGGCTGACAGGATCTTGGTGCTCCAGCCAGGTGTTAGGCCTGTGCCTCTGAAGTAGGAGAGCTGAGTTCAGGACATTGGTCCATGAGAGATCTCCTGGCTCCATGTAATATCAAACAGCTAAAGCTCTCCCAGAGATCTCAATCTCAACGATTAGACCCAGCTCCACTGAAAGACCAGCAAACTACACTACTGGACACCCTATGCCAAACAACTAGGAAGACAGGAACACAATGCCACTCATTAGCAAAGAGGCTGTCTAAAATAAAAACAAGGTCACAGACAACCCAAAACACACCACCAGACATGGTCCTGCACACCAGAAATAAAAGATCGAGCCTCATCCACCAGAACACAGGAACAAGTCAACTCCACCAGGAAGCCTACAGAACCCAGTGAACCAACCTTACCCACTGGAGGCAGACACCAAAAACAATGGGAACTACGAACCTGCATGCTGTAAAAAGGAGACACCAAACAGAGTAAGTTAAGCAAAATGAGAAGACAGAGAAACACATCAGATGAAGGAACAAGGTTAAAACCCACCAGACCAAACAAATGAAGAAGAAATAGTCAGTCTATCTGAAAAAGAATTCAGAGTAATGGTAGTAAAGATGATCCAAAATTTTGGAAAAACAATGGAGAAAATACAAGAAGCATTTAACAAGGACCTAGAAGAAGTAAAGAGCAAACAAACAGTGATGAACAACAATAAATGAAATTTAAAAATCTCTAGAAGGAATCAATATCAGAATAACTGAGGCAGGAGAATGGATAAGTGACCTGGAAGATAAAATAGTGGAAATAACTATTGCAGAGCAGAATAAAGAAAAAAGAATGAAAGAATTGAGGACAGTCTCAGAGACTTCTGGGACAACATTAAATGCACCAACATTTGAATTATAGGGGTCCCAGAAGAAGAAGAGAAAGAAAAAGTGACTGAGAAAATATTTGAAGAGATTATAGTTGAAAACTTCCCTAATATGGGAAATAAAATAGTCAATCAAGTCCAGGAAGCACAGAGAGTCCCATACAGGATAAACCCAAGGGGAAACACACCAAGACACAGATTAATCAAACTATCAAAAATTAAGTAGAGAGAAAAAATATTACAAACAGCAAGGGAAAAACAACAAATAACATACAAGGGAATCCCCATGAGGTTAACAGCTGATCTTTCGGCAGAAATTCTGCAAGGCAGAATGGAGAGGCAGGACATAGTTACAGTGATGAAGGGGAAAAACCTACAACCAAGATTACTATACCCAGCAAGGATCTCATTCAGATTTGGCGGAGAAATTAAAAGCTTTACAGACAAGCAACAACTAAGACAATTCAGCACCACCAAACCAGCTTTACAACAAATGCTAAAGGAACTTCTCTAGGCAAGAAACACAAGAGAAGGAAAAGACCTACAATAACAAACCCAAACAAATTAAGAAAATGGTAATAGGAACCTACATATTGATAATTACCTTAAATGTAAATGGATTAAATACTCCAACCAAAAGACATAGACTGACTGAATGGATACAAAAACAAGACTGTATATATGCTGTCTACAAGAGACCCACTTCAGACCTAGGGACACATACAAACTGAAAGTGAGAGGGATGGAAAAAGATATTCCATGCAAATGGAAATCAAAAGAAAGCTGGAGTAGCAATTCTCATATCAGACAAAATAGACTTTAAAATAAAGACTATTACAAGAGACAAAGAAGGACACTACATTATGATCAAGGGATCAGCCCAAGAAGAAGATATAACAATTGTAAATATTTATGCACCCCACATGGGAGTACCTCAATACATAAGGCAAATGCTAACAGCCATAAAAGGGGAAATCAACAGTAACACAATCATAGTAGGGGGACTTTAACTCCCTGCTTTCACCAATGGACAGCTCATCCAAAATGAAAATAAATAAGGAAACACAAGCTTTAAATGACACATTAAACAAGATGGACTTAATTGATATTTATAGGACATTCCATCCAAAAACAACAGAAAACATTTTCATCTCAAGTGCTCATGGACCATTCTCCAGGATAGAGCATACGTTGAGTCACAAATCTAGCCTCGATAAATTTAAGAAAATTGAAATCATATAAAGTTTCTTTACCAACCACTACGCTATGAGACTAGATACCAATTACAGGAAAAAAAACAGTAAAACATACAAACACATGGAGGCTAAACAGTACACTACTAAACAACCAAGAGATCACTGAAGAAATCAAAGAGGAAATCAAAACACACCTAGAAACAAGCGACAATGAAAATATGACAATCCAAATCCTATGGGATACAGCAAAAGCAGTTCTAAGAGGGAAGTTTATAGCAATACAATCCTACCTCAAGAAACAGGAAACATCTCAAACAACCTAAATATACAGCTAAATCAATTAGAGAAAGAAGAACAAAAAACCCTGAAAATTAGCATAAGTAAACAAATCATAAAAATCAGATCAGAAATAAATGAAAAAGAAATGAAGAAAACGATAGCTAAGATCAATAAAACTAAAAGCTGGTTCTTTGAGAAGATAAACAAAATTGATAAACCATTAGCCAGACTCATCAAGAAAAGAAGGCAGAAGACTCAGATCAATAGAATTAGTAATGAAAAAGGAGAAGAAATACTCACATTGCAGAAATACAAAGTATTATGAGAGATTACTACAAGCAACTATATGTCAATAAAATGGACAATGTGGAAGAAATGGACAAGTTCTTAGAAAAGTACAACCTTCTGAGACTAACCAGGAAGAAATAGAAGATAAAAACTGACCAATCACAAACACTGAAATTGAAACTGTGATTAAAAATCTTCCAACAAACAAAGCCCAGGACCAGAGGGCTTCACAGGCAAATTCTATCAAACATTTAGAGAAGAGCTAACACCTATCCTTCTCAAACTCTTCCAAAGTATAGTAGAGGGAGGAACCCTCCCAAACTCATTCTACAGGGCCACCATCACCCTGATACCAAAACAAAAGATGTCACAAAGAATGAAAACCACAGGCCAATATCACTGAGGAACATATATGCAAAAATCCTCAACAAAATACTAGCAAACAGAATTCAACAGCACATTAAAAGGATCACACACCATGATCAAGTGGGGTTTAGCCCAGGAATGCAAGGATTCTTCAATATACACAAATCACTCAATGTAATATAACATATTAAAAAAACTGAAGGAGAAAAAGCATATGATCATCTCAATAGATGCAGAAAAAGCTTTTGACAAAATTCAACAGCCATTTATGATAAAAAACCGTCCAGAAAGTAGGCATAGAGGGAACTTACCTCAACATAATAAAGGCCATACATGACAAACCCACAGCCAACATCATCTCAGTGGTGAAAAACTGAAAACATTTCCTCTATGATCAGGAAGAAGAAAAGGTTGTCCATTCTCACCAATATTATTCAACTTAGTTTTGGAAGTTTTAGCCACAGCAAACAGAGAAGTAAAAAAATAAAAGGAATGCAAATCTGAAAAGAAGAAGTAGAGCTATCACTGTTTGCAGATGACATGAAAATATACACAGTGAATCCTAAAAATGCTACCAGAAAACTACTAGAGCTCATCAATGAATTTGGTAAATTTGGTAGCAGGATACAAAATTAATGCACAGAAATCTCTTACATTCCTAAACTGTAACAATGAAAAATCTGAAAGAGAAATTAAGGAAACACTCCCATTTACCACTGCAACAAAAAGAACAGAATACCTAAGAATAAACCTACCTAAGGAGACAAAAGACCTGTATGAAGAAAACTATAAGACACTGATGAAAGAAACCAAAGATGCCACAAACAGATGGGAAATATTCCATGTTCTTGGATTGGAAGAATCAACATTGTGAAAATGATAATCCTACCCAAAGTAATCTACAGATTCATTGCAATCCCTATCAAATTACCAATGGCATTTTTCACAGAACTACAACAAAAATTTTCTCAATTTGTATGGAAACACAATAGACCCCGAATAGCCAAAGCAATCTTGAGAATGAAAAACGGAGCTGGCAGAATCAGGCTCCTGGACTTCAGACTATATTACAAAGCTGCAGTAATCAAGGCAGTATGGTACTGCCATGATAACAGAAATATAGATCAATGGCACAGGATAGAAAGCCCAGAGATAAACCCACGCACATATGGTCACCTTATTTTTGATAAAGGAGGCAGAATATACAATGCAGAAGAGACAGCCTCTTCAATAAGTGGTGCTGGGAAAACTGGACAGGTATATGTAGAAGAATGAAATTAGAACACTCCCTAACACCATACACAAAAATAAATTCATAATGGATTAAAGACCTAAAACTAAGGCCAGACACTATAAAACTCATAGAGGAAAACAGAGGCAGAGCACTCTATGAAATAAATCACAGCAAAATCCTTTTTGACCCACCTCCTAGAAAATGGAAATAAAAACAAAAATAAACAAATAGGACCTAATGAAACTTAAAGGCTTTTGGGCAACAAAGGAAACCATAAACAAGAAAAAAAGACAACCCTACGAATGGGAGAAAATATTTGCAAATGAAGCAACTGACAAAGGATTAATCACCAAAACATACAAGCAGCTCATGCAGCTCAATATTGAAAAAACAAACAACCCAATCCAAAACTGGGCAGAAGACCTAAACAGACATTTCTCCAAGGAAGACATACAGAGTGCCAACAAACACATGAAAGGATGCTCAACATCACTAATCATTAGACATATGCAAATCAAAACTACAATGAGGTATCAGCTCATACCTGTCAGAATGGCCATCATTCAAAAGTCTACAAATAATAAATACTGGAGAGGTGTGGAGAAAAGGGAATCCTCTTGCATTGTTGGTGGGAATGTAAATTGATACAGCTATTATGGAGAACAGTATGGAAGTTCCTTAAAAAACTAAAAATGGAACTACCATATGACCCAGCAATCCCACTACTGGACATATACCCTGAGAAAACCATAATTCAAAAAGAGTCATGTACCACAATATGCATTGCAGCTCTATTTACAATAGCCAGGACTTGGAAGCAACCTAAGTGTCCATCAACAGATGAATGGGTACAGAAACTGTGGCACATATATACAATGGAATATTACTCAGCCATTAAAAGAAACGAAATTGAGTTATTTGTAGTGAAGTTGATGGACCTAGACTCTGCCATACATAGCAAAGTAAGTCAGAAAGAGAAAAACAAATATCATATGCTAACACATATATATAGAATCTTAAAAAAATGGTTCTGAAGAACCTAGGGGCATGACAGGAATAGAGACGCAGATGTAGAGAATGGACTTGAGGACACGGGGAGGGGACAAAGTGAGAGGGTGGCATTGACATATATACACTATGTAAACTAGTGTATATGTATATGTAAAATAGATAGCTAGTGGGAAGCAGCTGCATAGCACAGGGAGATCAGCTTTGTGCTTTGTGACCATCTAGAGGGGTGGTATAGGGAGGGTGGGAGGGAGACACAAGAGAGTGGGTATATGGGGATATATTTATACATATAGCTGTTTCTCTTTGTTATACAGCAGAAACTAACACAGCAATATAAAGCAATTATATTCCAATAAGGATGTTGAAAAGTAAAAAAGGAAATAAACCTCAGCAAAGCCACCCCTGGAATATTAGTATTAGGGGATGGTAAGGTCTAGGTATCAAGGTAAGAACTCAGAGCAAGCCAAAATTTCTAAAGCTGGAAATTTGAATTCTTATATATGAAATTATTCAATCACTTATCATGGTTTCATTTTATTACACCAACATTTTTCCAAAGGTGCCTATTAAAAACAAAAAAATAAACAAAAGCAAAATATTACCTCATGAAAGAGTCCATAGGCTTTATCAGAGTACCAGAGGGGTTCATGGTACAAAAAAGTTATAAATTCTGGTGTAATTTAAATATTGAGTTAAAGAATTTTAGGGCTGTTATCTTCTTCTTTACCTGGAAGGCTACGACATTTGAGCATTTTTTATTGTTCATTTTAAGACTTGCTAGATAGATGGAAAGCAGGATAGATAAAGTAATAGAAACAAGTGGACAAATGAATGAATAGACAATTGGATAATGCATATCTACAAAGTGTTGGTTTATTGACTTGCAAACACATTGACTGTATATATTAGATCTACAACTACCAGTACATCTTAAGTTTATCTACTTTGATAATTCTAAATTTTTCATTCCGATATCTCTACTCTCAGATATTTTCACTATTGCTTTCCCGTAGCAGTATCTTTCCCTATTTTAGGCAATAAACTTACTTAATCTGGTCATTGATATAGTAGAATTTTCCAATATCTATATAAACTTTCCTTTTAATTAATGGAAATCTATCATATGCTCATCAAGACTTTCAGTGGAAGATGTCAGATTTAATGCAAACAACTCTGTCCACTTTTTCTTCAGGCATATATATATATATATATAAATGTAAATCACAATGTTTAGAAATTTAAAAAGAAATTGAGCCATCAGTATACTAGAAAGCTTGAGGGAATCCTATCTAATAAACAGAATCAGACTGAAGGGTAAAACAAGATGGAGAAACCTCAGCCCTAAACACTAAATGAAAGTTCTGTCCCCAAGATAACCAAGGACTATCTCCAAATTCCAACTCAACAAAGATAAAAAGCAGGAATGGACCACTTAATTAAAATGTTTTATAATGTTTTAATTAAATAAGTCAACTCAGAGCAAAATAACTTTATAAAAGAGGGAGTTGATCTGCCTGGGACAGAAACCTACTATTCCTATAGGATCCCAAGAGAGAGGCTAAGAGAAAGGATTTCAATAGACACAGCAGATGCCAAGGAAAGAAAGGGAAGGGGGAAAGCAGCTCTAAAGAGAGATATGAACTAAAGAGTTTTAATCTGGAATAAAGCCCTCTTTACTTTACCTAATTATGCAAGTCCCCAGTCAGCTATACAAGTCCATGCTTAGCAACCTACAGAACAGTAGTAACTGACACTTCTTCTCTATGTAAATGGATCATGAATCATCCTAATCCTTTATTCAATAAATACAAATTTTTATCTAAGAATCACTACATAACTGGAGGAAAACCAGTGACATCCATGGTAAAAATTGCAGTGAATAAACTAAAAAATTAACACTATAGGAAACAAAAATAAGTTAGGAACCAAAAGAAAAGTTTAAAATATTCCAATTAGTTTCCTCAGAGAAGTTTAAGAGGATATTGCGTCCAGCAAACAGGATAGACTCTTATTTCTTTAAAAAGGGAACCACCAGAGAATAAGCGTTAGTGGAATTAAAAAATTTGTGATCATGAAACAAATTAGTCAAGGTGCTGAATAAAAGAATAATCAAGTAAGACCAAGGTTAATATTGGAAAAATTATGTTTAAGAAATTTCTCACACTGTAGAATATATATATATACACACACATATATAATTATGTTATATATAAACATTATATTTATATATCATATAAATATATGTAAATATTTTTTCTTTATAACATGGAGGTTCCATTTCAGGATACCAACGTTCATCTAATAGGCATTCCAGGAGGAGTTAATGATTAATGAAGGTAAGGAAATAATCAAAGAAATAATGGAAATATTTTCAACTGAAGGACCTATCAGGTACTGAGCTGGGTATACAGAGGAAACCCACATATCTACATTTCTGTGAAATTTCAGGGCTTCAAGGATAAAGAGGAAATCAAGAAAACTTCCAGGGAAAAAATAATAATACAAAAGATATGTACAACAAATGAAATCAAGTTAATTTTACCAAAATTATAGGCTCAAAGACAGTGGAAAATGCTATCAAATTTAAGTGGGAAAATGATTTAAAATAATAATTCTACTTATAGTTAATTTATCTTGAGAAAAGAAATACATTTTTAAGATGAAAGGACTGAGAAGGTTTACAGATCATCCCTACTTACTATGAGTAAATAATGTTTTCAAAATAAAGAAATGCAAGAGAAAGAAAAGCATGAGAGAAGAAGGCATTAGCCTGAGTTTGAGCCAGAAGAATTGTCCTCAAACATATGCGGACATTAGAATTTCATCTGGAGCTTTTAAAAATACTACTTTTCAAAGAGAAGGGCATCTGAGATGCTGGTAATGTTCTATGTTTTGGATTACTGGTATACAGATGTGTTCACTTTGTAATAGTTAGTCACAAAAAAATCACACTCCTAATTTCTACCCCAGACTTATTAAATCAGAAAATCTAGGGGTTGGGTACAAGGGTAGGCATTTTTTAAAAGTACCTTGGGATATTATAATTTGCATCCTAAATTGAACCACTGCCCCTCAAAGAGGCTAAAGTGCAAACAAATTAATATTTTTGAATCCTTGGTGCAGAAGGTTAAGTTAATCATGCTCCTTAATTCATAGCACATTTTATTGTCTCCCCATAATCCCATTTTCCATTCTTCCCCAGATAACCATTCTACTGTTTTAATGTATATCCTTTTGTGTTTTTTATAAAATATGAATTATTGTGTATGCTTGTGTAACTTATTTAAAATATATTGTCTTTGATAACTTATTCTTTTACTTTAGATAGGTACTGTCTAATATGATAAATCAAAAACTGGAACAATCATTATGAAATCTAGCAATATAAGGTTTAGCATCAAAATGAACTACACAAACTTAGAATATTTAATTTTAGAGAATAGAACTAGGCAAGGCAATAGAGATCTTTCATCTTATTGAACAATGATTATCAAAATGACTTCTCAGAAAGATTAAATCCTTTTACTTTTGAGGGCATATAGCACCATTATGGCACACTGTATGTAATTTAGTTATTCTTCTTCTGAAGTTTTAATTTGAATATTATAGGACTTTTTGGTTTATTAGTGTAATGCTTTGGACTAATTCTTATGTTTGTGCTTAGCACAGCATAGCATGCTTTCAAAATCCATGGAATGGTTGTAGGCGCCTATATTGAATGTGAAGACATTTCTCACAAATGATAGTTTTCTCTGATTGCATTGCTTTGCTGAAAAAATTCAACTTGCAACCAACAAGTTTGTGATCTCTTGAAAATAGCATACTAAAAATGTGGATCTGTCACTGGACAAGTATCATAATTTGATTTTAAAAAACAGCACATATACTTGTGTGTACATATGCCAGTATAAACACAAGGAATGCATTCAATTAAACACCTCTAAATAGTAAAGGATATGTAAAACCAGGCAAAAAGAATAAAAGATGTAGAAAGACACAAACTCTTCAGGTATCTATAATATTCTGATCTCCCATGAACATATGTGGAATGATAAGATAAATTCTTCCATTCTGCAGATGCCAAAATATTAAGAAGAGCTTCCAGCTGCCATTAGGAGAGACAGCTGCTACTTAGCCAAGGATGCCTTAGGAGTTGGCCAAGATGGTCAGGCAATGAACACCAAGAAGAACCCCCAACAAAAGGAAAAAGCAATTTTATATTGTCATTCCATTACTGAGTTTCTTCTTGAAAAACCTATGTAACTGAAAAGTTAGAATGTCAAGACCATGCTGTGATATGATATGGAAGATTAAATAGAAGAAAAAGTTTAAAATATAGAACAGAAATGCACACAGGCATATACATATCTGAAAACACTGAACATTACATCAATGGAAATTGGTTTCTTAATTTTACCCATTTATTACTGAATATTTTTTTAAAGTTCTCCTTGGTGAAGAAATGAAGATGGTGTGCATCTTTGGAAGCTGAATTACTGTTTCACTGGAAAAGAGAATTAGCTGAATCTGTATTCATAAGATAGTTATAAGCTCACAAATGTACACACATAGACACAAGAAGGCATGGTCTATTTAACTTGCAGCAAGATTGAATCTGATGACCCTATTACCAACCTATTGTGTATATATTATTACAGAGAAAAAAAGAATGAAGTCTTACACTAATTTGAAAAGGTATATGCACCCAAATGTTCATAGAAGCATTATTTACAATTGCCAAGATATGGAAGCAACCTAGGCATCCATCAAGAGATGAATGGATAAAGAAGATGTGGTATATATACATATATATATATATATATATATACATATATATATATATATATATATATATACAATGGAATAGTACTCAGCCATAAAAAACAAATCTTTGCCATTTACAGTAACATAGATAGACTTGGAGAGCATTAAGCTAAGTGAAATAAGTTAGACAGAGAAAGACAAATACTGTATGATATCACGTATATGTAGAATCCAAAAAATACAATAAAGTAATGAATACAAAAAAAAAGAAGCAGACTCACAGATATAGAGGACAAACTAGTAGTTACCGGTGGGGAGAGGGAAGGAGGGAGGGGCAACATTGGGGTAGGGGAGTAACAGGTACAAACTATTAGGTTTAAAATAAGCTACAAAGATATATTAGACAATATGGGGAATATAACCAATATTTTATAATAACTATAAATGGAGTATACCCTTTAAAAATTGTGAATTACTACATTGAACACCTGTAATTTATATAATGTTGTATAACATCTATACTTCAATTTAAAAAAATAGCCACCAAGATACAGAAACAACCTAAGTGTCCATCAACTAATTAACAAGTACAGAAAATGTAGTATACACACACGCACACACACACACACACACACACACAATCGTATATTATTCAGCCATAATAATAAAAAAGAAAAGAATGAAGTTTTATATATATATATATATATATATATATATATATATATATATATATATATATATCCATATATCTCCATATATTGGGTGAGCCAAAAAGTGCCTTTGGTTTTTTAAGTAAAAATAAAAGACACATTTTTCATTACACCAAGAACTTTACTGAATAACGTATTCACCCTTTTGTTCCACTACCTTCTGCCATTTTTCAAGCAACTTCATAATTCCATCTTCCCAGGTGCCTTTTACAGTCTTTCTGGGAATTGAAAGTTTTTCCATTAAGAGAGTTTTGTAAAGACCAAAATAAATGGAAATCCGAAGGTGCAATGTCTGGTAAATATGGCGGATGAATCAGAACTTCCCAGCCAACCTGTAACAGTTTTTGCCTGGTCATCAAAGAAACATGCAGTCTTGCGTTATACTGACGGAAGATTATGCGTTTTCTGTTGACCAATTCTGGACACTTTTCATTGAGTGCTGCTTTCAGTTGGTCTAATTGGGAGCAGTACTTGCTGGAATTAATCGTTTGGTTTTCCGGAAATTGCTCATAATAGAGGGCTCCCTTCCAATCCCACCATATACACAACATCACCTTCTTTGGATGAAGACCAGCCTTCATTGTGGTTGGTGGTGGTTCATTTCGCTTGTCCCACAATCTCTTCCATTCCACATTATTGTACAGTATCCACTTTTCATTTCCCGTCACAATTTGTTTTTAAAATGGAATGTTTTCGTTACATTTAAGTAGAGAATCACATGCGGAAATATGGTCAAGAAGGTTTTTTTTTTTTTTTTTTTGCTTAACTTATGTGGAACCCGAACATCAAAGCAAGTCACATAACCAAGGTGGTGCAGATGATTTTCAGCGCTTGACTTGGATATTTTGAGTATGTCGGCTATCTCCCACATGGTGTAACATTTATTGTTCTCACTTAATGTCCCAATTTGATCACAATCAACTTCAACTCGTCTATCCGACTGTGGAGCATCATCCAGCAAGAACTGTCCAGCACGAAACTTCACAAACCACTTTTGACATGTTTGATCAGTCACAGCACCTTCTCCATATAATGCACAAATCTTTTTTTTAGCATTTCAGTTGCGTTTTTACCTTTCTTGAAACAATAAAACATAATATGCCAAAAATGTTGCTTTTTTTCTTCCACCTTCAATATTAAAATGGCTACACAAAAATTTACGAATTTTGATAGGTCCTTTTTTAATGCACACTGATATGACAGCTGATACAAACAATCTAACAAAATTGTTTCAAATGAAGTTAAAGACAACTAAGTGCTACTAGAGCCATCTTATGGAAACCGAAGGAACATTTTGGCCCACTATATCTATATATATCTATCTATATCTATATATATCCTTACAGTACATTATTTTATTTGATCCATTCAATAACCCTGAAAGGTATATGCACCAATATTGAGTATTTCCACATTATAGGTGAAGAAACTGAGTGAAGTAAATGACTTGCCCAAGGTCCCACAGCTAGAGACACTGTAAGACACAGAGCCAGTCCATCAGAGTCAATGTGACTCTGCTATATGTTTTATCTTATGACTTCACACAACCACAGGAAGCCACTGTTTTATGTACATTTACAAAGTAGTTGCTAGTTCTCTGGTTTTTTAGCAACATCATCCTTGATTACAACACTCATACTGCAGAATAATTGCCCCCAAAGATGTCCATGTCTTAATCATTAGAACTTGTGAATATGTTAAGGTTACAGGACAAAGGGAATTTAAGGTTGCTATTCAGCTGACCTTGAAGTTCAGAGATCATCCTAAATCACTGAATGAGCCCAGTGAAATCACAAGAGTCCTTAAAAGTGAAAGAGGCGGGCAGAAAAAGACAATCAGAGGGAGATGTAACTGTGGGAAAATGGTCAGAGAG
The DNA here is from genome assembly GCF_026419965.1 of Kogia breviceps. Classification (NCBI taxonomy): domain Eukaryota; kingdom Metazoa; phylum Chordata; class Mammalia; order Artiodactyla; family Physeteridae; genus Kogia; species Kogia breviceps. The sequence continues at coordinate 41,774,456 of NC_081324.1, read as the reverse complement.
ATGCTGTGTCATTGGTTTGAAGAGGATGGAGAGGAGCTGCCAGCCAAGGAATGTGGGCAGCCTCTAGAATCTGGAAAAGGCAAGGAAACAGCTTCTCCCCTAAAACCTCCAGAAATGGACACAGCTCTGCCAACACCTTGATTTTAGCCCAGTGAGACACATGTTGGACTTTACCTCTAGAACTGTGAGATAAATTTGTGTTGTTTAACCTTCTAAGTTTGTGGTAATTTGTTACAGCAGCAATAGCAATCAAATACATATACCTTATTCGTTTACAATGGCACTTACTTCTTGTTCAAATACCTGAGGTCAGCAAGTCAGCTGTGGCTCTGATTGGTTCTGTTCAGTTCTTCTCTGTTAGTTTTCTCATTTTGGAACCAAGTTCAAAGTATTAACTACTGTCTGGGTCATGCTCTTTTCAAGTAAAGGGTGGGCATAAAAGATACAAAACCAACACTAAGTAAGAATATTTAAAGATGTGCTCAGATGTGGAATTCAGTCAGCCCTTGTATGGTGGATGCAGGAACTTGAGCATCCTTGGATTTTGATATCCAAGGGAGTCCTGGAACCAAACCCTGATGGAGAGCAAGGAATGACTGTATATCATATCTGCTCACATTCCACTGGCCAAAGCACATCAAACGACCAAACCAAAAGTAATAGAATGAGAAGGATGTGGTTTACTCCACAGAAATGAAAGGGAAATGTAATTGGTGAATATATAATACAATGTGTCACAGATATAAAGAACTGTGTATCTAGGGAATGAGATCTAAGCTAAATTTTCCTACTTACTTTTCCTAAGCTAAAGAGGGTTAAAGTAATATGTGCTGGTGACTATTTTCCATGATTACTCAGAGACAGAGTGTGACTGTTCTTAAAGGAAAAATAGTACAGAAAGATTGCTAGTTACACATGCTTTTATAACTCTGGTTTCAGGATTAAAGTGAACCTACATGGAGATATTGTTTTACACTTAAACTTCCTTCCCCTCTACATAATTTTCACTCAACACATATTCACACGCCAGATACTGTTGTAAACACAGGATAGAGTATTTTGCTGCAGAGAAGAGTATAACAAATTTTATATAGGGTGGGGTGGGGGAACTTATGAGGTTGATCTAAGGCAATGTTGCAAAGTGAATTAAATGTGGTTTTGTCTTTGATACCAGCTTCATGGTTTGTATATTCATTTTCATGACAGTGCCTCTTTCCCTACACTAATGTCAATGTCAGGAACTCATGCTACACCATGTCAGTCCGTTCAGGACCATGACACTGCCCCGCCCTGCCCCATCCCTCTCGAGGACATCCTGTGCTCTTTTATATCTCATTCCTCTTTTGTGCTATCAAACTAACTTGTCCTTTGTCCAGGTTAGTAGGGAATTTTGAAAAATTGTGAATAATTCTTAGTTGGTCCTCTCTCCATTCTCCTCTTCACCACACTACACATTCATCAGGACGCATTACTGACATCATGGACTCCTACAGGTCCAGAAGTATCTAATTGAAGATGCAAATGTGTTTCCTGGAAAGGATACTACTTCATTTCCACTAACAAGTCCACCCCATAGACATTTATTAAGCTTGCATTTTATTTGAGCTTGTGTGAAATGAGCAGGGGATGCAAAGCCAAAGACATGCAGTTCCTGATTCTGGGAGGCTCACATTCTTAGAGGAGAGACACCTATATAAACAAGCATGAATGTGCTGTGTAGTGGTCCAGGGCCGGTTTGCCTTCTGATGCCTCAACCCTGCCCTGTTCTATTCACAGGTGGCCACGACCTGAAGGTTGTGGTTCTCTGGATGCTCGGTCAGCTGGCTTTCTGCTAGATTCAGCCAAAGGTAGGTGCTGACTAGAGATTGGAGGGCATTAAAAAAGGATGAAAAATTAAGTAATGAAAATGGAGGCATGGAGAAATTAATAACTTGCTAAGAGAACACAGTAGGTGGCAGAAGTGAAACTGAAAACCTGAACTAATCAGTAAAGAACCCTCTTTCCTGCTATCCTACATTTAACACAGTAATCTAATACTACCAATTGCCACTTTGCAGAGCTGTGAGGAAGTGAAACAGGGATAGATTGACAAATAAGTTCTAAAGAGATGTCCAGACATAGAGAAAATCTCAGAACATGAGAGAAGGAAGAGAAAAGTTACCTACATGAGATTTGCTGTGCAGTGTCATAAAGTAGTCAAAGAATGAGGTAGAGGAAGGGGATTTGGGTAGAGGAAGTGATGGAAAAGATGGGGTAAGTTAGAAGGAAGTGGAAAATAGAAGGTTCTTAGGGCGTATCCTAGGTGGAGGTGAGGAAGACTTAAGGAAGAGAAAAGCACAGAAGAGGAGACACTATCAGCTCCATGTCCCAGGCAGAGCGCCTAGGACCTCTTCCTTTCATGCCTTTATGCTCACCACCAACTCAGCCATGGGAATTGACTGCAGGACAGGCACTTTTCTCTGAGTTTATATATATTAACAGCCCTCACTGCAAATGATGAGCCTACAAAAGAAAGCAAAGGCACAATGTGGGGTTACATAGAAACCAAAAATAGACAACTAAGACTTCGTCTTTTCAGAGTTTAGGTATTAGTTGAAGAAGAAGAACAAAATAAACATGGGTAGAATAATAAATGCTTGTCTGTTTTAAAAATACTGACATTACTGTAGTAACCTTGTCTCTTCTCATAGCCTTGCTTCTATTTCCCTGGGCATTTACTCTTCTCTCCACCTTTCTCCCTGACCAGATGTTAGAAATGGATATGACTATAGAAAATAAGTAGTATCTGAATGAATGGGACCTAATTAAACTTAAAACCTTTTGCACAGCAAAGAAAGCCATTGACAAAATGAAGACAACCTGCTGCATGGGAGAAAATGTTTGCAAATGATATGACTGTTAAGGGGTTAATACCCAAAATACATAAATACCACATATAACTCAATAACAACATCAAAAAAATGATTAAAAAATGGGCAAAGAGCTAAGTAGATATGTCTCCAAAGAAGACATACAGAAGGCAAACGGGCTCATGAAAAGATGTCGAACATCTCTAAACATCAAGGAAATGCAAATCAAAACCACAGCGAGATATCACCTCATACCTGTCAGAATGGCTATCGTCAAAAAGACCACAAATAAAAAATGTTGGCAAGGATGTGGAGAAAGGGGACCTTAGTACACTGTTAGTGGGAATGTAAGTTGGTACAGCCACCATGGAAAACAGTATGGAGATTTCTCAAAAAACTAAAAATAGAACTACCATATGATCCAGCAGTTCCTCTCCTGAGTATATATCTGAAGAAAATGAAAACACTAATTCAAAAAGAAACATGTACCCCGGTGTTCATAGCATAGCAGCATAATTTACAATAGCCAAGATATGGAAGCAACCTAAGTGTCCATCAACAGATGACTGGCTTATGAAGATGTGGTACATATACACAATGAATATTACTCAGACATAAAAAAGAATGAAATTGCCATTTCATTCATTTCAAAATTCTTTTGCCATTTGCAACAATGTGGATGGATCTAGCGAGTAATATGCTTAGTGAAATAAGTCAGATGGAGAAAGACTTACTTATGGATTTTATCACTTATATGTGGAATCTAAAAAATAAAACAAACAAATGTATTGGGCTGGCCAAAAAGTTAGTTCGGGTTTTTCCATAATATCTTATGAACTTTTTGGCCAACCCCATATATAACAAAATAGAAACAGACTCACAAATATTGAGAAAAAACTTGTGGGTACCAGTGGAGAGAGGAAATGGGGAGGGGCAAAGTAGGGTAATGAAAATAGTGAATCACACTGTTGTACACCTGAACTAATATTGTAAATCAACTATACTTCAATTAAAAAAGAAAATAGGTATCTGGATCAAGATATTTCTGACTGATTAATGTGTAATGAAAACAGGAAAGAAAGGAAAATTGTACATACTTATGTGTCTACATCAAATACAGCCATTTGAGCTAATAGGTCCACATTTATTTGAAAATCATGTTATCAAACTAAGAGGAAGCCAACGGAGATACTACAAAATTCTACATATATACAATTCCATAAATATGTGAATAAGTGAAAAGTATCAAAATATGCAGCTCTGGCCATGCACTGTACCTTCTTTGAGGGAGGAGGTTTGATCTGCACAAAACAAGCTTAAGCATTATGCTTAACCTCCTAGCTGGGTGCTCAGGCAAAGAAAGCCAAACACTAAAGAATCTGTTTCCTCCCTCTCCCAGACATTGTTCCCATAGAGACTACAAGGAAAGCACAGGGGTGACTTGATACAGAGGGCTGTGCACCACCATTGCCTTTCCTGGCTGTTAAATCAGTAGCTGTAACAAGCAGTAAGAAACAAGTCCAGAAAAACCTTCAATCATCCATGGATTTTCAGCACCTACTGTGTGCTTCATTATGTGCCAGGTATTGGGGATATGATGGCAAGTAAGTTAGGTATGCTCCTGGCTTTAGAGGTCAATGAGGAAACTGAAGTTTAGAGAAATTACAGTTTGGAACTTGCTGGAAATCACACAGCTCATAAAAGTGGAGCCAAGATTCACATGAGCATCTGACCTTTGAAGCTCATTCCCTCCACCACTAGCCTAGGCTACTATTTCTTTCTCTTTTTCACTCTGAAATTTTCTCTCCTGTAAATTTCAGGGCAACAGTCTATATGGGACAGGTCATCCAGCACCTAATGAATGTTTCTTTAAATATGAATTTGAGAGCTCCTGGTATTGTATCCAGTTGCAGTTTTGTCTTAACTGATGAACAGTGCAGGGCCGAGTCTGCCAAGCCCTGGCTTGACGGAATGAATCAGCCTGAGGCTGTCCCAGGGAAGCCTGCAATTCTGCAGTAACTTTCCCCATACAGATGGCCCCTTAGCTCTGAGAATGCTGAGGGAGGTCTGGCTTGGCGTTTCAGCAGCAGCCTGAGTGGACCCAGATGCCCAAGCAATTGTATTGAGTCTGTTTCCTGTCATTTCAACCCAGTGTCATTTATTATTCATCTCAGAGTGTATTTCGGAGATTCAATTTGTAGGGTATATGACACATATAGTAAATTGGTATGTATTATCTCAGTTCATTTGCTGGAGGACAGGTGTTCACATCATAAGAACCAACAGCTCCATCGACAGTAATTGGTGCCTTGGCTGCCAGTCTGAGCCTAGAGGGCAAAGATTAAAAGTGCATGAAGAATGAACTAATAATAATTTCCACATGCGACATCATGTGTTTTACTTGAGGCTCCCAAAGAACATTCTGGGCATTCATTCACCCTCACTATCACACTGCCTGGACTTGCTATTACTCTCCTGCCAAAGCTAGGAAAACAAAAGCAAAGGGCAGACTCAAGTTCACAGAAGAAAACAATGGCAGGATGGGGATTGCAAACTCAGGAGGCATGAATCCTTGTTCTCTCTCCTTGGAATCTCACCACTTCCACTCTCCTCTCATTTATTACTGAATATCTTAGCCAGTGTATTAGTAGGAACCCAACCTGGTAAATTCAACTGTTTTCAGGTTAATTAATTTCAAAATGTTTACTAGTCTGCATGGTGCACTAAATCACACTTAACAGAAATGAAAACAAACAACAACTATATATATATAGTTCTCATAATAGTTACTATATGTTCCAAATTTGTGTAGCATACAAACAATAATCACAACAAACCCACCGGATACACTTTCAGTAACAGGCGGGTTGTGTGGTTACATATTCCTGTGTGAACAGAGGGCAGTGAGTCTGGGTAGAATGTTAACGATTTGTGTGAAGCAAAGAAACTCCGGAGCCTAGGTATAATCTTAACTACACATCTCATGTCATTTCAGAGCACTTTGCATGCTAAATTCACTTAAAAATGTGAAATTAGAAAACCTTGTCCTTGTGGGTTTTGCTAATAATGAGCAGGGAGAAAAATGGAACTTTTGCCCTGGAGCTCCAGTGAAAAGACATAATTAAAAATACTGCACTGGAAAAAGTGATTTTTACTTCCCAGGTGGCATTTGGTTTCTGCATACTTACAAATAGCCATCTATAACAAAACCAACACACTCAAGCTCCTTCCACTTAATAACAAATGAAGTTTCATCACCAGTTGAGAAGTTCCAAAGGATAACCTGAATAAATGGAAAAACAGATGACTGCCAACTTCTCTATTCAAGGGTAAGGTATGCAAATATTCTCAGTTTTCTGACCTTTGGGAAATTAAATTTGACCAATAACATGATGAAGATGTACAAAGTCAGTACCCACGATCAGTACCTGGTACAACTCCAGGGCACCCCAACATACCCAAGGCTCAGATTGGAGACCCTGGGTTTGAGCACGTAGTACATCCTGACTATCTTGAGAGGACAAATTGTCTTTTATATTAAATCCAATTTATCTAGTTAACTGATCCAGCATAAGTAGAGTATAAAATTATCTAAAACCCTTCATAAAGGACAAGCAGTTGTTAGCTTTTGTTTGACACGGTTATCGATTTATAATGAACGATCTCTACCATCACAATGCTTTCAATATAATTCTCAGTTTAATCCAAAATGAAAGTCAAAAGAAAGGAAAAGGGAGTCCTCAGAATAGCAACATAGTGTGGGAAGAAAAATGGCTCAAAAAGAGAAGATCATTAGTCCAAATTGGTCATCAGAAAAATCTAGTAAAGTATGATGCTAAGGACCATGATTTTCCAATGCCCTGCAACTTCTTGGATTTCATACCACTGAGAGGTGTGACCACCCTATTTAATGAGCTTCCCCCAAAGCTAGGTTCCATAGCTGAGTAGAGTGAAACTCTATGTGCAGAGTAAGCCTCATCTGTAGCTCAGGGACCAAACTGTCAAGGGGAACACAAAAGGAGTCAGGCCAGGAACTCAGTGTCTCCCTAGCCTCATGTTATGCTCTAGTAACTAAGCCATTGCTTTATTCTGGAGACACAGTTCCGATGTTGTATCCCATCTACAGTGACCACCTGCTGTATTTTTTGATGTCTCAGTCCCTCCCTTGAAATTCAGCATGCCTACTTTTCTCATTGCCTTGCCCCAGTCCCCTGCCAGGACCTGCCTGGTTGCTGGACCACTGCCTCTCTTTTGTCACCATGATCTCTGGCTCCTTCCAGCCTATCAACAGCTGCAGTTGTCATCAGGGAAGCCAACTCTCCAACCCAAGAAAGTGGAGCAATCAAGAATATCAAAGCAAGTAGCAGAAAGAATCTGTTTGTAGTTACCATATTATCATTGATATTAATTTCTGACTTTTCTTCCATTTGGTCTTTGCCTTCGTCCCACTTTTTGGCAACTGGAACAAAGGTGATCACTGAATTCATTTCCTGGCTACATGTGTCTTTTTGTTGGTCCCCTTCTCTTCCATCAGTGAACACATTTATCTTCTACTCATTAAGTCAGCTGGCGTGAGTTTGCTAGCATATGTTCACTGGAAGAAATTTAAATGATTGTGACCTTAAACTCAAGAGAACAAAAACACTAGTCATTTAAAAAATTTTAACATAGTGTACTAAATGCCTATTATGCTATCTGAAGACCAGACATGTCTTTATTCATTTTAACACTAAGACATGTCAAATGGATTTTGATGATTTCTATTTTCATTAAGAACAGAAGATTACCTGGTACATGCCTGTCACATCTAGAACAGTGCCTGGCACATAAAAGGCCCTCAATAAATACTTGCTGAATGAATAAATTAGGTAAATAAAATGTATTTAGATGGCAGATTTCTTCTCTCAATATTTTTTTTCCTCTTGAATTCACCACAATATGAACCAGAGCTTCCCATACAAAGGTGATGACTATCAAATGAATAAACTGATGAATGAGACCCAGTAACATCAGTTATAAAATATCTGTATATGATCTCAAATATATCCAAACAATCATATGTAAGCATAAAAAATTTGTAGCGGGAAATGCAGCCCAATATGAAGAGTAGTTATACCTGTGTTCTGTGATTATGTATCTTTTGTTTCAATTTTTCTAAAATTAATAGGGATAACCTAATTTATACTACAAAAGTGATTGTAGTCATAATAAAAATAATTTTAAAAATATCAAGTTTGTTTAAATATAAATTTTGTTTTCATCCCAAACCCTACTCTTCAAAGATGAATGTCATTAACACTTTGGTATGAAGTCACACGCACAAAATATATATAAATATAAACTGGCTCAGTCATACTATACATACCATAGTGTAACTTGCTTTTTCATTCAATTATATGGTGTGTGTATATGTATATTTTTTAAACTTTCTGACTGTAATAAATGTACCATTTCATACTTGTTCAATTATTTTCTTATACAGCATTCCTATGAACACACTTGTAATTCAAGACCATATCTTTTCCCCCGAGCTTTACTGAGATATAATTCATATACAACACTGTATAAGTTTAAAGTGTACATTGTGTTTATTTGATACACTTATATATTGCAAAACAATTACCACTGTAGCAATAGCTAATACTTCCGTCATTACAACCATGTCTTTATCATATGTCTGTGTGGAACCAGCCCAGTTCTTCTTTGGTGATAATGTTACTGCTAGTTGCTTTTCTCCCAAGAATATGCAATGACGGATAATCAAAACCATGCAAGAACCAGACCTTCACTTCCACTTATAGCTTACCGGCAATCAGGTAGTTTCTAGGTAGTGTTAATATGACATGGTTATGTTTGTTTTGCTTTTACTCAAATGTTTCTTGAACATTTGAGTATTCTTTTTTGGAAGGGTGGCATGATGCAAATCGGTTTTCCTTAGTTATATGTGCTTACTTTTACAGGAACATTAGCCTATTTTTATTATTTTTATTTTGCTCCTCCCCCAAAAAAGGCTATTACACTCATAAAAAATATAAGTGATACAGGTCTGGACGAGAAGAGTGAAAGTGAGAGAGGAAAGAGGAAAATTCATATCAATATGGAAAGAGGACTCAAAGAGACTGGGTGAACAATAGAATACAGAGGGTCATGAATATGAAAATGTCAAGGACAACTCTATTTTCCTTTCCTTATTGACCTGGGTGAAATCTATCAGCACTGACATTGATGAAAAAGTAAGGAGAGGGGTCTTCTTAGGGGACAGAAAGAAAGATAATGAATTCTCTTTAGAAATGCTGGGTATGAAGCGACAATAGAATTTCCAAATAGATGTGTCCAGGGACAGTTGGAAGCTATCAGGTGGAGATAGGAGCACACCCGAGCACTCTGAAGGCTGCAGGTAGGGCACTGAGATCACACGGAGCCCCCAGGGTTAATGAGAGCCAGAAATTGCACCAGTGATAGGAGCAAGATGAGTTGAGCACCAGGCAAGTCAGAGATCGCATAGTAGGCAAAGGTTCAGACAAACAGGTTGGTAAGAAGACAAAAGTCGTAGAAACCCAGACCCCAGGGATGGCAGTTCAGAGCCAGAGTTCATTCTTTAGAATTTGGAGTAACTATCTAGACAACAAAATAAGGACTTGTGTACTAGAGTATAGGATATGAACCAGAAGAATCCAAATCTGTAACCTCCTCAATCAAACACAGTGAAATTCATTACACTAAGTTGTTCTCTAAGCATAGCTTTAAGTACATACTTGACAGTGATGAGCTCTAAAAGATAAAGGTATTTATGATCTTACTTCAAAGTAAAAGATCATTAGCCTCAAAAGTTATTTTACGCTTGTCTTATGATTTATGCTTAGTTTTTGCCTCAGAGAATCAGAAAGTGAGAGCAAGAGCATTTGAAATCTTCATTCTTACTGATCTATTTTCCTTCTGTATTATTTAATGGCAGTTTTGCTCATGAAGTCCTTTTACTTCTACAATTACTGCTTGGTTTTCAGTGGTATTTGTAGCATCTCCTAATTTAGAATCACCTACAAGTTTAATTAACACACTGGCCACGCCTATAATTAACACAGATGTTAAATAAGACAGGCCATAATACCCATGTCATTAGCCATCACACCTTAACTTGACAATGTTATTTATTATTAACTTTGTTTTTTATCCTTCATCCAGATTTCAGTCCTTGAGATGGTGGTGGAATCTTATCCAATCTCAATAAATTTAGCAAACAGATTTAATAAAACATGATCCTGAATGTTACTCATATCATGGTTTAGTATATGTCTATTATTTCCCCTTCTAATAGAATCAGAATGACAGTTGCATTTTATAAATATGGTTTATCCTTTAAAACAGTGGTGTTTGTAATTTTTAAACATTATTGCCAAGATTAATCATTAGGATCTGGTTATGTATACTGTTTTACTATTTTTGTTTGTTTCATGTTTGTTTCACCTACTGAACAAAAAGCCGTGTATTTACGGACTCGTTTATGACTTTACTTATCAAGATGCATTAAATATCTACCACATTGAGACCATGACTCCTTTCCTTTTCAGTTATAAATATTTGATTTAAAAATATTACCAAAGTTCAAATCACTTCAAAATCCTCTATGAACATTTGCTAAAATATATGAGGAATTACAAAAGGCATACCATTTTACTTGGAGAGATTTCTTCCTTATTTTTATTACCACTTTAACTACTTTAAATTGCTATGTTGAACTAGTTTTGTTTTTTAATAGCAGTAATTCTTTGTATTATCAAATAACTTTAAACATTTTATACACACACACACACACATTTCTCATGGCAATGAAATTCTGACATGAAGTACTAGTTCCAATGGGGGAAAAAAAAACCAGTATGTTTAAGGAAACCAGAGAAGATGCAGTAGGAACACTAAGATGAATTCTTATATTAAAAAGACAGGACCATAAAATGGAAAATGTCACAAAAAAGCTAAAGTAAAATCAAATATTTTTAAGATCCTGTGAGAAGAGTTTCAAAAAGATAAAAGCTCAAGATGGCATGAAGCTTAGTGGGGAAAAGGGCAAGAAAAATATACATGGCTTAAAAAAAACCCTTTAGATATACTTACGTATGGTAAAGTGTAGACAGATTAAGCACATGTTGATAGTTTTAGGGTAAAGAAAAAAAGGCAGAAGTAAATTTTGGTGGTTCAAGCTATTCTCTGAAAGTGACACAGGGCACTTGTGTTTGTATTTCATTGGCCAAAGCAAGTCTCATTGTCAAGCTTGATGTCAGTTGGGTGGAAGGAAATATTCCTTCCACGGAGAGGGACAATGAATGTTTTAACAAAAAATACAATCAACTATAATCAGGTATACGTTTCTAGCAAGTAAAGCTGAATAGCTGTGTACTGATCAATGAAAATATCTCAACAGAATCTGAAAAATCGTTACCATATGATAAATACACCTACCATTTATAAAGTACATTATAAGATCCTAGACCCCTGCCACCATTTAATCTTCATAAAACCTAAGCAATGGTGGAAACTGTGTCTCAGAGAGGCACTTGACCCAAGATTATACAGCAATTAGTGACACAGCTGCAACTCCTATCCAGGTCTGCCTGAATTCAAAGTCCAGGGTTTCCCAATGCAAAACACAATGAGAGCTGTAAAATGGTTTCACACAGCAAGCGAAAGAAATTGGATTGATACCCTCCTACACTGGCTTCACCAAGATTCTTTCCCTGATTGTGGACATTTTAAATGAGAGACTTTAAGGAACTCTTTATTAGGGCTAGGATTCAGTGGATGCAAATTGGAAAAATAATATCAATTGTTAAATATTTTTAAACATTTGTTCTGGTTGGTAAAGAGTATTGTCTAAAGCCCCCCAAAGACCCCTTTTAGACGTGGTCGAGGACCCCCAGGACTGCATTTTGATTCAGCAATGAATGTGTTAATTCTACCCTATTAGGGTTAATCTAGAGCCCCGACCATATCCTTGGCCATTGGTCAGTGCCTGTACTTTACTGGTTGTTAAATATCCTGAATATCACTCTCATCAGTAACTGTTGAGTCATAAATGGGCTAAGTAAAGATTAAAACATATTCTGAAGGGAATAATTAGTCAATTGGAAAGAAACTGTTCATTAAAAATTAAGATAAGTTAACTATTAGTTGAGAAATATGAAAGGGTCATATGTTTCAAAAGTCTTAACCATGAAAATGCATAATTTAAGTTAATCAATTGCAATGAATCAGATTGATAACTTAATAGACACATGGTTTCATTTGTTGAAGATAAAATGGGAGCTCTGTACAACTAGTCCATGTTGTCTTTCTCACAGCCTATTTTGTGTGACTGTTTGTATCAAATACAGTGAAATTTAAACATTCTTCTATCAGTAATTGGTGTTATATAGGAATCAGTTTCATGAACTCAAAATATAGCCACATTGAAGGTTTAACATAGCACATGGGGAGACCATTTCAATGTCTCCCCATGTCAGTGCTTCTCAATCTTGGCTACACATTGGACTCACCTGGGGAACTTGTCCAGGCCACACCCCAGAACAATTAAATCAAAGCTCGCTGTGGTGGGACACAGGTAGTTTTTAAAGCTCCCCAGGTTATTATAACACACAGCCAAGGTTGAGAACCACCACCCTATATCCAAATGCTACCCATTTCTTCCTTTTTGAGATTATGCTCCTTAGCTAGGATCAACTGCATTTCCCTACTTCTCAGGTTTCTGCTGTACATCTGCAAATAGCCCCTGGAAAAGGGGGGCAAATAAACCAGGAACTAGGGTGAGCAAGATCCTGGCTTGCCAGGGACTACTGGCTTCCCAGGGTGCAGGACTTCCAATATTAAAACCCAACCCAGGACTTCCCTGGTGGTGCAGTGGTTGAGAGTCCGCCTGCCAATGCAGGGGACACGGGTTCGTGCCCTGGTCCGGGAGGATCCCACGTGCCACGGAGCGGCTGGGCCCGTGAGCCATGGCCGCTGAGCCTGCGCGTCCGGAGCCTGTGCTCCGCAACGGGAGAGGCCACAGCACGGAGAGGCCCGCGTACCGCAAAAAAAAAAAAAAAAAAAAAAAAAAAAAAAAAAAACCCTACCCCCCAAAATTTCCTTTGCCCTTTCTCTGAAGGGCCAGCTTACTTAGGTCCACTTTCTGGGGTCTGGGATCAAGAAATAAAAGTGACAAAACTGTAAGGGGAATTGTTATGTCATTTTATGAGTTTACAGTCCATAAACAGTATAGAAAGGGTGACACCTGTGAAAACTCTAGAAGAGCAGAATTTTTCCATCATCAGGGGTTTTATTTTGTTGAAGCCTAAAGTATTTGCACATATAATAGCAGTCAGGCTTTCATTTTTCTTCTTAAGCCCTCAGGCACTCGATTCACTGGCCTCTGCTAGCCTAGAATTTGGCAGGGTTTGCCAAAATAGGCCAATTTCATCAGCATTTTCAAAAACTATTTAAGGGGCTAGGCTGGTTTGGGTGGGGAGGGGAGGAAGTGGCAAAATTGTTCTGTAACTTCATGGCTTTCTGTTTCTGTTTTTTTTTGAACAAGTTACATCTAGCATTCTAATGTTCAGTCTCACACAACTTAGTAACATTTGCATATAAAATCCTTTGCTTTTCCAGTTTGCGTGGAATGCAGAGAGAGGTGTTTGCTGGCAGCTGGGGGAAGTTTGGGATGGTGGTGTAGGACAGTTTATATGTAACACTTGAGTACAGCTCACTAACATCAGCACTTTACCCTGTTAAGGTTATCTTTTCTCTGATATTGAGAACGATAGTGAATGGGCCACAGACAGCTGTTGGGTTGCCTTAAGCATGACACTGAATATTGATGTGCTTTGAGACAATCAAAATAAAAGGAATTTAGCTTGCCTTCTCTCTAAATGTTTTCTTTTGAGGTATACGAAGCCATCTGCATACCTACAGTGTTTCCTCAATCCTACTCTTTACTGTGGCACAATGATGCCCTGTGGAATCACAGAGGAAGCCATTTGAACTTGACTCCCACTTTTTTTTTTTTTTTTTTTCACTGCCACTATCTCGGTGCTATTCCCTCTACTCTATGGAAATCGTTCCCCTCCTTTATCTTGACTTCTTTCTTCTTATTTCTTCCATTCCTGTATCTCCTGTATCTCCAAGTTGCACACCAGCAACTTGGCTTTAAAATGAACCGTGTTTCCTTCTGGTCAGTGAACTGACCAGTTGCCTTATGTCAGACACAATCTTGGGAGCCTCTTCATACTCTTCAACAGTGTTTTCCCAGGAGCTGTTCATTCCTCTCAGTGTCTGTTTTTCTGGTTTAGGCTTTCCACATGCTTTCAAGTTCCATGAAGATTTCTTTCTAGAATCATGAGGCATTTTTATGTTTCTGTATCTTTAAGCATCATGGAATCATGTTCTTCAATGAAGTGCTTACCTGAGTCAAGGACAAAGTTCTATATTTTGGGAGAAGATTCCAAAATTAAGTAATTATCCTCAAGTAAAAAAAAAATGATGGATGTAGTAAGGATAATTTGTAGATTATTACCCTTAGGTTTTCTTTTATTCCATATGTATTCATTAAACACTGCTCTGTGTCAGGTACTGGGTTGGGTGTTGGCAACATAAAGCTGAACAGGTTATGGTTCAAATTCTCTGTGAAACTTCAAGTTCATCTGGGAGATAGACTTAAGAACAAGTAATATTTCATTTTCTTTTACAGTTTCTATTTATTCATTTATGATATTCGTTTTTAAAGCTTTGATCTTAATATAATGTTTTCTAAAATATCTTTCCTAACAGGAAAAGTATGAGACTTCAAAAATACTCTACCAAAATTGACACTACACCTTTCATATACGGACATTAATTAGAGGATTAATTTTGAGGATTGCTTGGTATTTAAATAATTTAACTATAGGCTATTTGAAATTAATATTATTCATAAAATGAAATAAATGGACATTTGAGATCACTGAGAACATTGTAATCTTTTGATAATGTTACTAAATGGTAGGAAATGTATTACATTGGGGTAAAAAATTTGAATTTATTTTTATTGATGTTTTTATACTGATTATAAAACAATCTGACTATGTCTAAAGGTACAAGACATGGGAAATAAGTAGTCTAATACCTGAGTGAATAGAAACTTTGTTATTCACAAAATATTGTGTACATATGTGCTTGTATGTGTGTGTCTCTCTGTCTGTGAGAGAGATGAGAAAAAACAGATATTTCAAATATCTGACCTAAAGTTAAACTTAACAAACAAGTGAAAACATGGGTATAAATCTTAGTTCTAAGTTGCATTATCATTCTCTTTGGAACATAGATTAATATTTAGCAGATACCTTGAAAGGGCATGGCTTTTGATGTCTCATTATAAATACGTTAGAGGGTTAAAATGTTTTAATAAATAGCCTTTGATATTTTATTCTAAAACTGACATACTGGCATGAAGAAAGTGCTGAATCTTCCTCAAGTTTTCCATAAGATGACATATCTTTTTAAAAAAATTTTATTCAGGTATAGTTGATTTACAGTGTTGTGTTAATTTCTGCTGTACAGCACTCACTTATACACATATATATTCTTTTTCATATTCTTTTCCATTATGGTTTATCACAGGCTATTAAATTTAGTTCCCTGTGCTATAAAGCAGGACCTTGTTGTTTATCCATCCTATACATAATAGTTCACATCTGGTAATCCCAAACTCCCAGTCCTTCCCTCCCTGACCTCCTTCCCCCTTGGCAACCACAAGTCTGTTCTTTATATCTGTAAGTCTGTTTTTGTTTTGTAGATATGTTCATTTGTGTTGTATTTTATTTTATTTTATTTATTTATTTTTTAACATCTTTATTGGAGTATAATTGCTTTACAATGGTGTGTTAGTTTCTGCTTTATAACAAAGTGAATCACTTATACATATACATATGTCTCCATATCTCATCTCTCTTACATCTCCCTCCCTCCCACCCTCCCTATCCAACCCCTCTAGGTGGTCACAAAGCACCGAGCTGACCTCCCTATGCTATGCAGCTGCTTCCCACTAGCTGTCTATTTTACGTTTGGTAGTGTATATATGTCCATTCCACTCTCTCATTTTGTCACAGCCTACCCTTCCCCCTCCCCATATCCTCAAGTCCATTCTCTAATAGGTCTATGTCTTTATTCCCATCTTGCCCCTAGGTTCTTCATGACCATTTTTTTTTTTAGATTCCATATATGTGTGTTAGCATACAGTATTTGTTCTTCTCTTTCTGACTTACTTCACTCTGTATGACAGTTTCTAGGTCCATCCACCTCACTACAAATAACTCAGTTTCTTTCCTTTTTATGGCTGAATAATTTTCCATTGTATATATGTGCCACATCTTCTTTATCCATTCATCTGTTGATGGACACTACAGTTGCTTCCATGTCCTGGCTATTGTAAATAGAGCTGCAGTGAACATTTTGGTACATGACTCTTTTTTTTTTTTTTTTTTTTGCGGTATGCGGGCCTCTCACTGTTGTGGCCTCTCCCGTTGCGGAGCACAGGCTCCGGACGCGCAGGCTCAGCGGCCATGGCTCACGGGCTTAGTTGCTCCGCGGCATGTGGGATCTTCCCGGACCAGGGCACGAACCCGTGTCTCCTGCATCGGCAGGCGGATTCTCAACCACTGCGCCACCAGGGAAGCCCCATGACTCTTTTTGAATTATGCTTTTCTCAGGGTATATGCCCAGTAGTGGGATTGCTGGGTCCACATATAAGTGATATCCTATGGTATCTGTAGATGACATATCTTGAAGTCCACTGATATTGGATTCATCTGTGATTCTGCTAGCTTAATACATATCTGAGATAGGATCTTTCAACTCACCTTCCTTTTGGAGCTATCTCTGTGGGGCTCATTTTGTGATACATTTTTTACAATTGTATACTTTCAATCAGATCTTGAGTTATTCCATTTGACTTAAATTCTTGTAGAATTTTTTCAGCGTTCAGTTTATCAACCATTTATAACACACTCTGGTATTCAACAGTTGAAAGATACTATTGAGGAGGAGCTTAATTGGATGAGATTGATTCCACCACACACATCATTACACAGGCTACAGATATGTGTACACAGCTAAAGGATAAAAGGAGATATGCTTTTCTCTCTCTGACATGCTATTTAAATAACACTATTAACTGATTAATCAGTACAGGAGCTACATGGAATGTATGGCTTTGGTTTTCTGAATTCTGATTGATACTGGAAATCAAGTGGTAGCTCTTTTGAATTGTTACTGACTGGTTTAAAACAGATGCAAATCCATATAGAAGGAAATAAAATCTTCCCGAATAATCAATTCAGCACAATTATTTGTAGAGAATCAGGCTGTGTCTCTAAAACCTAAGTAATCATATTGCAGCATGGATAAACTGGTTATTTAAATTAGGATGGCTATACCATCTATATGATTATCAAATACTGTACATTAATAAATTCTAAAATAGTCTGAATAGACTAAATAATTTCTCCTTTTCAAATGGACACACAGTTTCCAGTTACTACTAGGGATGGAAAATGAAGGGAAAGCAAAAGAATTTCATCTCACATATGCCTTCACAAAAGATTCTACTTTATACACAGATGTCAGAGCCCAGCATTTGGGGAAGTGATAAGGGGACACAGTAAAGCCTTCCTGGGAGGAAAAGAAATCTAGGACAGAGGAGAAAAATAGAGCACACAGGGCAAAGCAAAACCCAGAGGAGTAGAATAAAATGCACAGCCAGAGCAGGAGTGTCTGAACACAGCTAACGATAAGCATATATATACGCATGAAAATACACTTCCACTCCCATTATCCAGAAAGGGGACACAAACAGAAAAAAAAGTTAAATTAGAGGACCTCTATTATCTTAGCTCAAGACACTCCACAGTGCTGAGCCTGAGATACAGCTTGCATTCAGGTAGTTTATTTTGGAAACTGATCCCAAGAATCAAGAAAAGAAGGCAGACAACGTTGATTTGGGGAAGGAAAAAAAGCAAGTCCAAGGGATTGTATTGAACTGGTTTCCACTGTGGGCACCCGTTAGGGACCTTCTGAAGAATAGAATGAGACTCAGAATGGTCTGCTCAGGGAGAAGGGAAATGTTTATCCACTAGCTCCTGCACTGATGGCTCAAGACTGCCCATAGCACCTGCAGGTTTGTGTAAACATCAAAATGGCTGAGTATATTCCAAGACATCCAGGGAGCAGAGGAAGAGAACCCCATGGCAGAAAGCGAGGGATACACTCAGTCCAGCTGAATGAAGGTGCAGTCAAATTACACTTGCACCTAAAATGTATCACAATAGCAACCGGGAGAAAAAGATGGGTGGATAGGATCTGAGGAGGGCCTGAGAGGTGTCTAGTACAGGCAATTCTTGCCCTGCCGAGACCCACTTGCTCCTTACACCGAGTCCAAGATGGTGGCCGCCTGTAATGTCTACAGAAGACTTAGCAGTCACTGACATGGAACAAGCTACAGCCCCGACAGCTGTGACTGATCCCAATGCTGTCATCAATATTTATCTTTCTCCTCCATTAACCATTTGGAGTTGTCCTTTAGACTGGATTGCTTGACTGATGTCAAAACTCGACTTTTATTCCCAAAGGGTCAGAACCCTTAGTTGCTTGTGGGCCATGGTTGTTGACACTGTCCATTTACATTTTTGTTGTTTGTTTATTTGAGAAAGTTTATTTTGTGACTGAAAGTTACATGCTGAAAATTAAATATCTGAATTTCATAAGCATAATCCTGCTGAAGTTGTATTTATATAAAATGTCACTCACTGCATGTCACCACTGATCTTCATCCTTCATTTGCTTAATTCTTTCAGTCCTTCATATACCTTTAAAATCCTTTTCTCCTAACCTCCATATCTATCTATTTATTTATTTATTTATGATTTCTTTTTACTTTTTATATACAGCAGGTTCTTATTGGTTATCTATTTTATACATATTAGTGTATATTTGTCAATCCCAATCTCCCAATTCATCCCACCACCACCACCTTGCCCCTCTGCTTTCCCTCCTTGGTGCCCATACATTTGTTCTCTACATCTGTGTCTCTGTTTCTGCCCTGCAAACCAGTTCATCTGTACCATTTTTCTAGGTTCCACATGTATGCATTAATATACGATATTTGTTTTTCTCTTTCTGACTTA
Organism: Kogia breviceps; assembly: GCF_026419965.1. Classification (NCBI taxonomy): domain Eukaryota; kingdom Metazoa; phylum Chordata; class Mammalia; order Artiodactyla; family Physeteridae; genus Kogia; species Kogia breviceps. Next base: position 41,755,423 of record NC_081324.1, on the reverse strand, counting down.
CTTCACTCTGTATGACAGTCTCCAGGTCCATCCAAGTCTCTAGCAATGACCCAAGTTCGTTCCTTTTTATGGCTGAGTAATATTCCATTGTATATACGTACCACATCTTTATCCGTTCACTGTTGATGGGCATTTAGGTTGCTTCCATGACCTGGCTATTGTAAATAGTGCTGCAGTGAACATTGGGGTGCATGTGTCTTTTTGAATTATGGTTTTCTCTGGGTATATGTCCAGTAGTGGGATTGCTGGATCATATGGTAATTCTAGTTTTAGTTTTTTAAGGATCCTCCATACTGTTCTCCAAAGTGGCTGTATCAATTTACATTTTCACCAACAGTGCAAGAGGGTTCCCTTTTCTCCACACTCTCTCCAGCATTTGTTGTTTGTAGATTTTCTGATGATGCCCATTCTAACTGGTATGAGGTGATATCTCATTGTAGTTTTGATTTGCATTTCTCTACTAATTAGTGATATTGAGCAGCTTTTCATGTGATGCTTGCCCATTTGTATGTCTTCTTTGGAGAAATATTTGTTTAGGTCTTCTGCTCGTTTTTTGATTGGGTTGTTTGTTATTTTTAATATTGAGCTGCATGATCTGATTCATCTGCAAATATTTTCTCCCATTCTGGGGGTTGTCTTTTCAACTTCTTTATAGTTTCCTTTTCTGTGCAAAAGTTTTTCAGTTTCATTAGGTTCCATTTGTTTATTTTTGTTTTTATTACCGTTACTCTAGGAGGTGGGTCAAAAAATATCTTGCTGTGATTTATGTCAAAGAGTGTTCTTCCTACGTTTTCCTCTAGGGATTTTATAGTGTCTGGTCTTACATTTAGGTCTTTAATCACTTTTGAGTTTATTTTTGTGTATGGTGTTAGGGAGTGTTCTAATTTCATTCTTTTACATATGGCTATCCAGTTTTCCCAGCACCGCTGTTTAATTAATTAATTAATTAATTGATTTATTTATTTATTTATGAAGGCTGTGTTGGGTCTTCATTGCTGGGTGAGGGCTTTCCCCTAGTTTTGACGAGCAGGGGCTACTCTTCATTGCGGTGCATGGGCTTCTCATTGTGGTGGTTTCTTTTGTTGCAGAGCACAGGCTCTAGGCACACATGCTTCATTGGTTGTTGCTCATGGGCTCACTAGTTGTGGCTTGCGGGCTCTACAGCACAGGCTCAGCAGCTGTAGTGCACAGGCTTAGTTGCTCTGTGGCATGTGGGATCTTCCCAGACCAGGGATGGAACCCGTGTCCCCTTCATTGGAAGGCAGATTCTTAACCACTGTGCCACCAGGGAAGTCCCCCCACAGCACCACTTATTGAAGAGACTGTTTTTTCTCCATTGTATACCCTTGGCTCCTTTATCATAGATTAGTTGATCATAGGTACATGGGTTTATCTCTGGGCTTTCTATCCTGTTCCATTAGTCTATATTTCTGGTTTTGTGCCAGTACCATACTGTCTTGATTACTGTAGCTTTGTAGTATAGTCTGAAGTCAGGGAGTCTGATTCCTCCAGCTCTGCTTTTCTTCCTCAGGATTGCTTTGGCTATTTGGGGTCTTTTGTGTCTCCATACAAATTTTAAGATTTTTTGTTCTAGTTCTGTAAAAATTGACACTGGCAATTTGATAGGGATTGCATTGAATCTGTAGATTGCTTTAGGTAGTAGAGTCATTTTCACAATGTTGATTCTTCCAATCCAAGAACATGGTATATCTCTCCATCTGTTTGTGTCATCTTTGATTTTTTCATTAGTGTCTTATAGTTTTCTGAGTACAGGTCTTTTACCTCCTTAGGTAGGTTTATTCTTAGAAATTTTGTTCTTTTTGTTGCAGTGGTGAATGCGGTTGTTTCCTTAATTTCTCCTTCTGATCTTTCGTTGTTAGTGTATAGAAATGCAAGAGATTTCTGTGCATTAATTTTATATCCTGTAACTTTACCAAATTCATTGATTACCTCTAGTAGTTTTCTGGTGGCATCTTTATTACCTATGCATACTATCATGTCATCTGCAAACAGGGACAGTTTTACTTCTTCTTTTCCAATTGGTATTCCTTTCATTTTTTTCTTCTCTAATTGCCGTGGCTAGAACTTCCAAAACTATGTTGAATAATAGTGGCGAGAGTGGACATCCTTGTTTTGTTCCTGAGCTTAGTGGGAATGCTTTCAGTTTCTCACCATTGAGAATGATGTTTGCTGTGGGTCTGTCATATACGGCCTTTATTATGTTGAGGTAGTTTCCCTCTATTCCCACTTTCTGGAGAGTTTTTATCATAAATGGGTGTTGAATTTTTTCAAAGCTTTTTCTGCATCTATTGAAATGATCATATGGTTTTTAGTCTTCAATTTGTTAATATGGTGTATCACATTGATTGATTTGCATATATTGAGGAATCCTTGCATCCCTGGGATAAATCCTACTTGATCATGGTACATGATCCTTTTTACGTGTTGTTGGATTCTGTTTGCTAGTAATTTGTTGAGGATTTTTGCATCTTTATTCATCACTGATATTGGTCTGTAATTTTCTTTTTTTGCAGTACCTTTGTCTGATTTAGGTATCAGGGTGATGGTGGCTTCATAGAATGAGTTTGGGAGTGTTCCTTCCTCTTCAATTTTTTGGAAGAGTTACAGAAGGATGGGTGTTAGCTCTTCTCTAAATGATAGAATTCACCTGTGAAACTATCTGGTCCTGGACTTTTTTTGTTGGAAGATTTTTAATCACAGTTTCAATTTCTTCACTTGTGATTGGTCTGTTTATGTGTTTTATTTCTTTCTGGTTCTGTCTTGGAAGGTTATACCTTTCTAAGAATTTGTCCATTTCTTTCAGGTTGTCCTTTTTATTGGCATAGAGTTGCTTGTAGTAGTCTCTTATGATGCTTTGTATTTCTGTGGTGTCCATTGTAACTTCTTTTTCATTTCTAATTTTTTGATTTGAGTCCTCTCCCTCTTTTTCTTGATGATTCTGGCTAAAGGTTTATCAATTTTGTTTATTTTCTCAAAGAACCAACTTTTAGTTTTATTGATCTTTGGTACTGTTTTCTTCATTTCTATTTCATTTATTTCTGCTCTGATCTTTATGATTTCTTTCCTTCTACCATCTTTGGGTTTTGTTTGTTCTTCATTCTCTAGTTCCTTTAGGTGTAAAGTTAGATTTGAGATTTTTCTTGTTTCTTGATGTAGGCTTGTATTGCTATAAACTTCCCCCTTAGAACTGCTTTTGCTGCATCCATAGGTTTTCGATTATCGTGTTTTCATTGTCATTTGTCTCTAGGTATATTTTGATTTCCTCTTTGGTTTCTTCAGTGATCTCTTGGTTATTTAGAAATGTATTGTTTGGCCTCCATGTGTTTGTGTTTTTTACATTTTTTTCCCCATAATTGATTTCTAATCTCATAATGTTGTGGTCAGAAAAGATGCTTTATATGATTTCAGTTTTTTAAAATTTACTGAGGCTTCATTTGTGACCCAAGATGTGGTAAATATCCTGGAGAATATTCCATGTGCAATTGAGAAGAAAGTGTCATCTGTTGTTTTCAGATGGAATGTCCTATAAATATCAATTAAATCTATCTGGTCTATTGTTTGTGTTTGTGTTAATGTTTGTGTTTCCTTATTAATTTTCTGCCTGGATAATATGTCCATTGATGTAAGTGAGGTGTTAAAGTCCCCCATTATTATTGTGTTACTTTTGATTTCCTCTTTTATAGTTGTTAGCAGTTGCCTTATGTATTGAGGTGTTCCTATGTTGGGTGCATATATATTTATAATTGTTATATCTTCTTCTTGGATTGATCCCTTGATCATTATGTAGTGTCCTTCCTTGTCTCTTGTAACATTCTTTATTTTAAAGTCTATTTTATCTGATATGAGTATTGCTACTCCAGTTTTGTTTTGATTTCCATTTGCATGGAATATCTTTTTCCATCCCCACACTTTCAGTCTGAAGTGGGTCTCTTGTAGACAGCATATATATGGGTCTTGTTTTTGTATTCATTCTACAAGCCTGTGTCTTTTGGTTGGAGCATTTAATCCATTCACATTTAAGGTAATTATCAATATGTATGTTCCTATTACCATTTTCTTAATTGTTTTGGGTTTGTTTTTGTAGATCTTTTTCTTCTCTTGTGTTTCCCATGTAAAGAAGTTCCTTTAGCATTTGTTGCAGATCTGCTTTGGTTGTGCTGAATTCTCTTAGCTTTTGCTTGTCTGTAAAGCTTTTGATTTCTCCATCGAATCTGAATGAGATCCTTGACAGGTAGAGTAATCTTGGATGTGGGTTTTTCCCCTTCGTCACTTTAAATATATCATGCCACTCCCTTTTGGCCTGTAGAGCTTCTGGTAGGAAATGAGCTGTTAACCTTCTGGGAGTTCCCTTTTATGTTATTTGTTGTTGTTGTTGTTGTTTAATAATGTTGCTTTTAATATTTCTTTTTGTTGCTTTTAATAATTTTTACCATGTTGTTTTTAATAATTTTGCTTTTAATAATTCCCTTGTGGCTTTTAATAATTTTTCTTTGTATTTAATTTTTGTCAATTTGATTACTGTGTGTCTTGGCATGTTTCTCCTTGGGTTTATCCTGCCTGGTACTCTCTGTGCTTCCTGGACTTGGATGGCTATTTCCTTTCCCATGTTAGGGAAGTTTTCAACTATAATCTCTTCAAATATTTTCTCGGGTCCTTTCTCTCTCTCTTCTCCTCCTGGGACCCCTATAATGTGAATGTTGGTGCGTTTAACATTGTCCCAGAGGTCTCTTAGTCTCTCTCCATTTCTTTTCATTCTTTTTTCTTTATTCTGTTCTGTGGCAGTGAATCCCACTATTCTGTCTTCCAGGTCACTTATCCATTCTTCTGCTTCAGTTATTCTGCTATTGATTCCTTCTAGTGTATTTTTCATTTCAGTTATTGTATTGTTCATCTCTATTTGTTTGTTCTTTAATTCTTCTAGGTCTTTGTTAAACATTTATTTCATCTTCTTGATCTTTGTCTCCATTCTTTTTCCGAGGTCCTGGATCATCTTCACTATCATTATTCTGAATTCTTTTTCTGGAAGGTTGCTTATCTCCATTTCATTTAGTTGTTTTTCTGGGGTTTTATCTTGTTCGTTCATCTGGTACAGAGTCCTCTGCCTTTTCATTTTGTCTATCTTTCTGTGAATGTGGTTTTCGTTCTACAGGCTACAGGACTGCAGTTCTTTTTGCTTCTGCTGTCTGCCCTCTGGTTGACAAGGCTATCTAAGAGGCTTGTGCAAGCGTCCTGGTGGGAGGGACTGGTGGTTAGTAGAGCTGTGTATTGTTCTGTTGGAGTAAAACTTTAATCCTCTTGTCTGCTGATGGGTGGGGCTGGGTTCACCCCCTGTTGGTTGTTTGGCCTGAGGTCACCCAGCACTGGAGGCTACAGGCTCTTTGGTGGGGCTAATGGCGGACTCCAGGAGGGCTCATGCCAAGGAGTACTTCCCAGAACTTCTGCTGCCAGTGTCCTTGTCCCCATGGTGAGCCACAGCCACCCCCCACCTCTGCAGGGTCTCTGCAGGAGACCCTCCAACACTAGCAGGTAGGTCTGGTTCAGTCTCCTATGGGGTCACTTCTCTTTCCCCTGGGGTTTTGATGCTCACACTACATTGTGCATGCCCTCCATGAGTGGAGTCTCTGTTTCCCCCAGTCTTTTGAAGTCCTGCAATCAAATCCCGCTAGCCTTCAAAGTCTGATTCCCTGGGAATTCCTCCTCCTGTTGCTGGACCCTCAGGTTGTGAAGCCTGACATGGCGCTCAGAACTTTCACTCCAGTGGGTGGATTTCTGTGGTATAATTGTTCTGTAGTTTTTCAGTCACCCACCCAGCAGTTATGGGATTTGATTTTATTGTGATTGTGCCCCTCCTACCATCTCATTACAGCTTCTCCTTTGTCTTTGGATGTGGGGTATCTTTTTTGGTGAGTTCCAGTGTCTTTGTGTCGATGACTGTTCAGCAGTTATTTGTGATTCGGGTGCTCTTGCAAGAGGGAGTTAGTGCACAGCTTTTTACTCTGCCATCTTGAACAAATCTCCTGTCCATTTACTTTTATGACTGTGTGTAGAGTAGACAAGACAAACTCCAGGCAGTTCCTTGGGTTTCAGAAATTGTCCTAGTAGGAACTGCCTAGTAGCAATCTTAACCCTCCATAGTCATCAGGTTCAATAACCCTCACCAACATGGCAATTCCTTTCTTCACTTTACGACCCACTAGCATGAGGAGCCAAAATAAAAAATGACCAAGTGATAGTTATAGCTTTAGGTTCAGTGGAATCTTTATTGGGTCCCCTAATGGAAGCATCTCTCTCTGCCAAAGAAACAAGTTATCTTTTCCAACATGGCCTAGTACAGAAAGCACAGATTTCATAGGTGGGTAGCTGGGGAGATGATGAGAGAGGCCAATCCTCCTGCCACCCACTGGTTCTCAGAAATGTGTGTTCTAGTTGTTAAGGACACAGTGCCTTAATATTATCTGGTGTATATGCCACACCCTTGAGGTTAGTGCTCCAGCCCTGCATTGTACCCAAACTGGTACCTTTGTGGAGTCTTTTATAAATGATTCCATCATGCTTTTTCACTGTGTACTTCAGGTAATGTAGTATATGTTAGGACCAGTGGATCTTATAGTTATGCATACATTGTTACCTCATTAATTGTGAAGTGTGTCCCTTTGTTTGAGATAATGTCGTGTTGCATCCATGTTGTTAAATCAGACATGCAGTAAGCTCTCAGATAATGGTGCTGGTAGAGGCAAATCTATATTTTCAACTTAGAAAAGATAATCGTTGTTCCTTGAGAATTGAAGGAGCTGACGTAATCAACTTGCTATCAAGGAAGGAATGGCGCCATATTGATGGTTCAGAGTCAGTCTCTGCTTTTGGAAGCTTGGGCAATCCGCATAGCTGCAACTAACTAGATCAATCTTAGTGAGAGGGCCCAAGCTTTGGGACCTGTGCATAACCTCCATTCCTGCCACTTGGGCTACTCCATCTGTCAAAGCATTAGGATAGTTAAGGGAAAAGACTGACTGATAATCACTGGACAAGTCACCCCGTCTCCCTGGTGGGTGAGTGCCTTTGCCACCACAGATGCTCTCTGGTTGACATCATCAGATGGCGCAGAGGTCCTCATGCTTTGGACTCCCCTATGTCCATCCCTGAGGGGTAGTATGGTGACAGTCCATTTTCATCTAGTACCAACATATATAGCCAATCCATTTCCAAATCACCTTTAGGTTTTTCTCCTCTGTTAGTTGGTAATTAAGAAACTGCACCCCACACCATGAGGCCATAGATGTAAATTTAGAGAGTGAAGGAAGTGGTACAACAGAAATAAGTGACACAGGAGTCTAACTCACTTGCTCATGTGGGTTAGATTATAGATCTACTGGGCCAACACCCAAATGAACTATTTCCATCATACTGTCAAACATCTATTGCACCTGCTCAAACATTTTACTTGGTGGGTGTGTTAACACTCATCTTATGCTGGGTAGCTCTGGTCACATAATAACCTAGTGTCCCATGATTAGGAACTCACCCTATACCAGGGCCTGGAAACATATAAGAAGCTGCTTTATCAAATGGCAAGTATTTCTCTGACCCATAGGTATGGCTGCCTGATGTTGCTTAAGGATACTAGGCATCTGTGCTATGATTCTCCTCTTTGGTCTAGACAGAGACAGCACATTGCATCACATCTACTAGTCACATGGACCAACAGGTTACAGAGTCCTCTCCTACTCTGGGCCCCACTCCAAAGAATATGCCTTCCAGGATACCCAATAAGTTAGTTAGAGCAGAAATCCCAAGCACAGAATATGCACGTTCTAAGATCTAAAAACAAAATCTCACCAAGAGCTGTGTCCTTTTTGGAAGGGGCACATGGGCAACAACTTGCCCTTTGCCTCAGAGGGAATGGCAATATGGTCCAGACAATCAGAGTCCAAAATCTTCACTGATTCTGCAGGTCCCTGCATCTCCATGGTGTTATTCTCTCACTTTCTAGCTCACATGTATCTTACAAGGGAACACGCAGTACTTGCCACTTCCTGATCGCCAAGTCCAATTAGCATATTGTTATCAACATAGTCAACCAATGTGGTATTCTTCAGAATATGAAATTGATCAGGATTCCTGAGAATTGTACTGGGACAGAGAACAAGGGAGTTAATGAAGCTCAGACTAGGGAGGTTTTTGGTATAACAGAATTGTTTTGGATCTTCTTTGCTAATGGAATTGGGAAAAATGCCAATTCAATCATCACATATGTAATTCCTGAGACCATTCTAGTAAAGAGTCCATATACAGCACAACATCTGCAGTTAGGACTACCATTTGCTTAAGTTTATGGCAATCCCGCATCATGCACCACAACCCACAGAGGTTTTGTGGAGGCCTTACAGTTCAATGGAATGAGGACATAATAGAAACCACCACTCCTGCATCCTTTTGAGTCTTTAATGTTGGCTCTAATTCCTTCGATTCCTCCTAGTGTGTGATTTACCATCTTAGCTGGGCTGGGAGTTGGGAGGAACAGTAGGTCAGTTTATGGGGCTTCCACTTGGCCTTTCCTACAATAATGGCTATCACTCCATAGATCAGGGAACCAATGTGAGAGCTCTTCCAGCTGCTAAGTAGCTTAACACTAATTATGGATTCATGAAATGAGTAAATACCCCCAGAGTGGATCCATAAACCCAACAAACTCAATATTGAAGAGCCTTAGGCCAGGACTTTATCTCCTAGTCTCTAATCACTTTAACCACTCTAAAAACTGTTGGGGGCTTCCCTGGTGGCACAGTGGTTGAGAATCCGCTTGATGATGCAGGGGATGCAGGTTCGTGCCCTGGTCCGGGAAAATCCCACATGCCTCGGAGCAGCTGGGCCCGTGAGCCATGGCTGCTGGGCCTGCGTGTCCAGAGCCTGTGCTCCACAGCGGGAGAGGCCACAACAGTGAGAGGCCCGTGTACTTTAAAAAAAAAAAAAAAAAAAAAAAAAAAAAAAAAAAAAAAAAAAAAACCTGTTGGGTTTCTGAGTGTCAGATCAGATCTGGTACCTCAAAACTCAAAATTTCAACATATTTCCTCTGAACGTCCCATTGGGAGAAGATTATGGGAATGATTATTGAATATATTTGCAGTAGCATTGCAAGAGTTCTTCCTCAAGGGGACCCTGCTTCTACCTCAATCAGTAAGTCTGGCTCTGAGAACTGGCTGAGATCTGTAAAGTGGTGGTGTCATGCCCTAACTTACCAAAATGTTTGTAGGGGGCTGAGTGTGATGGAAGAGGAAGCATTAGCTTTTGTAATAGCTGAGCTGCTTCAACAGCACGAGGACAATGATAAACATAGGGACTGTGGAGTTGACTGGCTTGTATAAGTGCTTTGAGAGGCTTTGAAAATAGAAAATGGAAAGCTCGAGTCAAACAACTGAGTAAGTAGAGACACATATAAAGGAACCATAAATGAGATATTTCTTTTACTCATGCTATTGGTAGCTTGTTTATTTAGAGCTAAGCTTTCTAGCTGGCCTTCCATTAGCCCATAAACTTGTAATATGTTGAGATTTCATGAATAAAACACTAGAGCAGAAATAATTGATCAGCTCATAGCCCTTATTACCATGTGTTCCTGATATGTACTGGTGGTTTTACGTGAATGGCTCTACCCTGGCCAGACTGCGCATTCCATGTCATGTGTGCCATGGGAACTGCGTGTTTGCAGTTTACTCTGGCACATTGCTTAGTAATGGCTCAGGTGATCTCAAAGGAATAAAGAACATATGAATCAGGTGGTGAAAAGTCATGGTTTCATGTCTCAAAGCAAGGTTTAAGTAAATAGGTTTGGTGGTTGGATGAGCCTATTAGTGGAGTACCTGTTGGATCAGGTTTGCTTTAACTGACTGCCATTTGTGTGGCATATTGTATAAAACACAGTGTGGGTGGGATCATTCCTGGGGTGAAAATGCTGCTTCCCAGTTTTGGATGATGTGATACATGGGAGCCATGAACATAAAACAATAATGGAGATTTGAGTGTTTTCTGTTAGTGTTTAGAGAGGTGTCTTATCTATTAAAAAATCAATCAATCAATCTCACTGATCACTCAAAGAGATGTAGTCTTTGTCTCAGAGGAATAGGAAAAAGTTTTAACTAGAGACAGAGAGAAAGAACGGAACAGGCACCAGGAGACCCATTCTCACGCCAGCTCTGCCACTGCTTGGCTGAGTGGATTTTAGCCAAGTGTTTGCCCCTTGCGAAGCCTCAGTTTGCACATCTGTGATTGAATGAGATGATACGCAAAGCTCCCTTCAGCCCTAAGGTCAGAGACACCAGGAACCCCCAATCTCATGTTCACGTATCTCTATATTATACACATCCCCTGGAAATGTAGTTCTATAGCTGAACCAATGTGACTCAGGGCCCCCAATGCTTCCTTGTGATGGGAAGGCAGCAGCGACCCTGATCAGGTATTGCAAGAAAACCTGAGTCTTCTCTCCCATTTGAAAGCCTCCTTCCATCTTGCACGGACCCGAACCTTCTCTTATCCCCATTCTCCCTGAATGTGCATTTCCCTCCCTTGCTCCCTGTTTATAATTCACCTCTAACCAAAGATCAACACCCAGTTAGGGAACATTTAATCCAGCCTGGACTTTCATGAATTGTCCACACTTTTGCTGATGGTCAGAGATCTTCAGTGACTCATTTTGCCCCCTGCCTTTGGGCTAGCGTCCTCACTGTAGAAGCCACCACAGCATTTTTATCCTTTGAATACCTTTTTGAAGTTTAACTGGCTCTTCATGTTTGCTTACACAAAAGTTCCCTGGCCCACCTTCTGGAAATGCAGTCTTCTGACCTGCATCAGAGGTCCCCTGACCTCCCTTCTTCCCCCTGCTTCCACCCTACCTTCCAGCAAGGCCCTCAATGGGATCCTAATGTCCTATTCATTAGAGCCCCTTGTCCTCAAGCACGGGGTGTCACTCTCCAGCTCTGTCCTGATCAGCCAGGGTATTTTCTGGCTGCACATTGAGTTAATCTTTAATACCAACATATTTTGGCCTGTGCAGGGGACAAAGGTGTGGCTTTCAGAATCCAGAGGTGCCAAAATATTCAGCCTCTCTCTCTTTTCCCAGTATATGGATTTTAACCACAATATAGACTAAATGCTCCATGATTCAAAGCTACTTTAACAAGACCCATTGCAAAGCAAAGTGAATGTGGGAGGTGTCTGGTACTCTTTCTAATTAGCAGGTTCTCTGAGTTACTGATTAAGTAGCTAAGAGAGGCACTTCTTCCCCTGAAAGCTGGATCGGGCCATGGCAGCTGCCACTGCAGCCTCGGCCTGTGGTACAATTGTGCTGGGGCTTCCAGAAGGCCGGTCAAAGCTGTATACAAAGACTGCCTTCTGAGAAGCAGAGACCCTTTTACAAATTAGCCATCCAAAGCTTGATAATGTCTGACTTCAGATTTACATTTAGCGTTTTTGTTTTTTTTAAGCAGGTGTACATGAAGGAAGGCAGGCACTGCTTTCTTTTTACTACATCGCCTTCACATGCCCAGATGAAAATCCACTCTTGATTCTAAATAAACAAATACACTGTATTCCAAGTCTGGAATTTTGCTTTTATCAAACCAGTACCTGAAACACAATATTTTGGTTTTGGCTGAAAGAAAAAGGACTAAAATCGGTTTCAGAAATAAATATAAAAGCTCTGTGTTCGCAGAAACTCACTGGAATAGAAATCATATACCAGAGAGAAAGACAACAGATCCTTACAGCTCTGTGTGTATAATGAACACAAATAGTCATAATTATCCCTGCCCCAGGGACTTAACCCCTTCGGGAAAAGGCCAGGCTTCCAGCCTCCTTATCAAACTAAAATCCTTTTGAAATAGATTTATCATGTCCTCCAGCTCTGTTTAGAAATATTTGTAGATAGATACTGTTTGTTGTTGCTTTTTTCTGCCTTCATTTTGTTTCCAGTGTTCACAAGGACAATTAAAACCCAGGCTGTAATAAGGCATCTGTTGTAAACAAGTTCAGACAAAGGAAGCAGTTTTTCTGGCAAGCAGGGGGCATGCGGAGATGTGGAGGCCTGCGTTATAGAAAGCATAGATGAAAACAGAATAAACCCTTTTTACCTCCACAGCACTCCTTCAACCTTGGGGATCTTGGTGGCTAAAATTCTCAGCTGTGTAAGTTGTTTTTGGAAATGTTAGTCCTCAAAAATATTGTTCATCTCCAAAATGTACATTGCTTTTACTCTTATGGGTTTAACCGCATCCATTCATAGATTCCCTAGGATCTGTCCATTCTGCACTAAGAACAACTAGGCCTCTGTCGCCATCAACAGAAATACATCCTGTCTGCAGTACACGTGCACACACGCACACACACACACAGGCGCACAGACGTGCACGCACAGGCGCACAGATGTGCACACACAGAGAGACACAGTGCATGGATGTGTACACCTTTGCATACGTACAAGAACACACGCATGATGAATCACACGTGCATAGGCACACGTGTGTATACCCACATACACCCACATGCGTGCACAGGCATGCAGAGAGACACTCTTTGCACGCACACCCATGCATCTATGCATGCACACACACACTCACTCTTCCTGGGCCGGTCCCTGAGAAGGGTCCTGTCTTCCCACCCTGCTCGAGGCCTCTGGGCTCCTGAGCTTGTGCTCATTTTCATCTCTGCAAATTATCATCTTCAGCCCATCTCTCCTCCGCACCTCAGGGGAGTTCATTGCTATTACTGCTTCCACATCCCCTTCCCATACTAGGGCCCCACAGCCAAATCTTTCCATTTCAAAGAAAAATCACTAGTCGCAAACTGCTCAGCCTCTCTCCGTGGGCGGGTTTGAAGACCTGCTTTACACATCTTTCCCTGAGATACAGGAAGGTGACCCAGAGCTCCCGAGCATTCCTCTGCAGGAGACAGCTGTGCGAGTCTCCTCCCCCCGCCTGACCCCCAGGAAACCCAGTGGAGTTCACTGGGAGTTCCACTCCCAGTGGAGTGGAAAACGAAGCCATCTTCTCACTGCCCCCAGTCAGGGATGGTGTCTTATTCATCTTTGCATCCACAGTACCTAGCACAGTGCCTGCCACAGAACAGAATCCAGTAAAGATCTGCTGAAAGATGAAATTCCAGGGTTTGATACTTTCCCCTCAGTTTCTCAAATCTGGGTAGACATACTCATGGGAGTATATGCCTGTGTACCAGGGAGTATAAGTCACAGGCTAAACATAGCCCATTGTCCTAGAAAGTCCACTTTCTTTCTATCAAGTCATCTTTTTTTTTTTTTTTTTTTTTTTCCGGTATGCGGGCCTCTCTCTGTTGTGGCTTCTCCCGTTGCGGACCACAGGCTCCGGACGCGCAGGCTCAGCCGCCATGGCTCACGGGCCCAGGCGCTCCGTGGCACGTGGGATCTTCCCAGACCAGGGCACGAACCCGTGTCCCCTGCATCGGCAGGCGGATTCTCAACCACTGCGCCACCAGGGATGCCCCTCAAGTCATCTTTAAAAGATTATTTTTCTCTGAGAGCTAACACTGGATAAAGAGAATCTAATACGTGTCTTGTTGGTAGTTATGATAAAGATCTTGGGCATTGAAGACAGTTTTAAGAAAAAAGGTATGGACACCAAGAAGGGAAGGGGGCGGGTGGTATGAACTGGGAGAATGGGATTGACGTATATTCGCTATGTGTAAAATCGATAACTAATGAGAATCCACTGTATAGCACAGGGAATGCACTACTCAGTGCTCCGTGGTGACCTAAATGGGAAGGAAATCCAAAAAGGAGGGGATATGTGTATACGTATAGCTGATTCACTTTGCTGTACAGCAGAAACTAACACACCATTGTAAAGCAACTACACTCCAATAAAAAGTCAAAGGAAAAAGCCCATACCTACCACTGATTAGTAACGCAACCTCTAGTAAGTTTTAAAAATGTCTCCAAACACTTGTATTCTCAGTTGCAAAATCGAGGTAATAATAACTGTCTCACAGAGATTTTGAAATTCAAATAAGAGAATGTGTTATAATGGAAGTTAATTTCATAGTGATATGAAAGACAGTCACCACGGCAGTGACTACTACAGCCCCAGTGCAGTAATCCTGATAGGAGCCACAGCAATGTTTGTATTTGCAGGGGGCATTTTAACAGCCACAGAAATAAAAGCAGCAGAAGGAGGGAGGAAGAAAGTGATTAAATAAACGAAGTAAGACCCATTAACTTAAGTGTCAGGGCCAGCCTTTTAGGTCAGAAGCCACTAGTGGGAATCACTTTATCCCACCACTTTGTTGTATGCATTAGGGTAGGAGGTTGTAACATAATTTGAACATTTTAAAGGCAATGAACTTTCTTAAGAACAATAGTGAATAATAACTAAAGAGCAGACTAAGCACTTGAAATAGTTGGACTGAAATATTTTCACTTCTGATGTGGTTTTATTTTTTCTTCTTTTAAAGGATCTCTTGGATGCTCTAAAGAGCATGATATGTCTTGTTTAGATCCTGACCTGGAAATCAAAAGACCTATATTGTATTCATGGCTAAAAAAATGAATTCTGGAATAACCATACAAATCATTTTGCTGCACTTCAGCTAGCTCATCTCTCACCACTAGCAAAAAGTAAAAGAAAAAGAAAAAGTAGGCAGTATCATCTCATAATAATGGAATCATTTAAATATGAATTTTTAGTGTTATTAAAAACTTACTAATTTTTCTTATTTTCATCATTTTCTCTCAGCCTGGTGAAAGCCCCGCCATGAAGCAGCACTGTTGATTGGAATAAGCTGGAGGCTGGGACCAGAAGTCAGAAGGCGTTGGCCCGAGCCAGATGGGCCACACTCTGTGTGACCCTGAGTTGTTTCTGACCCCATCTCTAATGGTCTCCCATAGATTGGCCTGCATGTTTAATAACTTTTCCAGCTCTCTTACAACCTCTGACTCAGCCCAGGAAGGTGCAGAAGGGCTAAAACCATAACTCTCCATAACTCTCCCTAAGGCAGAGCACACTGGTGAGATCCCCCCAGCCTTGCCATGTGCTGATATGAGAACAGTGGCAAAGGAGTGGAGTTATGGGAAAGCAACTATTTTGAGACAACGCCTGGTATATACACACTTTTTCCCAGTTATTCAGTCAGACCTTAATCTAGGTGCTGCTGTGAAAATATTTTGCAGATGTAATGAAGAACCCATATCGGGACACCCCTGGTAGTCCAGTGGTTAAGACTCTGCACTTCCACTGCAGGGGGCATAGTTTTGATCCCTGGTCGGGAAACTAAGATCCCGCATGCTGTGTGGCATGGCCAAAAAATAAAAACTAATAGTAATAAAAAAATAAAGAAAAAAAATTTTTTAAAAGAACCCATATCATTCAATCTCAAGAAAGGGAACTATCTGGGTAAGCGTGACCTAATCAATTGCCTGAACCCTTTAAAAGTGGGGAGGTTTTTTTTCCGTCTGGTTAGTCTTAGAGGAAGAAGCTAGAAAGTCATGTTCTGTCTGGCCTGGAAGAAACAAACACCATGTTGTGAATTGCCCATGGAAGCCACATGCAAGGAGATGTGAGTGGCCTCTAGGAGCTATGAGTGGCCCTGTCTGACCGGTAACCAGAAAATGTGGATCTCAGTCCTACAACCACAAGGAAATGAGTTCTGCCAACAACCACTGAGCTTGGATGCAGATTGTTCCTCCAGAGCCTCCAGAAGAGAACTCAGTCCTGTCGGCATCTCGATTTCAACCTTGTAATACTCTGAGCATAGGACCCGGTCATGCCATGCCCAGACTTCTGACCTACAGAACTGTGAACCAATAGGTGGGTGTCTTTAAGCCACTCGACTCATGGAAATTTGTTACACAGCAATAGAAATCTAATGCACTTCCACAACTAGGGAAAATAACAGATAATTTAATAGCCTTTTCTCTTATCAACAATCACTCCTTGAGCAAACAGCCATGCTGTGAACTGTCTATGAAGAGGTCCACATGGCAGGGAACTGCAGGCGGCCTCGAGCCCACAGACAGCAAAAAAGTCAGGACCTCAGTCCTCCAACTGCAAGGAAATGAATTCTGCCAACAACCTAAATGAGCTTGGAAGCAGACTCATCCCCAGTTGAGCCTCTATGATGCAGGCTGGTGGACACCTTGATAACAGCCTTGTGAGATGAGGACCTGAGAACAGGCTCCAGTGAAGATGGGCCTGGACTCCTGACAGATGGAAACTTTGAGATAACTGATAGCTGTCTTTTACACAAGAAAGAATCAGAAAACACCACAGGGAATGTATTGTTTTTAGCCTGTGAGTTTGTGGTAATTTGTTTTGCAGGGATAGTAAATTAAAACACTGAAACTGAATGATCTCCAAGACATTGTCATCCTGTTTCACTATGAATTACAATTTTTGAAAAAATCTCACGTTAAAAAGAAAAAAATACTTCTTGCATAGTCAACTCATAATTTCCTCTTTATATAGCTCAGCCGAAATGTTATTCGGCCACCTATGAATTATCGATTGATAGCAGAAATCACTGGGCCAGCCTTGCTCCAAGTGTGCTGAACTAGACCTTCTTCTACCTTAAGGCAACTTTCTCTCAGGAGGAAACACAGGCTCCCCGCAGACAAAAGACACTGCTATTCCACAGCTTCCCCTACTTTAGGACTATGGGCTTTCTGCAGATTTGGAGTTTAAATTGGAATGACTGCATCCCAGGACTCCATCCATCAGACCTTGTTTCTCTTTATCGCATAAGTACATCTTTTTTTCAGGATGGTCAGCATGAGTGAGCAAATTGGTCAGGAAGCTGAGGTGTGCTAGAAATTCCCCAGTGACTCATTTGGGAGAGGATGACAGGGATTGTGAATGGGCAAAGAGGGCAGTCGCAAGAAAGGATTAGGATTATCTTCAAACCAACCTCTGATTGTTCAGAATCAGGCAGTTTCCGCTAGGTCTCCACCTTTGGGTCCTGGAGGCTGCAGTTACATGAGCTGAAGTCAAGGGCACCTGCAGCCCTCTCAAACAGGAGAACGATACAGGGATGAGGTAGAGAAAACACTAAAGAGAACATTTTTTGTTTTCCTAAGACCATCCAAAGCTGAGGAGTGGATGCTTTGGGTTGTTTTAAACTTCACGTTTTGTCAACCCTTTTCCTAAAAAGCACCAGCGATTTCACTAAAGGCACAACCAGAGCGCCACCATGTGGTGGAGCCTTTATGGACCGACTCGGGCTTGCAGTGGGTTTGCAGGCAGTACTGCAAGACCAGAAAACTTGTAAAAGTGGGTTGACACATTGTGACAAAGGCCAGAAAACTTAATGCTAAAGATCATGCGTGTTTTCCAAAGCTTGGTAACAGGCTTGTTTTTTTAAAGATCATATTCCTACAAGGTTTTATATTTAACACCACAAACTTATCATTGATGTGATTTGTAAAGTGAAGTTATTTCAAAGACTTGATTATTTTCAAAAAGAAAGAACACGACTAGCCCTAGCATTCATCATGGTACAGAACAGCATTTGCTCTGGTTCAGGGATCATCACATTTATGCAAATTCCTCATGGCTGTCAGCTAACACTTTGAGTGTTATTGATGATGCTGGTATTGGTGGATTGGGGGCTTTTTGTTTGGTTGTGAGGTTGTGGTGGTTGTTGTTTTTGAGCAGATTTAAAAATAAGTCACCCTACTCCTCAATTGGAATGATTAGTTCCAATTGTTTTGTGTTCTTACATCACTCTGCTCTGGGTTTAAATTCTGGAAAAGAATGCTTGATTAGCTTTGCTTAATCTCCTCATCAACTTTTATCCAGGGATCTTGACTTATAGTCTGATCAAGGCAACACACAAAGAAGTGGTAGCCAAAAGGAAAACAAGGGGACAGGCAAAAAAACAACAGATGACAAATACACTTCATGCCATTTCAAGGACCAGTCCATCACTGTTCACGGAGCCAGAGCAAAAGTGTGGCATAAGTACCATAACGTCCAGTGTCTACCTACTGATCTCATGATCAATGATACAGAGATCCTTCTAATCTGGCTGAAGTCTTCTGGCTCATGGGCATTCTGCCAGCATGGGCTTGTCAATTACAGTTTCATCATGCAGTCACCTACCATTTGATTATAAGACTCCCAGAGAAGACAAGTCTGAGGGCCACTTCAGACCTGAAGACACTCATGCTTTGTTTTCGATGCTGCATGTTGACCTATGTCTCAGTTTTCTCTCACTATGATGGGAAACATCAGGGAAATACCCCCTAAAAGGACCTGAGACCCTCTTGACACCTTTTTGCAAGGAGATTTTTCCTTTTAGCAAGGAGATGAAGGCATTGGTAATACTGTCACTACTGCTTTTGTGTAAAGTGTCTAATGTCTTTGTCTCTTCCAAGAAAGAACTTGCTTGGGATGAAAGAGACTCATGTATTGGTAGTATCTGAGGATCCCTTATGAAAAATTTTTCTTTGATATTTATAGTGTGTTTAAATATTCTTTACCAAGAAACCTCCCTTTCTTTGAGGACTATGACTGTTTTTTTAGATATTGTATAGTCTCTGTATAGATTAGGGAGAACTCTTGTGATCAGTGTACCGAATCAAGGAAGAGTAGGTTGTTATAAAGCATCACTGTGGTCCCTTAATTTATCACCTAGATGTGATTATAATGGGAATCAGACCATTCCTGCCTTCCCATCTCTCTGCTTCACCAGCAGTTGGCCGGTTGTACCTGAACAGGTATGTTCACAGGCCTCCAGCCCTCCCTGATGCTTCAACCTCCATAGCAGTTTCTCGACATTTCATGATTCCTATTTCATTGCAATCAAGGAATCAGTACATTCTGGCCTCAGAGAGATGGCCCGACTTGCAGGCCCTCAGACAGCACTAGGCTTCCAGGCTTCGGACTCTGGCCACAGCTCGTTCCACAGACACTGCTCCTCCATAGCCCTGATCATTTCTCTTACTGATGTCTTCATGGCACTACTTTTATGTTAGAAAATTGTAGAAATAAGTATTAGTAAAATCATGGTAACAAAACTTATTAAAATTAAAATTATATAAAAATAATTATTAACAATATTAAAGGCTAAATTATTAAAATAATAAATATTTAAATGTTAAGATTTATTAATACTTTCATATTTCAATGATTAAACTTAAATATTTAAATATAAAATATATATACATTTATTTTAAAGGGATGATTAAATATATACAGTATCGATTAGCTTTAAAACTTCTCACAAACTGTTGCTTTTTTTTTTTTTTTTTTTTTTTGCGGTACGCGGGCCTCTCACTGTTGTGGCCTCTCCCGTTGCAGAGCACACGCTCCGGACGCGCAGGCTCAGCGGCCATGGCTCACGGGCCCAGCCGCTCCGCGGCACGTGGGATCCTCCCGGACCCGGGCACGAACCCGTGTGCCCTGCATCGGCAGGCGGATTCTCAACCACTGCGCCACCAGGGAATGGAAGCCCCTAAACTGTTGCTTTTAAGTTCAGCCAATATCTGAGCATAAAAAGATTCCAAGATTCTCTTGCTATTACAGATTTTAAATAGTCAATATCAGAGATCTTCCTTTATTGGCGAATTGTTTTCCTAACTATATTTAAGACAAACTGTCATATTATAAAATCTACTAAGCTACAGGGAAATATTTCATCTCTGTAGCTGACTCATTTTAGCATTTCATCTAAATACTGCTCTCTCCAGTAGGTTTTTTAAAACTTTCTATAGAAAAGTCATTAGAGGGAGTAATTTTCTCCAAAACGTCCCATTATTTCTAGGCAAACAGCAAAAACAAGTTGTTGGTTGAAGACAGAACAGGCTGAAGGGTTGTTTCATTGATATATGTGTGTACTGCCTTTGTCAGGTTCTTGGTAATTGCTGTGTAGGAAAAATAGTACACAACTGAAGAAAAAAGATTATAATGTGTCCAATAATCTAGCCACAGCTAATGATAAAAATGTTAAAAAGAAGAATTTGTATTCACCTTGTGTTTTCTTCGAGTAGACTTTCTATTCCTGACTTTTGAAGGTGAACAAGTTGATTTATACCAGTTTTACAAGACAAAAGCTCATTTTGTGACTCCCCACACAGGGTAAAATTCAACCCTTTAAATTGACCTACGAGGCATTTCACAACATAGCCTTAGTCACTCTTATTCAGCTCATTCCAAGCACTTTCTATTCTGGCTATCTTCATGTTCCTATTACCCAGGGATACATAGGCCCTCTCTTTGGATCTTTTATGTTGTTCCCTGTACCTGAAATACCTTTACCTTACTCATTCCTCATCACCTAGTTCAAGGGTCAGTAAACTATGGCTCATGTCTGGTCTGCTGCTTTGCCTGCTTTTGTAGAATAAAGTTGTATTAAAACACAGACATTTACCTATGGTCTACGACTGCTTTCACACCTACATCTGCCAAATTGAGTAGTTAGAACAAAGACAATCTGGCCTCAAAGCTTAAAATATTTACTGTCTGGTCCTTTACAGAAAAACTTGCTGACCTCTGACCTATGTCAATACCACTTTTCTTGTGAAGTAATCACTCCATCTTAGTCTCCTAATTGACAGATCATTTCTGTAATCCCAGAGCATTCATGACCAGACACTAAAAGAGTAGTTACCACTGTTTGCAGATTTTCTTATGTGTCTATCCTTCCCAAAGCAACTGTTTGTAGACAGGGACTATTTTATTTATTGCTATATGACCAACTCCTAGTGCAGCACTTGAAATAGAGAAAAGTGCTTAGGCAAAGTTGGTGACATAGTGAATACAGTATTTGAGGAATAAGTTAAAACCCATAAAGCAGAAAATGAGAAGGAAAGTTAAATATTTTCCACTTTATTTCTTTGAGTATGTTACTCATTATAGCTTTATGAGGATTATAGATTTCATTGAGGAGCCATTGTTCTCTAGCTTAGATGGTTTCCATAAAGTAAAATCAAATGATGCTATATTTAACAAAGGCCCAAGACTACACTACTTCCAGGCAGCTCAACATAACAAGGGTGGCTATACAATATCATGGCTGATTTTTTAAACACCCTCAAAAAAAATTAACTAAATGAGCATAATCCCTTTTAAAGAATTCCTGGTAGGAGACCATATACTTCTAGAAATTCCACAATTAATTGAAGTTTGCTCAAATGACCTGTTTGAGAAATTCCTTCCCAGTCTGTGCCACATGCATTTAGCAATCTCCAATAGTGGTAAATCCTCAGCCTGGGGTGAAGGGACGCTTATTTTTTAAAATGTTCCATGGTCATCTGGTGAC
Organism: Kogia breviceps; assembly: GCF_026419965.1. NCBI lineage: Eukaryota > Metazoa > Chordata > Mammalia > Artiodactyla > Physeteridae > Kogia > Kogia breviceps. The sequence continues at coordinate 41,734,126 of NC_081324.1, read as the reverse complement.
ATGCAGGTTAGGCACAAAAAAAGGTGATAAAAGTTGGGAAATGCTCTGTTGACTAATAAGAAGTATTCTTATGAAACAACAAGATTGACGTTCTTGTACATGTTTGTAATGGACTCATCCAACAAACACCAACTGAGTTCTTATTATATAAGGCACTGTGTTCAGAAAGCAATCCAAACGGGGTGTTTCAAATATGTTCTGAGAATAACAGCATCATGAGAATACATGTGAAGCCCTCCAAGGATATGAAACCGAGCAGGACCCTGTGGGGTCTTCCCGGGACAGACTCCTCCCCCATCCTCTGCTGGAGGTCCTCTCTGAAGTACTCAGATAATAGTATCCGATGACTATTTCCTGAGTTTTTCAGATGCTGAAAAACCACTACATGGAAGAAATTAACTACTTGATGATCATGAGCACATAGTCCCTGGACCTTCTGGCACCTAAAGATCAATAATGTTAACTGCCCCGTTATCTCAGCATTAACCAATCAGAGAATTGTGCATGAGCTAATCACATACCCTGGGATGTCCCTTCCTCACCTGGCCTTTAAAAATGCTTTGCTAAATCCCTCTGGGGAGTTCAGGGCTTTTTGGAGCACAAGCCACCCATTCTCCTTGCTTGGTCCTGCAATAAACCTTTCTCTGCTCCAAACTTGAAGTTTCAGTTTGTTTGGCATCGTTGTGCATCAGGCACATGAACTTGTGTTTGTTAATAAATATAATAAACGTTTTACAAAAGAAACCTAACCACACAGACTCAGATACAACTGGAGGACTGATGCAAACTCTTACTTAGACCATCAGACCAACATTGGACAAGAAAGCATCGACCCTTACCATTGGATGGTGGGTGGGGGTGAGAGTGGAGGGATCCTCCTCCTTTTCAGGGATCAGTCATAGGAGCATAGACAACACTGGGTTGGTATAGAGGAACCAAAAACAGAACAGGTAGGATCACAGGGTAAGAGCAGATTTGAGGGTCAATTTGGAAACGTTGAATTTAGAATTAGATCTCAGAGCCAAGTATGAGGCTTTAGGCAGGAAAGTCATAGGTCAGGAACTGCATGAACACAGAAGCAAGACAGGGGACAAGAGTGAGAATAAAGAAAGATGGACCTAAACTTTGGGGCTCCTCCTAGAGTTGCCTTTTATTGGATGTGGAGGAGGTGGAGGGTATATGGGTCAGCATGGGCTAAAGTCACAGGGTCAGAGCAGAAAGGAGAATCTGTGTCCAGATTGGAGGACACAAGTAATAAAGAACACCAAAACAATCATTCTTAATAGTAACTTGCTACTTCTAACTTTTCTTGTTGAAAAACTAGTAGTATAAATTTAGGCCACTTCCTGGGAAATAGTCTTTAAAAACCAGTAAACATAAAATGCTTCCACAAGGAAACTTGTCTGATATTTTGTTTTCTCAGTCCTCCATTTTTCCGGCCCCCAGAAAAGGCCTATGGACCAGACCAGCTACAGATGAGAAGTCTCTGTCAGGAGGCACTCCCTTTATGACCCATATATTTATAGTCTCAAGCACTGGAAGACATATAACTCCTCCAATAATGCACAGAAGGATTTATAGTGAGCCCTCTCTCAAAAAGAAAATGCCTCACAGACACAAATCATTATCCTGTTTTTATTTTGTGTGTGCAGGTGGAGGTTATATTCACCTGCTAGTGGAGTACAAAGAACACTGCAATTCGGAATCAAAGATTGGTACTTACTAGTTACTTTTTGTACTGACAAGGAGCTTCATACAAATAGAACTTCAATCATGTTTATTTTCCAGGAAGCCAAAATTGTAACACGCTTACTTATATTCAACTGTCTGTAGCATTCTTGGAGTTAAAAGAGAAAATAACGACTAAGCAACCTACAAAGTGAGAAAAGCATTCAAGATTTTATATAAAAGAGGATGCTGGAAGTATCTGTTTTTTAAGCACCCCGGGCCATTTTAAACCCAGACTGATTTATAGGGTAAAGAGGAATCTGCCCAGTGGGGTCACTGTTGGACGATATGCCCACTTTATAAACTGGAAACCTTTTCTATTGCTCCCCTTCCACTTGCTCGCTCAGAAACAACCACCTCCACTCCCAAACTAAACTAATTAATCTTTAAAATAATAATCGGGAGGCAGGAAACTCTGGAGATAGAGTTCCAAGCCAGGCTAATTACCAGACTCTGCTGGGAGTTCTCAAAGATGACAGAAAGAAAGGGAACAAATCTTTGGGCTCCACCCCCAGAGAACACATAAACTTGGGGTGTGGCTAACCTTTTTGCATAGCAAAGGACCCCCTGGTGATTCTGAAGATCAGCCAGGTTTAGGTACCCCTGGTCCATCCCATTCTCTCCACACCAGGAGAGGCTACCTCTAAACCATCCCCTAGGAAACAAACGATCCTTTTGCAAAGAAGGAAATTCCCTAGTTTTTCAGTACAAAATATATTTATACTTTAAAGTTCACATAGAAATAATGTATATATCTAGATTCTATTTAAATAGTTACATTTAGATTAGCTTTCACTTCACAAAGTAATTCACTAGGAAAATTACACACATGCTCTCTCTTTTACTATTATTTTTACTGTTATGTATTTTGAAAAGCATAAATAAAATATAACAAAGTACAAAGGTAAGAACCCATTGTCCCAAAGCAGAATATGTTGATTTTTAAAAATATGTGCCTTAGGTCTTTTTTGTTATTGTAGTTTAAGAAATAAAACTTGAAGGAAACACTGTTTCCTCTATTTCTCTCACCGGTTCTGTTCCACACACCATCTCTCTTTCCCTCCAACAAGATAAATACTGTCACAGATTTGCTATATAAAGTCTACAAGGTATACGTTCACCTCACATCTGTATCCGTTAACAATATACACATATTGATTTTTTAAAAACATAAATGATATCATGCTGTATTGAACATTCTGAAACTTGCTTTTTTCTTTCAATCTTATATTTTCAAATCTATCCATGTTTATTCATATACAATGGATTCATTCATTTAAAATACTGTATGAACATCCTGTGAAATAAATATGGCACCAAAATATACTCTTCATGCCCTTACTGATAGATATTCGAACGTTTAAAAAATACTTTCACAAAAAATGCTGCTGGAGCATCCTTATATTTTCCTCTTAATGCATGTGTTTAAGAATTTCTCTAATTATTTGAGTTTAACTGCAAAGTTATTAGTATCAAATGGCTATCCAGAGTACTGACTAAAACTAATCAGCACTGGATGGTAATGTCCAGTTTCCCATATTTTTGCCAACACTGACATTATCAGCTCTTTACAAATTGTGTGAATCTGATCATATCTCAGTGTCATTTTAATGGGTATCTCCCCAATTACTTGGGACATTGAGCATATTTTTATACGCATATTGTGCATTCAACATTCCTTAAACACACTTATTTTCTGAGCAAAACATTCCCTTAGAGAAATGTCTCGACTTGACATTTCTCTGCTTCTCTTCTCATTTTTACTACCCATTCACTCAATTGTTTGCATTTATTATCAACAATAATGGGTCCATTCCGGGCAGGAATGTATCACAATGAGAGGATTCTGTAACCAACTCCATGAAAAACCCAAATCACCTCAAAATGTTCTACAAATATTTATTGAGCACCCGCTAAATGACAGAATAATATCATGGTCAAGTGTGACATCTTAGAAGCTGAACTGCATACTTTCAAATCCTAACTCCACCATTTCACAGCTAGGTAACCAAGGAAAATATCATAACCTCTCTGAGCCACAGTTGCCGTATATATAAAATGGAGGCACTAACAGTGCCTAACTCTTGAACATTATCTTAGATGATACACATGAAGGATTTAGCATAGCGTTCAGCACATAATAAATATTCAAATGTTTGTTATTATTATCATTGTTAAGATGTTATTATTGATGGGAAGATAGTGGTGGTGATTGTCCTGTGCTTCATTCCCCAGAAAGTAGACTCTAGATGGAGATTAGCATACAGAGGTTTTATTAGGAAGTGCTCTTGGGATTAGCATGTGGAATGGAAGGGAAGAAAGAAGGACTGGCCAGACAAATGAAATGAGTATTCATGCATTTTTTGCTGTGATTCAATATCCGTGCTTACAACTGATCAGAAATATCAAAAGTATTGCCCTTGAACCATATTAATTATAAAAAGAAGGGTGAGGAGAAAGGGGAAGACGAAGGGATCAAGAAAGCAGAAGAGACAGAAAAGTCTCTGGAACTATTCTAAACATTTAACACATTAACTAATGTCATCCTCACAAAATCTTTAGACAATGTTGGGTTAAGAAATGACAAAAATGAGAGAATTTAAATAGTCCACAGTCCCACAGCTAGGAAGAGGTTTAGCTGGAATCTGAACCCAGGCAACATAGCTTCAGAAATCATGTTCTTAACCACTGTCCATCCAGGACCACCAGGATGAATGTCAACACCACTATCAGGCTTTATTAGTTTATCCTTGTCACCCCACTATTGCTCTCTACCAGATATTTTGCTAGGTGTTTTACTTACATGATTTAATCTCATCCTTAGAGTAATGCATGGAGGGTTGCATTTTATCCCCATTTGGAGCTGAAGAAACTAGGAAACATCAAGTTCCTTTCTCAAAGTCATACAGTAGGAGAGCCAGGATTGTACTCCATGCTTGTTTGGCTCTGAAATTCAGTGTTCTTTCTCATTATAACATGGTTTTATTTTTGACAAAGGACTTTCTTTTCCAGCAAACTGATAACTCTATCATACCTCTAATGTCGTGTCTTCCCTCAGATAAATAATATCAAGTTGTTAACTTCCTTATTGTTTACCTTGTCCTTTATTGGCATCCTTTGATTATTCTCCATGTATGTTGCCTTATTTAATTACAGAAGCAGAACTGAGCACGGAGAGATTTTGACAATTTTGAGTACTTAATGGGAAAGGTGCCAAGTGTTTCCTACATTTGGAATTCTCATTTAGCATTTCAAGGCCATAATTACCTTTTCAAGAACAGAATCGCTGTACTGACTCGTTTAATGCACTTTCTGAAGTGACCAAGAGATCTCTTTCTATGGTGCTTAGTTCAGACTTCCTACATGTTCTATTTGTATAATTTGCTTCAAATGTATCCAAAGAATTTTTACTCATTATCAAGTTAGTGCAGCTATTACCTACTCCTAATTGTCCTATTTTTAAATTAAAACATTTTACTGATACATGATTAATAAAACATTTCAGAATCTTTCCTTACTGGATTTATCCAAGAGAAAATTTTATACAGATAAGATATAAAATAAGTGCTTCCCAGAACAATCCTAGGGCCTGGTCAGAATCCATGCTCTTCAGTTGGATTCCAGTGTGGGACCCTGGTCATAATCAGAAAGATGCAGCCATGTGGGTACTTTGACCTTTGTACTCACTAGACCTTATTTAGAATAAAATAGCTCCAGGGGAAAAAAGGAAATACATATATTCTAGCTAGCTGTTTTATGATTATTCAGGGCATAAGAATTTTATGGCCAAGGTAGATTTTTTAGAGATGTGCTATACACGTATAGCTATATGTACAGCTACATGAATGAAAACGCTTGATTAGCTAGAAGAGTGTCGGTGCCAAGGACTCTGAACAAAGGGTTTTAAGTGACCCAAGAGCTACCTGGCATTGATTCCCTCCCAGTTTGGGGTGTGTCCATGGCTCTGGGAAGTAGAGGGCATCTTGAAGCATCTCCTGCCAGAAGTCCCATCTGCCAATCAGGTCACTTAAATCCCAGTATTACTGCTTTAGAAGCCTAGCTCAGTGCACTGAGAAAAGAGATGCTGAGAAAACTGGTGAAGGGGCTGGGCCTTGTCTCTGAGAACAGAAAGAAAGGGAATAGTGCACAAGGATGTGGGATCTACCGTCATCAGTGACCCTAAGCTAAATAAGCTGCTTTTATTTCACAGGGCAGTGATGTTCCACCGACCTCTGGGCTTTAGAGAGAGAAACTGGGAGAGAGCAAGAGAATGAGAGCGTGGAGACCAATGTAAATAAATAGTTTCTGACCTTTCATCCCAAGGATTTCCCCACAGCAGTTGTTGCTTTCTTCACTTCTCACCCACACAATTTCCACTCTGGGAGTAACGAAAGCTCCCAGGAAGCTGTGTGGACACGAAGCCTCATTCTGCATCCAGAGAACAGTTAATTCCATGCTTCTCATGCCCACTGCAGCTTCAAATGCCAGTCCCTTAGGCCATCCCCCTCTTTCTACTCCGTTCTTCCTCCCAGCTGACTCATTCTTGACCTAAGCGACTTCTCACATCCCATTAAGTCATTCTGAACTTTTACAAAATACAGCTGACACCCCCAATCTGTGAGAATTAGACTCCATTGGTCTGGGGAAGTGCCCAGACCTGGGTGATTTTTAAAAATTTTTTGTGTAGTATATATATATATATATATATATATATATATATATATATTTAAATGTTTATTGGAGTACAGTTGATTTACAACGTTGTGTTAGTTTCTGCTGTACAGCAAAGTGAATCAGTGATACATATACATATATACGCTCCTTTAAAAATTCTGTTCCCATAGAGGTCATTACAGAGTATTAGCAACTCTTCTCAGACCTGGGTGATTTTTAAAAGCCCTAGGGGCGATTCTAATGCCCTCAGGTGAGAATCATCAGCTTCCACACTCGTAGTCTCCTACTCTTCTCTTAAACTTGGTTTCCCCCTCCAAATACTGCTCTCCTGCAACCTCTTTCAAGTGCAGACTCTTTCTCAGAAATCTGAAGTGCCTCAGGACAAGGGGTTGTTGTTACTGACTCAGGTCCTTGGACTCTATAAGCAATAGAAATTGACAAGAGGCCAGATAAGGAATCCAGACAAGGCTTTACCTGGACTCATGCTGCAGCACAAGGGAGAAAACACAAGTAACAGATGCCCTTACTCGTGGGTTGGTTCCTTCAATGGCCTGAGGGTAGGGGCAGATTAGGGGGTTGGGCTAGAGGTGTGGCTTAGGTGGTCTTGCCACCCCCTTGGTGGTGCTGTGTGCAGGGATCATGTGCAGTGCCTTGCTTTTGCTCCCGGCACCTCAAAAGTGTCAATTGTTTCTGGCCTTTCTGTATCTTTGTTCATAATTTCCCCCAACTGCACATGTGTGCAGTGATTTTTATCCCTTATAGCTTCTTTGTATTCTGTTGCTTGCAGACACGCTTGTCCAGGTGCAAGCACTGCAGTAAAGGGTCCCAGGTCCCAGGTCCCAAGTCCCAGCCTCTCTGTGTCACTTATCTTCTAGCTACTAAATATTGACTGAATTTCCTGCGATAACCCCTCTTCCATGCAGATCTGAGTTGCCTAGCTAGTACACCCTTTACCCTTCCTCACTGATATTAGTTTTCCACCTCCTGCTCATTTTCCAAGCCATCTTCTGCCATCATTTTGGGGACATCTGTGAATATGTAAATCACCCATCTGTCACCTTGGCTTCATGGTTGTTTGACCTTCCAATATTAATTAATTCCAATTATCCCCTTCTCCCCTTCTTTTCAGCATGACCACAACTTGGACTTTGTCATTATTCACAACTGTTCCAACTTTGAAAAGCATATGCCCCAGTATTCAGCCTGCTCGGCATAATCTCCTGTCTTTCCAGCTCTCACCTCCCATACCTCCAATCTCCACCTGGCATTTGATCCAGTCTCTGAATTTCTCTGATTTCTCCTGTATCTCACCTTGTGAAGGGCTTCGCTTCCATCCATATTCAGCCTAGTCCACTAGGCTGAATATGCACATTTTGTTAATCACTTCCTCACCATTCTTCTCCATCCCTTTCTGCTTATTTGGATGCACCTGCCCTGCAAACTCCCAAACATTAATCAAGCCAATCCTTCTGACAGCTCTGCTCTCACCTTCTGTGATACATACATTCATAGCATCTGATTTGGTTTTGCAGTCACAAAGGGAATAAATATATTCCTAATACTTGCCAATAGTATGTTCCATGAGCCACAAAAAGTAAATATAATGTAATAAAAGCTTACGTTTAAGGCAAGCTATCACTTAACCTTCACACCAAACTTAAGAGGCAATTGCAGGTATCATTCCCTTTTCACAGATGAAGAACCTTAGAAAGGTGAATAACTTACTTAAGGTCACACAAGTGTTAAGTGGTGAAGCCTATATTCAAACCATTATCCATTCTAGTTTTTGAGTCTGAGTTCTTGAGTTGCTATATAATAGTGCCTCTCTTTATGCTATACATTATTCTCAAAAGAGTCCAAATAATGAGGTTGATATTTATTTACATTTTGTTTCTCTAGTCAACCATTTGTTTAAAAGTATAATTTGGTTAGATGTTATATTGCAAAATTACTCATAAGGGAATCAACATTTTCTGTTTAAATGAAGTCTACAATGTTTGTAAAGTTTATATATTCTCTTCTTCTCTTTTAGCCTCGTGTCTTTCCCTATCTTATTGGTCTCTGTGTGTAGAATATACATCATCTACCTGAAGATCACTCACTTAAATACTTGTTTTCTTTAGAGCTAGGTAACAGTGTTGTAAACTCAAAAGAAACCAGCCTCTCATGTCAAAACCATACAGGAAGTGAATTCAGGTACAGCTAAGGAACTGAAAATGGCCTACATGTTTCAGAAACGAGTTCAGCTACCACTACTTTGGTTTTTCCTGAGAGAATAGGAATGGATGACTCCCCTATTTTGGGCTCCATCCATTTCTCAACAAGCTGCCCTATCATCTATCCCTATTCTTACGTCCATAGTCACTCTGTTCTGTACCTTCTGAAGTGGAACATGTGCCAGAAATCACTCAGAATGTGATCACAGACAAGCTATTAAAAAAGTGTAAATGTAACTAGCCACCAAAAGCATGGACACAGGTGGAAAGACTCTGGATTCTGGGTCCCATCCTGTCACCTATGTGACTTTGAGGCATACCATTTTAGCTCTCTGAACTTCAGTAGTTTCACCTCTTCAAAATGGGAATAGAATACTTTATCTGTAGGACCTGTGTCAGACTTTGTCCTTGAAATACCTTTAAGAGATATGATAAGGTATAAATAACAGAATATCATTCATACTTAAGAACAAAGTCAATAAAATCTTTAGCACCCACAACAAATCAGTACCGTTTATTTCCTTATATCCTAAGTACTACCTCACCCAAGTTGATCTATCTTATGAATTTTCTGAAAACTGAGCTGGATTCAAATTTTCCAGCTCACTCTCACCATATCCATTGAATTCTTTCTGCTTTCACCTTATTTTGAAATATTTTCCAAGACAATGAAAGATATATGATGGTTACTTCTTTGGAGTTTAAATAATTGGTAAGAAAAATACCAGAGGACATGAAACAAAATCTCCAACTTTCAAGTGAAGTGTTCTTAATAGTTATGCAAGCTTGATTGTGCAGATTTACCCCATAGATTTTACATGTTATCAGGACGAGCAAGATATGGGCAGTGGATGATTTCTGCTCACACTTCGTGAGTAGCTTCCCTCATAAATCCCCAAAGCTAATCATGACAAAAAGCAGCCTTGTCTATTCCCTTTAACAGCCAGAAGCAATTTGTTCAGCAAGCACACTGCTAAGGTAGAGATAAAGGAAAGAAGCACTGAGGGCAACAAAAAAAGATCAAAAATGTGGAAGAATGTGTACAGAATTAAAATGACCATGGGAAGGAGTGACTGCTCATAGATCATTTTATCTTCTTAGTATGGAAATAGATTGCTAGTTATAAAGGAAAATTAGGAATTGAGATTTTAGAGAAACACATCTTGATTCATTCCACTGTGTTGAGTAATTTCTGACTCTAAATTCCCAGTTCATTATTCATTCAATAATTGCAAAATGAATAAATGTAAGTCTATATTCAGCAAACTGTACACTTAATAAATGGTGAAAAAGTAAAAAACAAAACAAAACTAACAACAAAGCAGAAGACACAAGCATCATCTTCACAAGAGCAAGCTGCAATCAAATTAAAAAGGAAGAAAAAGGTCAGGGGTCAGGGATTCCTGCATTCCAGACATACTCCTTATCCTCATTATGCAGCAGGAAAAAATTTCCCCTTAATAATCAGGAAAATTTACCCCATCCAGTAAAGTAATCCCCTTCTTTTTCTGTTGGGTCAATGTCATGAGATGCCCAAAGTGGTCAGATAACAGTCTCAATTTCCAATTCAATGGAATTATCTCACTTAGTGGAAGCATTCCTCCCTTTAGAATTACAAACTCTAGCAAGCAGAGCCCAAAGTTCAGTCCCATGATTTCTGGACCCACGAATCTTGGCTATGGGAGAAACAACAGTACCAAATACTGGATGCTGATTTAGGGCATATGCCACATGCTGAAAGACATTGCCCTAGCCCCACAAGATATTATACTCAAGCCAGTGCCATAACTGAATCTTTCAAAGGCCATTCCATCAACCTATCAATCACATCAGTTGTTTCAGGGCAACTTGGTACTATTAGTGAAGTCCATGAGCTTGAGCCCATTGCTGTGAAGGGATTTCCTTGGTCATGAGCAATGCTATGAGCATGTGGATGGAGAAGGTATTCTGTAAGACCATAGATGGTATTAATAGTTTGGGCAGAAAAACTTGCCAGCAGGGAAGGCAAATTAGAAGGCAGTTGGGTACTCAGCAATGGCTTTGGCCAGGCTGGCCCAGGGGAGTGAAAGTTCATGTTGATGAGCCCTTGCATAACCTCCCTTTCTGCCACCACAGCCTTTTTTTCCTGAGCTCAATTGGTAAGTGGCAGGAGTAGCTAGGGAAGGAGGCTCATTGACATTCCCAAAACATGGTATCCTATTTATCTTATTACTAAAATCCCCTTCTGCTGGGGTCAACCTTTAGTGAGCATTCACATGGGACACAAATATCTTCATGTTGGGTGCCCAATCAGATAAGTCTATCCACTTCTTTTCCCCAGACATCCTGTCATCAATCTGCTAATTATATTCTTTCCACATCCCTGACTATCCAGCCAACCCTTTAGCCCAGTCCAGAACAATATATATCCCTAACTCTGATCATCTCTGCTTTTAAGAAACATAAGCAGTTTGAATTTTTGTCCTTTATCACCATCTTTCAGGGTCATGATGCTGCCACTCGCCTTTGTATACTTTGCAGAACTATTGGTAAAGCCAGGCCTAATCTCTTTCTTCTGTAGTCAATATGTCATAGAAAATTCCCTATAAGACCACAGGTTGAGAAGGTTGGGAGAAAGAAGGCAATGTAGTAGAGGTAAAGGCCATGGAGATTTGGACCATTTCTTCATGCAACTTACTGTGCCTTCAGGAACTACTTGAGGCTAATCTGGCATATACCCCTCCCCTTTGATAATATAGTGTTGCTGCTTGTCCCCAGATTTACATCTTGGTGAGTCAAACAACATCAGTTTGTGATGGGCAGCTCAGGTTACATGGTAACTTGGTGGTTGGTCGTCGTGTTCTGTCTCTGCTAAAACTTGGTAGCAAACCAAAAGATGTTTCTCAGTAGGAGAGAAGATATTTCTGTCATAGAAAATGGCAAAGCTTTGTTCCAACATTATAATAATCTTCTCTGTGATTCACCTATGTGATCCTGGCAAAGAGTTCAGACAGCAGCCCATCTACCACTGACATTTCAAGTTGCATACAATCTGCTGGAGGACCTGTTGAATTGGAAGATTCCTTTCTAAGACTCACTCACAGGGCTCTTGGCGGAACACTTCAGTTCTTTGACAATTTGGCCTCTCCACAGGGCTGCTTGAGTGTCTTACCCAGAGCAAATAAAGTCAGAGAGCCAGCAAGGATGAAATAGTGATGCATTTTATAACCTAGTCACACACCATCACTTCCGCCATGTTCTACTAAGAAGTGAGTCACTAAGTCCTGCCCTCACTCAATAGGCTTCATGTTTTGGAGGGAGGGGTTAAAACATTTGTGGACTTATTTTAAAAACACCACCATACCTTATTTATATTACTGAAAAATAAAAAATCAGCAGCCTTATACAAAAATCCTCGACACATTTCTCATAATTTGCTTAGACAAAAGTCCTAGAAATTAACTATGGGATCTAAGCACACTCACTGCAAAACAATCCTATAATGAATCTTTGCTAAGTTGGCTTTGCCCCCAAGCAATGGCATGTATGATTATTTCATTGCACGTCAGCCAATGTCAACTTGGTATTAAAAATATATATATTTGTTAAAATTTTTTTCAGTATTTTATTATTAGTGAAGTTATATTTTTTCTATGATGCTGAATATTTTGTATTTTTCTTTTATGAATTCTTTGTTGATAAGTATTGCCAATTTGTCCACTAGGATGTTTTATATCATTGATTTGGAAAAACTCATTATATACAAAATTCTTAACCCTTTACCTATCATTTTTACAAGTAGCTTACCAATTTATCATTAATTTTATGTTTTTCTTCAAGTACAAATGTTTTAAATTTTGAATTATCAAAGAAGCCTATCATTTTCTTTGTAATTTCTTCACAGCTGCTGTTACCATGTTATATCATAACTCTCAGCAAATGTTTTAATGAAATCTTCGTTTCTCTACTACTAACTCCTTTGTTGTATATAATACATATTTTTTCGTTAAAAGTTCAGGACTGGTTACATTATTTTCAGGGCCCTGTGCAAAATGAAAATGCAGGGCCCTTGTGCAAAAAACAGGAAAAAGGTGCAGTTAAAGGTCCTAAAATATACTTTTCTTTTTTTCATGGTGTTTCTCTTAAATTGTCACGGTGCTTTTTTATTTGTTATTTATTGTTATAGTAGTTAAAGAAAAATGAAAAATTTAAATAAAAAATTAACAATGAATTATATCCTTTGCCTTTATGTTGTTCAATAGCATTTTTCAATGCAAATACAAGGGCAAGATAGGTCACTGAAATTACAATATGCATATTTATAGCTCATACAAACATATGTGTTTTCTTTTTACCAAAAGCTGAAGATTATGTACAAAACCAACTCCACTGTTTTTTTATTTTGCTTCTGTACAGGTACACATTCTATTAACATTCTCTACCTTCAGAAAAGACCAAGAGGAAAATGAACAATGGATTGCCCTATGTTTGCCTTTCCCTCTGCATCATCATTTCTTTTCTTTTTCCTTTGGGTAATCTGAGGGATAGCAAGAGTAAGAAAGGATGTGATAGAGTTCCTTGGCTATTTGTTTTTAGAATGCCATTGCCTTCTTTTTGTTTGAAGTTTCTATTCAAAGGAAAACATGGCTTCTCTGGCCCCTCAATACCCCTGCTAACTCTATGGAATGTGCTTAAATTGTATACCCTTTCAGTCTTGCTAAAACTCTACACATTGTTGCTCCACCAAAATTTTGTGCTTATAGGGCATCTTGAAGGCTGTATGTGATGAAGTGGCAAAGAAAGGAAGATACGCATATTGTGCTTATCTCCTCTGCTCACGGGCATGCTTCATTGTCCAGCTGGACTTCACTTATAAGTCACAAGTTCAAAGACTAAATTATTAAGAATTTAAGGACAGGAACAATAGAGCCTGAAACCAAATGTGAAGCCCTTCTGAACACGGGGTCCTGTGTGACAACACAGGTATCATGAAGCTAGCTCTGCGAGAACTGCCACCAACTTCAGGGAAGGTTTCTCACCAAAAATAAACCATATGGAGTAAAGGTAAAAGGTAGTCATAATTAATAAAAATCTACTACTAAAAGAAAAGGAAAAATTGATAAAAGTTTAAGTTTAGTGTCCTTACACAATAAACAAAGAAAGAGGCATACATAGACTGGCCAACACCATCAATCAAATGGTTTTCAAATACTTCATCCAACAAAAGCAGAATATATATTTATCCTTCTCGAGCTCTTATGGAACACTCACCAAAATAGACCACATTTTGGCTGATTCACAATCCTCACCAGCGGGTGGCTGTTTTTTTATGCATCAACAGAGTCACCACACAGAGATCTCAGACACTTAGTCTTTGCAAGGCACACCAAGTCCTAGTGGAACCTTTGGGGCCCTAGACAGACTTTGGACTGCTGGACAAACTTGCTGCCCTCACAGCCAGGGTCTGGGTGGGCCTGGTCATACAACCCCAGGGCTGGGTCTCCAGGCAGGCTCATTTAACAATGCCTTCCTCAAAGGGGTCATGGGCAGGTGTAGGGAGACCCCCACCTTACTGGGAATTCCCCTGTGTCCTCACCTTCTGCTCCCCATGATCCATGGAGAGGGGTACCCCAAACCATCCAGGGATCTGGGAATGAATCAGGATGGAGATTGGGGTTTCCTCTGTACCCTGGAGAATCGCACATGCTTTTGGAATATCAGAAGGCCTAGTTAGGTGTCCACTCCAGTAGGAAGATGCCAAAGGGAGTCTCACCATTCTGCCCTCACCAACCCCCAGAGCCAAGCAAGAACAAAAATGGTGGGGAAGCCAAGCAAATAGTCAGGTGGGGGTGACTTCTGGATGCCTCTGCGCTTGACATTCCAATGTGCATAAACATGGTTACATTTGCATAGATGCTTGAGGCCCTGGGGGTTGGTGGGAGTAACGGAGTTGTACTCCAGAATCCAAACTTGACAGGTAGATGGGCCAGATTAGGAGGTTGCTCAGAGACAGGGTAGCACCTGTGTCCATGTTGCCTGTCACTGTCACTATTGCTCAGTGGTAGATGCTTATGTAGGCTGCACAGCAGCACTTCCAGGGGTGGGGCACAGTCTCCTAATGGCCAGTTAACTGTGCTGTATATGAAGATTCTGCTGTGTGTGTCTGCATGAATGAGGTTGGCCATCATTGTAGACAAAATTAAAAGAAAATAAAAAATCATACAATGTATACTCTCAGCCCACAATGGAATTAAACTAGAAATCAATAACAGAAGGATAGCTAGAAAATGCAAAAATATTTCAAAATTAAATACCACTTCAAAATAACACGAGTCAAAAAGAAGTCTCAAGAAAATTTTTTAAATATTTTGAATAAATGAAAATGAAAAGACAACCTATCAAGATTTGTGGGATGCAGCAAAAGCATTGCTTATATGGAAATTTATAGCATTGGATGCATATATTACTAAAGAAAAAAGATCTAAAATCAGTAATCTAATTTAGCCTTAGGAAACTAGAAAAAGAAGAGTAATTAAATCCAAAGTAAGCACAAAGAAAGGACATAATAAATATTAGATCATAAATAAATAAAATCTAACCCAGGAAATCAATAGAGAAAAAGCAACAAAACCAAAAGCTGGTTCTTTGACTAGATCAATAAAATTGACAAACCTCTAGCTAGGCTAACCAAGAGAAAAAACTAGGAAAGAGAGCAAACACAAATTACTAATATCAGAAATGAAAAAGGAGCTTTCACTACTGATCTCATGTACATTAAAAGAATGATAAAAGAATATTGTAAACAATTACATGTCCAGAAATTTGAAAACTTAGGTAAAATGCATCAACTCCTTGAAAGACACAATCTACCAAAACTCATACAAAGAGAAACAGATAATCTGAAAAGACCTACATAGATTAAGTCAATTGAATCAATAAGTAATAAACTTTCAAAACAGAAAACGCCAGGCCCAGATGGTCTCACTCTTGAATTCTATCAGACATTTAAGGAAGAAATGAGAGCAGTACTCTACAATTTCTTCCAGAAAATAGAAGAGGAAACACTTCCAAGCTCATTCTATGAGGCCACCATCTGCCTAACACCAAAACCAGCCAAAGACATTACAAGAAAGGAAAACTCTCTCATAAACATAGATGCCAACATCCTCAACAAAGTATTAGCAAATCAAGCCCAACAATGTATAAAAAGATTTATACACCATAATCAAGTGGAATTTATTCTAGGTGTACATGGTTTGTTAAATAGTCAAAAAAGTCAATTATTAATGCAATCAACAGACTAAAGAAAATTTTTAATTATATCAACAGATTTTTTAAAGCATGTGGAAAAAGCCAACATCCATTCATAGTAAAAACTCTCAGCAAAGTAGTAGAGAGAAACTTCCTCAACTTGTTAAAGAATGTATGCAAAAACCTGCATCTAACATCAGACTTAAATGCTTTCTAAATCAGGAAGAAAGCAAGTATGCTCCCTCTCACGACTCACATTCAATAGTACATGGAATTCCTAGGCTGGGGAGAAGGAAATAAAGCTTTGTTCAAAGATGACATGATGGTCTTTGTAGAAAACTCCCAAGAATCAACAACAACAAATTCTGGAACTAATGAGAGATTATAGCAAGGTGGCAGGATAGAAGATTAATATACAACAGTCAATCGTTTTTATATATATCAGCAATGAACACATGTAATCTGAATTTTAAAATACAACATCATTTACATTACATTTACATTATTTCATTACAAAAAATGAAATACTTAGGTATAAGTCTGACGTAATATGTACATGATCTATATAAGGAAAACTACAAAATACTGATGGAGGAAATTAAATATCGAAATAAATGGAGAGACATTTCATGTTCATAGATAGGAAGACTCAGTATCATTAAGATGTCAGTTCTCTCCAACTTGATCTATGGATTCAATGCAAACCCAATCAAAATCCCAGCAAGTTATTTTGTGGGTATCAATAAAGTGATTCCAAAGCTTTTATGGAAAGGCAAAAGACACAGAATAGCCAGCACAATTCTAAAGTGGGACAAAGTAAGAGAACTGACAACTTCAAGACTTACTATAGTAATCAAGAGAGCATGGTACTGGCACAAGAATAGACAAATAGATCAATGGAAAAAATCGAGAGCCCAGAAATAGGTCCACACAAATATAGTCAACTAATGTTTGATGAAAGAGCAAAGGCAGTTCAAAGGAGAAAGGATGGTCTTTCCAAAACTGGCACTGGAATAACTGGACATCCACACTCCAAAAAAATATTAATCTAGACACAGACCTTCTACCCTTCACAAAAATTTAACTCAATATGTGTTATAAGCATAAATGTACAATGAAAAACTATAAAACTCCTAGAAGATAATACAGGAGAAAATCTAGATGACCTTGGGAATGAAGAGGATTTTAAAAACACAATATCAAACACACAATCCATGAAAAAAAAATAATAAGTTGAACTTCATTAAAATGTAAAACTTCTGCTCTGTGAAAGACACTGTTAGAAAATAAAAAGACAAGCCATAGACTAAGAGAAAATATTTGTAAAACACATATCTAATAAAAGAATTGTGTTCACAATATATAAAGAACTTTTAAAACTCAATAATAAGAAAATAAACAACCCAATTAAAAAATGGCAAATTTCTGAACAGACACCTCACCAAAGAAGTTATATGGATGGCAAATAAGCATATAAAAGGATGCTCTATATCATGTGTCGTCAGGAAAATGAAAATTAAAACAACTTATTGAACGCTGTTCTACACACTTATTAGAAAAGTTAAAACCCAAAACACAAACACCAAATGCTGGTGAGAATATAGTGCAACAGGAACCCTCATTCATTGCTGGTGGGAATGCAAAATGGTACGGTCACTTTAGAAGACAATTTGGCAGTTTCTTACAAAACTAAACATAGGCTTACCATTTGATCCAACTCAATGCTCTTAGGTATTTACCCAAATGAGCTGAAAGCTTATGTCCATACAAAATACTGAACAATAATATTTATAATAGTTTTATTCATAACTGCCAAAATATTGGAAGCAACCAAGATAATTCAAAAGGTGAGTAGATTAACTGTAGTACTCCATACAGTGGAACATTATTCAGTGAT
Source organism: Kogia breviceps (assembly GCF_026419965.1). Taxonomy (NCBI): domain Eukaryota; kingdom Metazoa; phylum Chordata; class Mammalia; order Artiodactyla; family Physeteridae; genus Kogia; species Kogia breviceps. The sequence continues at coordinate 41,716,381 of NC_081324.1, read as the reverse complement.
AAAAAGAAATAAGCTATTAAGCCAGAAAAAGATGCAGAGGAACCTTAAATAAATAATGCTGATTGATAGAAGTCAGTCCAGAAAGGCTAGTACTGTATGATTCTAAACATATGACATCCTAGAAAAGGCAAAACTATACAGACAATAAGAATATCAATGGTTGCCAGGGATTTTGAGGGAACAAGGTAGGGATGGATGAACAAGTGGAGCAAAGGAGATTTTTAGGGCAGGGAAACTAGTCTATACAATATGGTAATGGTGAAAATGTGGCGTTACACATTTGTCAAAAGCTATCCAGCTATCCAGCACAAAGAGTGAATCTCAATGTAAACTATGGACCTTAACTGATAATAATCTAGCAATATTGATCCATCAGTTATACCAAATACATACCACATTAATGCGATATGTAAATAACAGGGAAAACTGGGGAGGGGTGGCAGTATATAGGGGTGCATATGGGAACTCCCTGTACTTTCTATGCAATTTTTCTGTGAAACCAAAACTTCTGTAACAGAATAAAGCCCATTCATTAAAAAAAAATCTGTTGAAGATATCCTTACTATTTATTTAGAATCCATAGAATTGCTAGAAGTATTCTAGTCCTTAAGAATTGAAAGTTATCATTTAATCATTACATGTCAGAGAATTAGAGTGTGCATTCAGAGATCATTTTGTTCAGCCTCCTTTCTCTCCAAGATACATATTAAAAAATATGGAGAAAAAATATAACCATAATGATACATCAGGAAAAAAACCCTGACTAACAAAAATGTAACATAATCCAGGGTAAACAGACCAGCACCGACACAGATAACAAAATGCACATGATTCAGAAATATATTGGGGTACGTATGCTTATGTTTGATGGGGAAAGAAAACATAAATCCTTTAACTCAGGGCTAGCTGCACGGAAAAGAAGTATTAGGGAATTTTGGTGCTAATCTCTTTAGCCTATTTTTATTACTCTGAGAGCAGTCCATTGAAGTTCATAAACAAAAAGATTGCTAAGGGCAGTAATGCTGGCCCTGGAAAAAGAACTCAGCCTGAATCACTCAGAAGGCTTTCATTAAAGTAAGGGATAATTCTACATCGCATTTCCAATTGCTTTTTTTTTTTAACACAAGCGAATCTTACATTGAGTATACTCACGTGGGATTCCTATCTGGTATGTGTCCAAGGAGGCATGAGAAGAATCTAGGAAATCTGCCACTGTCTACAATATGGTATCAGATGAATACTCTTTACTATCAAAGTTCCAAGAGATGATATGGTTGAAAATATGCAGCATAACAAAAATTGCTTCACCAAGATTCACTTCTGCCTAAATTTCATCTAAAGATGTTAAAATGCAGATTCCCTGATTGATCCCCAGGGATGCTGTTTCATTAACTTTGAAAGAGGAACTGATCAACTCAAATAAAACCTAAAATAAAACTACTCTATCCTATCTGGAAATCAATAAAAATCTTAGTGGACCAGAGCAGGTAGCAGCAGTGACTGTCTGGTACTCAGATCAGATCCCTCCCTGATCTCCCTCAGCCTTTCCTCACCTCCCCAGCTCCAGAACCATCCTGACAAGAGTGAGATACCAGCAGAACTAAGTTATTTTCCACTGGACTTCTTGGTGAAAATTCCCCACAGATATGTCAGTTAAAAAGACTCCTAGGCAATTTGAAAAATTTCTAAACCTCTGTCACCATTAAGGGAGCTCACTGCTTCTTCTACTCTCAAAAAAGACAAGTGGAAACAGGAAATATTAACACTTTATATTTTATTTTGCACTCACTTTGTAAGTCATCTACTGATCTCTGATGGCATCGACTTAACTCTCATGTGGACGGTTTGCAGATCACACATTATTTCTTTTATGTGCCAATATCAATTATCTATATCCATCCCCACCAGCTCAACACACTTCCTCTTCTTTGTTAGCATGTGTGCACACTTAATGCTGTGGTTTAAAGCACTCTTTATCCCAGGAACATTTGAGAATATACAGGAACCTAAACTATACCTGTATTTAGCTTCATATTTCACAGGTTGAGTTTATGATAAAGTGCCTAAAACAGTGAGAGGAGTATTTCTCTGTTATTATTTATAATACCCTCTTTTGGCATTCATTTAATATTAACTATTCCCATTCACAGAGAAAGCAAAACCAAGAATTTAGATGAGCTGGTTCTGCTTCAGCCAAGTCCTAATTCAAACAAATTTCATTCCAGTGATGGTATTTGTTCATAGGACAACAAACACCTAAAAGAATATTCTATCTTCTGCAGAGATGTACAGACAGGGCAGCCTCTATTCTATTTTCATTTTCCTTAGGGCAGTTCACAGTATTCAGTAAACAAAATGTCTGCCAGGGGGCAGCAGAATGTAATACTTTCATTCCCAAGAGATTCCTGAGGATTTTATGAAAGCTACAAGCATATTATGATAATTAATTCAAAATTAGAGCTTTGTGATAAGCATGTTACACTACATTTAGAAGTAAAGGTTTGCCTGAGAGTTCCTGATTAAATCATATTAAGGACTTAAGTAAACTAAAACCATTTTCAGATATAAAAATCAAAGGGAAATCCTAGTAGGTTGGTGTTCCTTAAATTATTTGCTACCTAATTCTGTCCTTCATAGCTTCCCTAAGTTTACTTGCTCTCTTGAACCATTCATTTGTGGACAGTCATATTGCCTTTTTACAAGCAAAATAAGATATTTTTAAAATTTAAGAATATCTGGGGGAGAACTTGAAAATGGTGGAGGAGTAAGACATGGAGATCACCTTCCTCCCCACAAATAAATCAGAAATACATCTACATGTGGAACAGCTCCTACAGAACACCCACTGAATGCTGGCAGAAGATCTCAGACCTCCCAAAAGGCAAGAAACTCCCCACGTACATGGGTAGGGCAAAAGAAAAAAGAAAAAACAGAGACAAAAGAATAGGGACGGACCTGCACCTCTGGGAGGGAGCTGTGAAGGAAGGAAAGTTTCCACACATTAGGAAGCCCCTTCACTGGCAGAGACAGGGGGTGGCGGCAGAGAAGCGTCGGAGCCATGGAGGAGAGCGCAGCAACAGGGGTGCAGGGGGCAAAGCAGAGAGATTCCTGCACAGAGGATTGGTGCTGACTAGCACTCACCAGTCTGAGAGGCTTCTCTGCTCACCCACCAGGGTGGCAGGGGCTGGGAGCTGAGGCTGGGGCTTCGGAGGTCAGATCCCAGGGTGAGGACCGGGGTTGGCTGCATGAACACAGCCTGAAGGGGGCTAGTGTGACACAGCTAACCAGGAAGGAGTCCGGGAAAATGTCTAGACCTGCCTAAGAGGCAAGAGACCATTGTTTCAGGGTGCGTGAGGAGAAGTGATTCAGAGCACCACATAAACGAGTTCCAGAGATGGGCACGAGCTGCAGATATCAGCAAGGACCACAGAGACGGGCATGAGATGCCAAGCAGCCACCAAGAAGCCTGTGTGAGAGCACAGGTCAGTATCCCCCTCCCCTCCCAGGAGCCTGTGCAGGCCACCACTGCCATGGTCCCATGATCCAGGGACAACTTGCCTGGGAGAACACAGGGGGCACCTCAGGCTGTTGCAATGTCATGTCGGTCTCTGCTGTCATAGGCTCACCCCGCATTCCGTACCCCTCTCTTGTCCCGGCCTGAGTGAGCCAGAGCCCCCTAATCAGCTATTCCTTTAACCCCATCCTGTCTGAGTGAAGAACAGACACCATCAGCTGACCTACATGCAGAGGCGAGGCCAAATCCAAAGCTGAACCCCAGGAGCTGTGCAAACAAAGAAGAGAAAGGGAAATCTCTCCCAGCAGCCTCAGAAGCAACAGATTAAATCTCTACAATCAACTTGATGTACCCTGCATCTCTGGAATACCTGAATAGACAACGAATCATCCCAAAATTGAGGCAGTGGACTTTGGGAGCAATGATATATATATTTTTTTCCTTTTTCTTTTTTTTGAGTGTTTATGTGTATGCTTCTTTGTGTGATTTTGTCTGTGTAGCTTTGCTTTTACCATTTATCCTAGGGTTCTGTCTGTCCGTTTTTTTTTTTGTTTTTTTTTTCTTGTTGTTGTTGTTTTCAGCTCTTGTTATCATTTGTTGACTTGTTTTTTGGTTTGTTGCTCTCTTCTTTCTTTTTTTTCCTTTTATAAATTACTTGTTATTTTTTTTATTTTTAATAATTATTTTATCTTTTTTACTTTAATAATTTTTTTTCTTTTCTTTTCTTTCTTTCTTTCTATTTTTCTCACTTTTCTTCTGAACCATGTGGCTGACAGGGTCTTGGTGCTCCAGCTGGGTGTCAGGCCTGTGTTGTGAGGTGGGAGAGCTGAGATCAGGACACTGGTCAACAAGAGACCTCCCAGCTTCATGTAATATCAAATAGCGAAAGCTCTCCCAGAGATCTCCATCTCAACATTAAGTCCAAGCTCCACTCAATAACCAGCAAGGTACAGTGTTGGACACCCTATGCCAAACAACAAGCAAGACAGAAATACAACCCCACCCATTAGCAGAGAGGCTGCCTAACACCATAATAAGGTCACAGACACCCCAAAACACACCACCAGATGAGGTCCTGCCAACCAGAAAGACAACATCCAGCCTCATCCACCAGAACACAGGCACCAGTCCCCTCCACCAGAAAGCCTACAAAACCCACTGAACCAACCTTAGCCACTGGGGGCAGACACCAAAGACAATGGGAACTATGAACCTGCAGCCTGCAAAAAGGAGACCTCAAACACAGTAAGTTAAGCAAAATAAGAAAACAGAGAAACACACAGCAGATGAAGAAGCAAGGTAAAAACCCACCAGACCAAACAAATGAAGAGGAAATAGGCAGTCTACCTGAAAAAGAATTCAGAGTAATGATAGTAAAGATGATCCAAAATCTTGGAAATAGAATGGAGAAAATAGAAGAAACATTTAACAAGAACCTAGAAGAACTAAAGAGCAAACAATCATGAACAACACAATAAATGAAATTAAAAATTCTCTAGAAGGAATCAAGAGCAGAATAACTGAGACAGAAAAATGGATAAGTGACCTGGAAGATAAAATAGTAGAAATAACTACTGCAGAGTAGAATAAAGGAAAAAGAATGAAAATAATTGAGGAAAGTCTCAGAGACATCTGGGACAACATTAAACACACCAACATTCGAATTATAGGGGTCACAGAAGAAGAATAGAAAAAGATAGGGACTGAGAAAATATTTGAAGAGATTATAGCTGAAAGCTTCCCTAATATGGGAAAGGAAATAGTTAATCAAGTCCAGGAAGCACAGAGAGTCCCATATAGGATAAATCTAAGGAGAAACACGCCAAGACACATATGAATCAAACTATCAAAAATTAAATACAAAGAAAAAATATTAAGTGCAGCAAGGGAAAAACAATGAATAATATACAGGGGAATCCCCATAAGGTTAACAGCTGATTTTTCAGCAGAAATTCGGCAAGCCAGAAGGCAGTGGCAGGACATATTTAAAGTGATGAAAGGGAAAAACCTACAACCAAGGTTACTCTACCCAGCAAGGATCTCATTCAGATTTGACTGAGAAATTAAAACCTTTACAGACAAGCAAAAGCTAAGAGAAGTCAACACCACCAAACAAGCTTTACAACAACTGCCAAAGAAACTTCTCTAGGCAAGAAACACAAGAGAAAGAAAACACCTACAATAACAAATCCAAAACAATTAAGAAAATCATAATAAGAACATACATATCGATAATTATCTTAAATTTAAATGGATTAAATCCCCCAACCAAAAGACAAAAGCTGGCTAAATGGATACAAAAACAAACCCATATATATGCTGTCTACAAGAGAGCCACTTCAGACCTAGGGACACATACAGACTGCAAGTGAGGGGATGGAAAAAGATATTCCATGCAAAAGGAAATCAAAAGAAAGCTGGGGTAGCAATTCTCATATCAGACAACAAAATAGACTTTAAAATAAACACTATTACAAGAGACAAAGAAGGACACTACATGATGATCAAGGGATCAATCCAAAAAGATATAACAATTGTAAATATTTATGCACCGCACATAGGAGCACCTCAATACATAAGGCAAATACTAACAGCCATAAAAGGGGAAATTGACAGTAACACAATCATAGTAGGGGACTTTAACGCCCCACTTTCACCAATGGACTGATCATCCAAAATGAAAACAAATAAGGAAACACAAGCTTTATATGATACATTAAACAAGATGGACTTAATTGATATTTATATGACATTCCATCCAAAAACAACAGAATACACTTTCTTCTTAAGTGCTCATGGAATATTCTTCAGGATAGATCATATCCTGGGTCACAAATCAAGCCTTGGTAAATTTAAGAAAATTGAAATCATACAAAGTATCTTTGCCGACCATAATGCTATGAGGCTAGATATCATTACAGGAAATAATCTGAGAAAAATACGAACACATGGTGGCTAAACAATACACTACTTATTAACCAAGAGATCACTGAAGAAATCAAAGAGGAAATCACAAAATACCTAGAAACAAATGAAAATGAAAATACGACCACCCAAAACCTATGGGATACAGCAAAAGCAGCTCTAAGAAGGACGTATATAGAAATACAATGCTACATCAATAAACAAGAAACATTTCAAATAAACAACCTAACCTTACACCTAAAGCAATTAGAGAAAGAAGAATAAAAAACCCCAAATTTAGCTGAAGGAAAGTAATCATAAAGATAAGATCAGAAATAAATGAAAAAGAAATGAAGGAAATGACAAGAAAGATCAATAAAACTAAAGGCTGGTTCTTTGAGAAGATAAACAAAATTGATAAACCATTAGCCAGACTCATCAAGAAAAAAAGGGAGAAGACTCAAATCAATAGAATTAGAAATGAAAATGGAGAAGAAACAACTGACACTGCAGAAATACAAAGCATCATGAGAGATTACTACAAGCAACTATATGCCAATAAAATGGACAACCTGGAAGAAATGGCAAAATTTCTAGAAAAGCACAACCTTCTGAAACTGAACCAGGAAGAAATAGAAAATATAAGCAGATCAATCATAAGCACTGAAATTGAAACTGTGATAAAAAATATTCCAACAAACAAAAACTCAGGACCACATGGCTTCACAGGCGAATTCTATCAAACATTTAGAGAAGAGCTAACACCTATCCTTCTCAAACTCTTCCAAAATATAGTAGAGGGAGGCACACCCCCAAACTCATTCTACAAAGCCACCATCACCCTGATACCAAAACCAGACAAAGATGTCACAAAGAAAGAAAACTACTGGCCCATATCACTGATGAACATAGATGCAAAAATCCTCAACAAAATACTAACAAACAGAATCCAACAGCACATGAAAAGCATAATATACCATGATCAACTGGGGTTTATCCCAGGAATGCAAGGATTCTTCAGTATACACAAATCAATCAATGTGATATACCATATTAACAAACTGAAGGAGAAAAACCATATGATAATCTCAATAGACGCAGAAAAAGATTTTGACAAATTTCAACACCATTTATGATAAAAGCACTGCAGAAAGTAGGCACAGAGGGAACTTAGCTCAACATAATAAAGGCCATATATGATAAACTCACAGCCAACATCATCCTCAATGGTGAAAATCTGAAACCATTTCCACTAAGATCAGGAACAAGACAAGGCTGCCCACTCTCACCACTATTATTCAACATAGTCTTGGAAGTTTTAGCCATAGCAATCAGAGAAAAAAAAGAAATAAAAGGAATTCAAATCATAAAAAAAGAAGTAAAGCTGTCACAGTTTGCAGATGACATGATACTCTACATAGAGAATCTTAAGAATACTACCAGAAAACTCCTAGAGCTAATCAATGAATCTGGTAAAGTAGCAGGATACAAAATTAATGCAGAGAAATCTCTTGCATTCCTATACACTAATGATGAAAATTCTGAAAGAGAAATTAAGGAAACACTCCCATTTACCATTGCAACTAAAAGAATGAAATACCTATGAATAAACTTACCTAAGGAGACAAAAGATCTGTATGCAGAAAACTATAAGACACTAATTAAAGGAATTAAAGATGATATAAACAGATGGAGAGATATACCATGTTCTTGGATTGGAAGAATCAACACTGTGAAAATGACTATACTACCCAAAGCAATCTACAGATTCAATGCAGTCCCTATCAAATTACCAATGGCATTTTTCACAGAACTAGATCAAAAAATTCCACAATTTGTATGGAAACACAAAAGACCCTGACTAGCCAAAGCAATCTAGAGAAAGGAGCTTGAGGAATCAGGCTCCTGGACTTCAGACTATACTGCAAAGCTAGAGTAATAAAGACAGTATGGTACTGGCACAAAAAGAAAAATACAGATCAGTGGAACAGGATAGAAAGCCCAGAGATAAACCCACACACATATGGTCATCTTATTTTTGATAAAGGAGACAAGAATATACAATGGAGAAATGACTGCCTCTTCAATAAGTGGTGCTGAGAAAACTGGACAGCTACATGTAAAAGAATGAAATTAGAACACTCCCTAACACCATACACAAAAATAAACTCAAAATTGATTAAAGACCTAAATGTAAGGCCAGACACTATCAAACCCTGAGAGGAACACATAGGCAGAACACTCTATGCCATAAATCACAGCAAGATCCTTTTTGACCCACCTCCTAGAGAAATGGAAATAAAAACAAAAATAAACAAATGGGACCTAATGAAACTTAAAAGCTTTTGCACAGCAAAGGAAACCATAAACAAGATGAAAAGGCAAGCCTCAGAATTGGAGAAAACATTTGCAAATGAAGCAACTGACAAAGGATTAGTCTCCAAAATTTACAAGCAGCTCATGCAGCTCAATAGCAAAAAATCAGACAACCCAGTCAAAAAATGGGCAGAGGACTTAAATAGACATTTCTCCAGAGAAGACATACAGCTTGCCAACAAACACATGAAAAAATGCTCAACATCACTAATCATTAGAGAAATGCAAATCAAAACTACAGCAAGGTATCACCTCACACCTGTCTGAATGGCCATCATCAAAAAATCTACAAGCAATAAATGTTGGAGAGGGTGTGAAGAAAAAGGAACCCTCTTGCACTGTTGGTGAGAACGTAAATTGATACAGCCACTATGGAGGACAGCAAGGAGGTTCCTTAAAGTACTAAACATAGAACTACATATGACCCAGCAATCTCACTACTGGGCATATACCCTGACAAAACCATAATTCAAAAAGAGTCATGTATCACAATGTTCATTGCAGCTCTATTTACAATAGCCAGGACATGAAAGCAACCTAAGTGTCCATCGACAGATGAATGGATAAAGAAGATGTGGCACATATATACAATGGAATATTAGTCATAAAATGAAATGAAATTGAGTTATTTGTAGTGAGGTGGATGGACCTACAGTCTGTCATACAGAGTGAAGTAAGTCAGAAAAAGAAAAACAAATACCGTAATCTAACACATATATATGGAGTCTTAAAAAAAGTGGTTATGAAGAACCATCTGAAGGCAGGACAGGAATAAAGATGCAGATGTAGAGAATGGACTTGAGGACATGGGGAGGGGGAAGGGTAAGCCGAGACGAAGTGAGAGGTTGGCATGGACTTATATATACTACCAAATGTAAAATAGATAGCTAGTGAGAAGCAGCCGCATAGCACAGGAAGTTCAGCTTGGTGCTTTGTGACCACCTAGAGGTGTGGGATAGGGAGGGTGTGGGGGAGACGCAAGAGGGAGGAGATTTGGGGATTTATGTGTATGTATAGCTGATTCACTTTGTTATAACGCATAAAGTAACACATCATGGTAAAGCAAATATACTCCAATAAAGGTGTTAAAAAAAAGAAGTAAATAAATATCACACACACACACACAAAGAATATCTATTTTTCAAAATTTGTGACTCATCTTGAAAAAATGGGAGATGCCATTTTTGTTGCCTATGACAAAATAAATACTTCCATAATAAGCTGTAGCAAAGTTATCATAGGAAATTACTTCTGAGACTGACTTTAAGTAAAAGCGAAATACAGAACTGCTTTGCAGTAGGACTGTTCCAGCGAAAGTGAGAGGCATTGAGAGAAAGAGAAGCCATACTGAAACCTTTTGAAATCTTTTCGTACGTTCAAATAATATTTATTCAGAATACTTGGCAGGGTCCTTTTAAGTCCATCCTTTGCCTGTCTGTGTATTGTCTTTTATAAGCATGGAATTAGAAAATTACCTGAGCTAGTCCTTCAGGGAACTCTAGTTGTTAAAGCTAATGTCCCAAATTTTATAAATTAGGTCTTTGAACTTACCTCTTTTTAAGTCATTACTTTTAATCTGTTTGAAAGCCCTATTTATTTTGCTTACAATGTTTTGCTCTGAGTAATGTCATTTAATAAAATGGTTTCTAGGGACTTTTGATTAAAGATACTCCAGCAAAATACAGTAGTCCTTAGAAGCCATAAAAACAGAGATAAAAAGAATAGGGGAATAAAAAAAACAGAATTCTGGAATCTGGAAAGCAGATGTATACGAGGTAAATGCTTAGAAAATTTGAGAAAGATGAATTCTAAGCTTTAGTGATAGAAGTAGTGTAGTAACATGAAATAACTAAAGAACTTCTAAACTCAGAAACTGATGGCTGTGAGAGTACTCGTGTGGTTAAATAACAGGGGATCATTCAAACGCTATTTTGAGGAGAAGTTAGACCCTCAGATGCCCACTCTTACTCTGCATATCTAGGCAACTACGTCTGCCTCACCTCAACAGAAAATTGGAGATTTATTCTTTGGTGAGGAAAGAAACAGACGTCCTGTGAACAAGCGCTTTTTCTGTAATCTATTGGTGTGTAACAAACCACTTCCCAAAATGTAGTGGCATAAAATAATCATCTGTTATTATACCTCATGGTTCTTATGGGTTGACTGGGCTCAGTTGGGCAGTTGTAACTGGGGCCCTCTAATACTGTTACAGACCCATAGCGGCTGGGCTGGAGCCACTGAAGGCTTAAATGGGTTGGATGTCCAAGATTAAGTGGTCTTTCACATGCCTGGCTCTTCAGCTGTGATGACTGGAACAGCTAGAGGATGAGATGACCAGGTGCTATTCTTTCCATACAGCCCCTCCATGTAGATTTTGGCTTCATCATTGCTTGTCAGTCTCCTGTTGAAATTCTTCCATGGAGGTTGGCTACTTCTAAGGCAAACATTCTAAGAAACGCAGGTGAAAGCTACCAAGAGTCTATGGCATAGAATTCATGCAACATCACTTCTGCCAGATTATGGTGGTCAGAAGAGAGTCACAGACGAGTCCAGATTCAAGAAGAGTGGACTATGTAAAAATGTGAGTACCAGGATGTGTGGTTCATGAGGTGTGTGTGTGTGTGGGGGGTACATCTTTAGGAACTAGCTTCCACAAGAGAACAAACGCCAGGTTCAGCTGAGGTCTGGAAGATACTAAAACAGAAATTAAACAAAATATTCAACCTTTCCTCCCTTTTCTCCCTTTTCTTTGAATCCTCAGGATGTCTCAGACCATCTAAGATTGAAGTGCACTGATTGACAAGCCTGGAATACATGCATGGTACATCAATTCAGCTTTTTATTCCCTACTCCTAAATATGAGTAAATAGTTTAAGAGCAACAAATAAGAGAATATACCAAGACAAACAGAGAAATGTAAAGGAAGAAAATAAACAAAATGATAGGGAAAGAAAACTTCGAATCATATCTTTAATATCATCAGAGAGAAAAGGGAATATAGTACAATCTTGAAACAAGAACAGGATACTATAAAAAGTAATATTCATAGAATTAGAAAAGCTCTTGGAAATTATATACACAGAGGTAGACAATGTGTGGGTGAATGTGGTTTTGTGAGTTTGTAAATGATAGAAAATAAGAAAAATTAAAATATTGGAAGACAAAGAATTTTAAATAAAGACATGGAAAACAGGGGGAAGCTAAGATAGTTAGAGGATCATTTTACAAGTTCCATGATCCAAATAACAAATGTTCCAGAGAGAACAGAACAAAAAAACAGGTAGGAAATGATTTTTTCTTTCTTTTGCGGGGGGGGGGTACCCTCCCTGTGCAACTACCTACAAATGGGACCCTCCCTATCAACTATATACAAGAGGGACCCTCCCTGCCAACTACCTACTAGTAGGCTTAGACCTGCTCAAGAGCCCACACGTGGCACCCTAACTGCCCAATTATCTAAATGAGGGACCTGTCCTTCCCAAATGCCTACAAGTGGGACCCTCCCTGCCCAACTACAGATATAAGGTACCCTCCATGCCCAACTACCTACATGAGACCCTCCCTGACAACTACGTACAAGTGGGACCCCCTTGTTAAACTTCCTACAAGTGGGACCCTCCTGTCAACTACCTATGAGTGGGACCCTCCCTGCCAAATAGTTATAAGTAGGACCCTCCCTGTCAACTACATACAAGTGGGACCTCCCTACCCAATTACATAAAAGTGGGACCCTCTCTTCCAACTACCTACAAGTGGGACCCTACCTGCTCAACGACCCACATGTGGGAACCTCCCTGCCCACCTACCTTCAAGTGGGCCACCCCCATCTACTCAACTACCATCATGTGGGAACCAACCTGCCCAACTATCTAATTAAGGATACTCCCTGCCAACTATTTATAGGTGGGACCATCCCGGCCAACAATGTACAACTAAGAACACCTCTGTCAACTACATACAAGTGGAGCACTCCCTGCCAATTACCTACAATTGGGACCTTCCCTGCCTAATTACCTAAAAGTAGGACCCTCTCTGCCTGACTACCTACAAGTGGGACCCTACCTGTTCAACAACACAATCCAATTGAGGACACTCACTGCCTAACCACTGACAAGTGGGACCCTCCTTGCTCAGTGACCCACATGTGGGAGCCGACCTGAGCAACTACCTAATTGATGACACTCCCCCCCTCACTACTGACAAGTGGGAACCTCCCTACCCAACTACCTACAAGTCGGCTTAGACCTGCTCAAGAACCCCCATGAGGCACCCTAACTGTTCAGTTACCTAAATGAGGGACCTGACCTGCTCTGCTACCTACTGTGGGAACCTACCGACTCAACCACCCACATGTGGGACCCGACCTGCCCATCTGGTAGGAAAATTTTCAAAGAAACAAATCAAGAAAATTTTCCAGAACTGAAAGAATTTAATTTCTAGTTCAAAGGAGGCTGTGATGGGCTGAATTGTATCCTAAACCCCAGAACCTAATAATGTGACCTTATTTGGAAATAGGGTCTTTGCACATGTAATCAAGTTAAGATGAGGTCGTTAGAGTGACCCATGATCCATTATGACTGGTGTCCTTGCACAAAGAGAAAAATTTGGACACAGATATAGATGTACACAAGGAGATGGCCACTTGAAGATGAAGGCAGAAATTTGGGTCAGTCATCTGCAAGCCAAAATGCCAAAGATTGCGAGTAATCCTCCAGAAGCCAGGAGAGAAGCATGGAACAGATTCTCCTTCACAGCCCTCAGAAGGAACCAACCTCGCCGATATCTTATTCTCAGACTTCTAGCCTCCAGAACTGTGAAACAATGAATTTCTGTTGTTAAACCTCCCACTTTGTACTACTTTGTTATGGCAGACCTAGGAAACTAGACCCACTGAGTATCCAGTGGTAAAGAAAAACTGCTCCTCAGCAAAGCACATGACTGTGGAATTGAGGGAACTTGAGTGAGGACAGAAAGAAGACTCTAAAAGCTTCTGGGGAGAGAGATGTAGGGAACTAAACTACCATTTAAGTGTTAGGGTAGAATAAAGACACGTGAAATTTCAAATATTTCATTTCTCAAGCATCTATAGGATGACAAGGGCCACAAAAATGATGGAGTAAACAAAGAAAAAAGAAGATATGGGATTTAGGAATAAGAACCCAGTGTAAGAGACAAACAAGAGGGTGTTCCCAAGATGGTTGTGAGAGGATTTTTCAGGATGAAGGCTATGTGGTGGGGTTAGAGGCCAACCAGATCAGTTTAAGCATGTCAGATGACTCTAAACAAGGAGGGAGAAAGAGAGAGAGAGAGAGAGAGAGAGAGAGAGAGAGAGAGAGAGAGAGAGAGAGAGAGAGAAATCCAATTTGTTTGAGAAAATTTTACACTTATTACAGGGGCTAGTGGATGAATAAATAATCATTCATGGAAAAAGAAAGCTCCAAGGAAATAACAAAAAGTTGTGAAAGAAAGAAAATGAAATCTTACTCAATTACAGTTGTAAATTGGATTTTATAGTCATATTGATATAAATACTGAATATTGATTTTTTAAAAATTTTAAAAAGAGAGGATAAGAGAATTTGGATAATGTGAGGTAAGAGGTAAAGGAGAAAGAGTATTAAATACTCATCTTTTATAGTGAAAAATTAGTAGATAAAGCCTAATATTAAAAAATAGAAGTATAAACATAATACTGATGGCTAAGAAATAATTACCCCCATAAAGTGGAAAAGTGATTGCTTTGGGGAGTCAGAATAGAGGAGTAGGAGGGATACTGCTGTTTCTGATCACAAGCCTTGTAGAACCACTCTACCAGTTAAATATTATGCATACATAGCTTTGAAGGAACTAACAGGTATTGAGAACCTCTACCAAATAATTCTATATTTGACATGTAAAGGTAAACCTACGGCCATTTACTCTGGGCCAGTGCTTCTCTAAGTGGGATGTGCCCAGGAATTGGCTGGTACCTTGTTTAAAACACAGGGCTGGAGTAGGACCCAATATTGTGCACTTACCACAAACTCTCAGGCAGTACCAATCCAGCTGGGCCATGGACCACATTCTGAGTAGCAAGGCTCTAGGACAGTATTTTCAACTCAAGCTACATGGTTCAGCCACATGAAGAGCTTTTTTAAACAGTAAAGATGGTTAGGAACTTTTAAATTCCTTCAAAGACCCCCATATTGTTTTTAGCCTAGAGTTTAAACCTCATAATGACATACAAGGCTCCTTCGTATACAATTCTTGCCCTGTTTTGATGCCACTGCCCCATTGCTACCAACAATTCCATCGACTAACATTATTGAAGCAGCCCAGAGTGCCTGCTGTATAATTGAGCTGTAGACAGCCTCTGTGTATTGGCCCCTAGGTTGTTTGCTTCTTCACAACCGGGTACAATCTGTTAGCTCAAAAGCCAACCAGTGCCAAACTCAAATTTGTTTGTATTTTTATTTATTTTTATACATTCATTTATTTTTAAATTCCCCAGACAAGCAGGTTTTTAGTCATTTAGAGCCTGCCTACTTTGCATACCTCCCAATCCTCACCCCACATCTGCTGGCAGTAAATAAGGATAAACCCCAAGCCACAGAGATCCCAAGCTGTTCTTCCCTTCCTAGCTTTCCAGCCCAGAGGTTCCCTGAGCTGCTAGTACATAAGTCCCCTCTCCAACTCTCTGATCTCTCTCTAAGTTCCCTTCTGAGTAGTAACCCAGTTTCCTTAGCCTTTGGACAGGTACCTGTAAGGGACTGTGAGGGACTTTTCCTAGAAGTCAACCAGCCAGTGTCACCCATAAAGCTTGTATGTGCTATGACCACCTGAGGGTCATACCTTTTCCCTTGATTAGTCCCCAAATCTCTCACCCTCACTCTAAGGCTTTAAACACTCTACAGTTCATTGTGCTTTAACTGGCTAATTCCTCTTTTATCCTTTAAGATTCACTTTAGGATCCAAGTCCTCCAGGAAGTCTTCTGTGACCTACACCATGGAGAATGAATTAGTGTCCTGCCTTGAAATACCTCTGCATGTAATATGATCACCAATCAGAAGCTCCAAGAGTTATGTTTACCTTCACTGATCTCTAAAATACCATGGGGAAAACCTCACTTTCCCTATTCGTGAATGGGGTCTGGGGTTTCATCCAGTCAACCATTGTTTATTAAGTAAAAACTATGTACCAAGTATAGTCTCTGGATTGGATTTTCAGTGGTAAGAAAAGAAAATAATGGAGTTTCTGCTCTTGTAGAGTTTAAAGTCAACTGAGGGAGGCAGGCATTAATTCATCAAAAGAATAAGTGCAATTGGGATAAATACTCTGGAGGAAGGTACTCAGAAGAGATTACAGACCATAATTCAGGTCAGCGGTACAGAGTACAACACAGATGAGAATTTTTATTCTCTCTTAATTTTAATTTCATCCTCTCTTGAAGTTAAGACTCCTCAGACTACTCCCTTCTTTCTAGACTATGCCTTTGGGTGTCCAATCTAAAATCATTCTACCTGTGCTTAGCAGTATAGAACTCTGGGCCTTTGAAGTTGTTTGCTTGTAAATTGCACTGAAGTCAGATGGACTTTCAAAGACAATTCTTGGCACTGGTGCAGGTGCTCTCTTGGCCCAACCCAGCATGGAGATGGAGTTGCCAAATATCAGGCACATACCCCAATGAAGGTGGTAAATTTTGTTGCCTTCATTTCAATTTTTTCTCTGATTATAAATATTATGTGTCATAGACTATTTTGAAAATACAAATAAGTATAGAGAAGAAAATAATGTCACCATCAATGTGTGAGCCTGGTTGACAGTTTGCTGCACAGGTATACCTCATTTTATTGTGCTTTGCTTTTTGCTTTTTTTTTTTTTTTTTAATTTTTACAGGCATTACATTTTCTACAAATTGAAGGTTTGTGGTAACCCTGTGTCAGGCAAGTATACTGGCGCCATTTTTCCAAGAACACTTACTCATTTTGTGAATCTGCATCACATTTTGGTAATCCTTTCAAACTTTTCTATTATTATTATATTTGTTATGGTGATCTGTGATCAGTGATCTTTGACGTTACTGTTGTAATTTTGGGGTGCCACAAACCAAGCTCATATAAGACAGGGAACTTAATGACAAATGTTGTGTGTGTTCTGACTGTGCCACCAATTGGCCATTCACCCATCTTTCTCCTTCTCCTCAGACCTCCCTATTCCCTGAGATACAACAATATTAAAATTAGGCCAGTGAATAACACCATAATGGCCTCTAAGTGTTCAAGTGAAGGGAAGAGTCAATCAATGTGGCAAACATAATTGTTTTATTCTAAGAAATTGCCAAAGCCACCCTAACCTTCAGCAATCACCACCCTGATCAGTCAGCAGCCACCAACATAGAGGCAAAATCCTCCATCAGCAAAAAGATTATGACTCTTGAAGGCTCAGATGGTGGTTAGCGTTTTTTAGCAATGAAGTATTTTTTAATTTTTTTTTTTAGACATAATGCTATTGCACACTTAACAGACTATAGTATAGCATAAACTAACTTTTATATGCACTGGGAAATCAAAAAAAATTTATGTGACTCACTTTATTGTGATATTTGCTTTATTGTGGTGGTCTGGAACCAGGCCCGCAATATCTTCGAGGTATACCTGTACTTCCTCTCCTTATTTCTATGTCTCTGTAACAGAAGAGGTATATTAGCTATTGTCCCACTGACAGGTTATTCTAACCATCATCTTGCTGAACATCTCAATCCCCTACAGGTTTCCAGAACCATCAGTTAGTGGACTGCCTGCAGGTACCAGTTGGATGGGGGCAGATGCCCTGGGGCACTAAGCCAGTAAAACTCCTGAATTAGCAAGGAGAGAAGGGCTTGGCCTTGAGTCAGTGTCTACTCATTTTCTACAGAAAATGTCTTTGGAAAAATGGCACCAATAGATTTGCTTGGTACTTGCAAATGAAAGGCTCTATTTTCCTCCCCAAGGATTGAGGTCTTTTAGTTCCTTCCTCCCATCTGCTTCTACTCTCAGGTTGCTTCTTTCTTTTCACAGCTCTAAGCCTTTCAGGGAATAGAAAAACGTTCTCCTCAAGCAAGCCTGTGAATATTTTTATGCAGCACATCAGTAACTTCTGTCTTTGAGATTTACAGTCTTTAGAGCTCTTTCTGAGGTAGGTGATCCATGCCTATCATGGGAAACAGAAACCAAGCAGGACCCTGCAGGGCCTTCCTAGGGACAGACCTCCCCACCCCCACACCTCCTGTTTGTAGAAAAGCTTTACCCTCCTAGGCCTTCCCAGAGTTCCAAAGAGCAAATTTAGTCAGAGAAGTTAGAAAATGCAGAAACAAAGGAAAGCAGTCAAGGAAGACAAAATAATAACAGTGTAGTCGTGAAACAAAGTCAAGAACATTTAGTTCCTTCTCAAGGGCTATAGATAATACACTGACCCATATCCTTGAGTTGTTTTACAGATATTAAAACCCCCACCAGGTGGAGGAAGTTAACTGCATGCTGACCACCAGCACATAGACCACAGACTGGTTGGAACCAGAAAGTTGATGACTGAGATTCCCAAAACATCACCCTGTTACCTCACCATCAACAAATGAAAGAATTGTGCAGGAGCTAATCACACACACTGACCCTCTCCCTCACACCACCTTTAAAAGCCCTTCCCTGAAAGCCAAAAGAAATTCTGGGTCTTTTGAACACAAACTGCCCATTATCCTTAGTTGGCACCCTGCAATGAATGCTGTACTTTCCTTCATCAGAACCAGGTGTCCGTGGATTGGCTTTGCTGCATGTTGGGTGAGCAGACCCAAGTTTGGTTCAGTAAAAAAACAGGCTTGGAAACATGCCCCCTGGAGTAAGAATGAGAGAATTCTATGATCTAGGGAGGAGAGGAAGATTCAAGAGAATTACAGCCTAATACAGATTAATAACCCTGCCACACACGTGTATAATTTTATTTTACATAATCAAAACATACACAGTCAACTTTGTGTCTTGATTTTCTTAACTGAATACTATTTTGAAAACATTTCATCTAAGTCATAAAATATTCTTTGAGAACTCCATTTCAAAGTTTGAAGAATATTCCATCCTCTAGTCCACTAGTTGCTTAACTAGTTGGTAATTGGTAATTTCATGTAGTGGTAAAAAGCTCAGGATCTAGATTCAGACGACAGCCTAAACTGTGCCCAGGAATAAGATATTTTCCTCTACCCTTCTAGATTTTTCTGGCTGTTCTAAGAATTAAATTGACATGAGACAGATTGATAGGAGAAAATCACATTAAAGTTTAATAACATGTATACATGGAAGATACTCAGGAAAATTGAGCCACTGGCCAAAATGAATGAAGCCCTCAACTTAAATACCATCTTCAGTTAAAGGGAAAAGAGGATGCTGAGAGTAGGGGGTTGGGACTTTAAAGGAAGAAAGGCAATTGATAAGGAGATAGAAAAGTAAACGTTTGATAAATGGGACAGAGAAAATGGCACAGAAAGAGGATTTAAACAAACAGACTTTGCTAGGTTCCTCCCTGTCTACACACCTAGCTCATACTATAATTATCTATGGTGACAGTTACCTTCCTAGAACAGGTCCCCTGTCTGCATTCTTTCAGGCAGTTACCAGGGAGATTGAAATTTCTTCCTGAGTCTTTTGGGTCTTAAGAGTAATCAGCTTAAATTAACCCTCATGCCAAAGAGACACAATTTAGGGTGGGAAAATTTGCTCCCCAATAGCTAGAATCTCACCCACCACCACTGTGACCTTGGAAAGGATTCTTAACCCCTCAGTGCTTTCCCTGTAAAATTCTTTCCCTGTAAATAGGAATATTAATATTAGTTATCTCATAAAATTATTAGGTAATTTAAAAGTTAATACAAATCACTAAAAACAGCAAATATAGTCAATACATGTAGTGGCTGTTGCTATAGTTATTTGATTTTTTAATATAATTTTTCACTTTTCTAATATTCTAATTTTTCATTCCTATAAACAACTACAAATATATATGTATATAAATCTATGTCTTAAAAAACTTTTTAGCTAGAATTGTAGAAGTTGTATTAGCAGGCTATGAATTTTTAATGGCTCTGGATGTATTTTGCCAAATCATTTATCAGAAAGATTATATAATTTTATACCCACACACAGTTAAATGTTTTCTCTTAAATAAATTCTCCATCAGCAAGGAGAGTAATCTTTTTAAAAAACAGACTGGAACAAGTCCCTCTCTAAATTGTTAGCCTGACTTCAGGAGCCCTGTATACACTGCCCCACCCCGCTCTCCACCCCTCCCCTGCAGCTGTCCTCCTGCTGGGTCACGGTGTTCCAGCTACACAGGATTCCTTTCCATTCCTAAACGAGCCACCTTTCTTCCAACCTCTGGACGGCAGGATCTTTAAGCTTCCTATTCACACTGACTGGAATATCTTCCTTCCCCTGTTCTACCCCCATCTTCCCGACGTTATCTAGTTAACTCTTGGCTCTGTATACATACACACTCTAGCGTCAGAACAGAGTGTTTATTCATCCTCTTAAATACTCAGGGCACTGTCTTTTGCCCCATAGCACTTAATGCAAATAAAATTAGTTACTGACTAATTATGTAATAATGTCTTTAATGTTCTCTTGGCTTGTCTCTAAGCACCATGAAAGAGGCATTGTGACTAGTTTCAGGATGATCATTTTATTCCTGCTGTCTTTTCCAAGTCAAAGTAAATAAATACTTAAGTGAATACAAAAGCAAAGGAAAGAAGATTCACATGACTGGATCTTGTTTTTCCTCTGGTAATATTTGTCTTTAAAATTTCCATTCACTTACTAAAGTATATTTTATACCTTTCTCCTCTACCTAAATACCTCATCAGAAACACCAAGTCTTCACCCATTAACTCAAGCCATATTCCTCCCATGATCCAGGCTAAAGACAGAGGCTTTCTTCTCTCTGGAAAGGCTGAACTAATAGGCTCTACCTGAGACCCAGAGATAGGGCTGGGGTGAGGCATGGCACCATGATGGGACAATGGGATTAACTGATCCCTCTCTCCAAGGTCCTTACCCCACTCAGCTCACTGATCACTGGCAGTGGGCTTGTAGCCCACAGAGAGAGGTTGGAGGATTCCTCTTTAGGCAAACTGATTGGCTCAGGATCCTGACCTTTGAAGAAAATATTTAATGTGAGAGAGAGTAAAACACACAAACAAACAAACAAAGGAACTTGGATGAAACAGGAACAACCAAGCAGCAGAAGTAATGTCTATGGGACTTCCCTGGTGGTCCAGTGGTTAAAACTTTGCCTTCTAATGCAGGGGATGCAGGTTCAATCCATCCCTGGTCAGAGAGCTAAGATCCCACAAGCCACTCGGCCAAAAAAACAAAACATAAAACAGAAGAAATATTATAACAAATTCAATAAAGACTTTTTTAAAAAAAGTCCACATCAAA
Organism: Kogia breviceps; assembly: GCF_026419965.1. Lineage (NCBI taxonomy): Eukaryota > Metazoa > Chordata > Mammalia > Artiodactyla > Physeteridae > Kogia > Kogia breviceps. The sequence continues at coordinate 41,695,147 of NC_081324.1, read as the reverse complement.
AACATCTTTTAAAAAAAGTAATGTCTATAATATAATAAATTTAACATTGTAAAAGAAAAAACAGAACAAAAAAGTAACACAATTTTTTGAAGAATATTTGAAAAACAATTAAAAAAAACCCTCAGAAATTAAACATAGAAAAGCAGAAATGAAAAATTCAGTCAAAGGTTTGGAAGATAAATTTGAGAAAAATCAATTAGAAAACAGGAGGAAAGTCAAAAATAGAAAATAGGGAACAAGATAAGGAAAATAGGGGGTCAATCTAGGATTTATCATCTAAATGACAAATGTCCCCCAAAATAATAAAGAATAAAATATTTTTAAAAAGAGAACACAGGCAAGAGAAAATTATCAATAATAATAATAATAACAATAATAATAATAATAACAATCATAAGTATGAGGCTAGACTAAAACATTTTCCAGAAATTTAAGATCTCAAGGATGAGCTCTCCCAAATGACAGAATAAACCAAGGAAGAAGGAGACGTGAGATCCCAGGAATAGGGAATTCAAGGAAGGAGAGAGAAGGAAATTCCAAGGATAATGGTGAAGGGACATTCCAAAAGAGCTGGGCAGCAGACTCAGAACAACCAGACCAGACAAGAATAGGGAGAGATGCCAAGGTGGGACCTCATGTGCTTGGTAATATTGAAAGAAATTTTACAATTCTTTCAGAGAGTTTTATAATAAATATGTGACAGTGTATTTCACCAAATCTAAGATATCATAGATTCTAAAATGTACCATCCATAGCAGCACTATTCACAATAGGCAAGACATGTAAACAACCTAAATGTCCATCGACAGATGAATGGATAAAGAAGATGTGGTACATATATACAACAGAATACCACTCAGCCATAAAAAAGAATGAAATAATGCCATTTGCAGCAAAATGGATGGACCTAGAAATTATCATACTAAGTAAAGAAAGTCAGAAAAAGACAAACACCATATGATATCACTTATATGTGGAATCTAAAATATGACACAAATGAACTTATCTATGAAACAGAAACAGATTCACAGACATAGAGAACACACTTGTGGTTTCCAGAAGGGCAGGGGAGGGATGGATTGGGAGTATGGGATTAGCAGATGCAAACTATTATTTATAGAGAATGGAAAAACAGCAAGGTCCTACTGTATAGCACAGGGAACTATATCCAATATCTTGTGATAAACCATAATGGAAAAGAATATAAAAAAGAATGTATATATATATATGTATAACTGAATCCTTTGCTGTACAGCAGAAATTAACATATCATTATAAATCAACTATACTTCAATAAAATAAATTTTTAAAATAAATAAATAAATAAAATGTACCAAACATCATTTTATATACTACTAACGAAAAAATGATTACCAATTAAATATGACTGTTTTCTTCTATAATTATTGTAATTTAGACTTATGTAGACATGGATTTCTATTACACTAATTATATATGCAGAGCAAATACAAACAAAATAAATCAATCAAGGTCTTTGTAAACTTTCATATTTGGAGTTCTAATTTCAGATATATTAACATGTAAAACAAAAAAGAGCATGTCTTAGAATCCATAAACTATAGTTAGGGACAAAATTACAAAGCAAATGTAAAAACAATGAAAAGTAATATTTTTAAGATAAGAAATATAATAATAGAACATGATGTGGTTCAATTGGAGTAATATTTATATAATGATTGTTGTTTAGAATAACATCAAGGGAATTCCCTGGCAGTCCAGTGATTAGGACTTGGTGCTTTCACTGCCATGGGCCCGTGTTCGATCCCTGGTGGGGGAACTAAGATCCCCCAAGCCGCATGGTGTGGTCAAAAACAAACAAACAAAAAATCAAGACATGTGAAGTATATAAAATAACACTGAATGTTATTTAAATATTTGTAGATTTTGCAACCTCACCAAAAGTGAAGACTGTTAAAATAATTCAGAATATTATCAACCAGAATAATCCAATCATGTGATGAAGCAACCTGATTTTGGAGGTATGGGGGTGAAGGGATTCAAACTCAAATCAAATTTAAAAATTAAGAAATTAGTTACAGGAATCCCAGGCACACAGACCAAAATCAAATTTTTAAAAATATATTTACCTTAAAAAAAAATAATAATTTTAGGCTTTGGCTTGGGCCAGCACTGTCCACTAAGATAGGAATTCCAATTTGCTCAGAAAAAGGTAATTGTTTTCTTTGTGTAACAGTCTTTAACTCTGGGAAATTTAGGGTAAAGTATAAAATAATATATTAAATTTAGCCCATAACAAACACATTAATATCTCTGCTTTAATTTGGTATTTAAGAATTTAGCATTCCAACAAATTAGTTAATCCAACAGATTAGTCCTAATATTCTAGAGTATCTGATTTTGTCTTGAGGTTTTTATTTGGAACGTATAACAGAAATTTAGGAAATATATCAGCCATGTTAGAATGTTTAGGATAACTGGAGAATCACAATATTTACAAGTTTACTTTGCTAGATTTACTAGGATTATTTAAATTATTTGTTTTGTTTATTAGTCAGCAAAATGAAATACTTGAAAATATTAAATAGCAAATAAAGTTTAAAGCTGTTTACAAGATTTTAGCGAGCTAAGTAAATGGGACCAAACATTGGTAAAAGGGTCTCGTATAAATGACTATTAATACTAATTAATTAGGGACAGAATAATAAAATTTGTATGTTGAACTTAAAACCTTAAAGTAAAACATTTAAAAAATTATAACATTAAGAAATTGAACCAATATTTGAAATCCCAAATAAACACAAATACTTACATATTGTTTTAAGTGTACACAGACTGCAATCATGAACACACACAAAATGCCCCCTCATGGTCCTGATAATGTAAACACTGCAATATTGACCAAAGCCTGAGTTGCAGAATAACTGTATCTGGAAGATGGGGAAAAGCAAAGTTGTATGTTGGTGGGGGGTGAGTGGTAAGAAGGCAAGTTGTTTCTCTCTTAGAGAAGGAGTCAATAAAACATGTCTGAGGTTGAAAAATAAAGAAATAACAATAGGAGCATATTATTTAGAAATACAGAAGAAAATAACAGAAAAAGCAGTTCACAGAGTTGAAAGTTGTTGCCTCTAGAAAGCCTGAAGTAGGACTGGGGAGGAGCGAAGCAGGCAAACTGCTGTTTTTATAAGCTTGTTTAAAAAAACATTTTTGAATATGTATTACTTTGATAAAAATAAAAGTTAAATTTTATAAAGAAACAGAGAAAATCACTCAGTTTTGAATTCTAAGTACATTGGAATTTTAATTTATTTTGGTCACCAAAAGCAAAAATTCCAATTTTTTCGAGGTCTTCATTTCTTTTTCTTATTTCCTCACCCAAGGTTAGTTCTCTCTTCCCTCCTAGGTAATTCTAACCATACGACCAAAAAAGTCTCAAACAGATATTTATCATCGAGCGGCCAAATACAGGGAAGGACTTTGCTAGTAAAGAGTAATACATTTGATGCATCTGGAGGCGGGTATTTCCACCCATAGGGCCTACAGTGTACAGCGTACAGCATGTGTGCACAGAAGCCTTAACACATTCACAACTATACTCCCCCAGCTAAAGTCAGATTTTTGACAAATTAATAGAAAAGTTGATTTTACATTTGTACTCAAATCAATATACCCTCAGAGATCAATATGCTTAAAGCTTCTGCTTGGGCTACTTAATTCCTTTCTCAGAGCCTATTCACCTGTTAATTCTAATAAAAGGTTTAGATTTATAAAAAAATCTCAAAACTATTCATATCTCCATAAGAGCTTATTTTTTTCCAATATAGTTACTAAAATATTCATTACAAAGTCAGTCTTTTTTTATTCCCATCCTTTACAATTGTTTTATACCCAGACAAATCAAAGAGATTTAAATCATTGCAGTGTACTATTTTAAAAGGCATTCTTCGTATAATAAGCAGAATCGTGATGTCTTTATTCTCACTTACTTCTTTGTTTAGATTCTTTGTTCTCTACTTACCTGGCAAACTGGTCCCTGATTTTCAAGACTCAACATAAGTGTAACCTGCAAGTCTTTCTTGATCCCACCAGGTAGAACTGGCCAACATTCCCCACGTGTTTCCTCTGCCTCCTTCATCCTACCCTCACTCAGACTTTCATCCTAGAACCTGAGTATCTGGTGAGCTTTACCAGACTCTGGGCTGATTGCTACTCTGGAAGGTAGCAACCACATTTTGCCCATCTCCATATCCCCAGCACACAGCACAGTGTCTGGTACACAGCAGGCACTCAATATTTATTTGGTGAATGAGTGAATGCAAGTGCAATAAATTAGAAGGCAGAAGACCAAGGATCTTAGAGAGTTCTATCAACTCTCTAAGCTTCAGTTTTTATTCTTATAAAGTGGGACTAATGACATGAGTCATTTTACAGTTTCTGAGTGGTTGTGATTAAATAAAAGAATGAATATGAAAACACCTTGTAAATTATAAACAATTATACAAAATATCATTACCTTCCTTCAGTCATTCATGCACCAAGTACATACTGAACACTTATTTGTGCTTGGTGTTATTCTAGGTACTAGGATACAGCAGTGAATAAAACATATACTATCCCTGTCCCAAGGAACTTAAGCAGACAATAATCAAATCAGTAAAATATACAGTCTATTAGATAGTGATGACTACTATAAAGGAAAATAAAGTAGAAAGGGGGAATAGAAAGACTGGGAATGCAACTGGACACAAAGTTGTGGAAGAAGTCCTCAAATGAAAAGTGACCCTATGGCAAAGATTAGAAGGAACGGCATCCAGGCAGAGGGAATAGCAGATGATTCTGCAGAAGAGGAAATGAAGTTGTGGGAAAGATGGGAGAAGTGCTGGAGGACTGAGCTTGAAGGTTCAGGAGAGAATGGGATCTAGTCAAGGAGTAAGATGCTTCATCTGTGGTAGCAGGAGGCAAGGCAGAGTAACAAGCACAGACATGGGTAGGTGGACAGAGGTGGTCATGTGACCTTGAGGAGGTTTTCCTTTCAGTAAAATCAGAACCAGGCTATCACTCAAACGTGAGGAAAAGTGAGGCAGTGTTAGATGTTGAAATAGAGAGGAGAAATAGTCTTTTAGAAGAATATGAGTGAATGGAAGAGGGTCTATGGTATAATTGCCAGAAAATAGTAAGGAGCCACTTACAGTCAGACAGCATAGATTTATGGTGTTACCAGCTGTCGTGTTGTGTTTTTGCTCAGTATTGGTCAACACTGCAGGTGAAGGCACAGTGGAGGCAAAGTATTGGATTTAGTTGGATTTGATATAGTTAAGGGAGTAGGATACAGTGAGAGGCACGGGATTTGAGGGTATGTGCAAGGAACAGTGAGTAATAGTGAGATCAACATCATTCTTCATCTTGTATCTATGTAAAAATCATGTTTTGCTAGATGTAATAAACATAGAATTTCAGAAATAAAATATTTTCACATCATTTTTGCAACCAAATTAATTAGTCCTATAATTTGAGATATAAAATTACTCATAATAAAAAAGAAGTGATGTACAAACCACTAAGATTTTATTCATTCATTCCACAAATGCTTATTAATCATCTCCTATGTGACAGACACCATACTAGTTCTCGAGGTACACTGGGGAACAAATAATAGACATGGTTTCTTCTTTCAAGTATGTTACAGTCTGGTGGAAGAGATACATTTTTATCAAAATAAATTATAAACAAATTAATTAAACAAAACAAAGAAATAAATTTAAACAAATTAATTACAAACTGAAATGAGCACTGTGAGAGTAAAGAATACCATTTTATTACAACATTTAACACAAAAATGCAATTAAATATTGGAACAGGGTAGCACAGGAAATTTCTTAAAGAAGCGATACCTCAGGAAGGCAGTGACAAAATAAAAAGGCCATCTACTGAATGGGAGAAAATATTTGCAAATTATATGACTGATAAGGGGTTAATATCCAAAATACACAAACAACTCATACAGCTCAATAACAAAAAAACAAACAACCCGATTAAAAAATAGGCAGAAGACCTGAAGAGACATTTTTTTCCAAAGAAGACATATGGACGGCTAACAGGCACATGGAAAGATGCTCAACATCCCTAATCATTAGGGAAATGCAAATCAAAACCATAGCGAGATATCACCTCACACCTGTCAGAATGGCTATCATAAAAAAGATCACCAATAACAGATGCTGGCAAGGATGTGGAGAAAATGGAACCCTTGTACACTGTTGGTGGGAATATAAATTGGTGCAGCCACTTTGGAAAACAGTATGAAGGTTCTTCAAAAAATTAAAAATAAGACTACCATATGATCCAGCAATTCCAATCCTGAGCCTATATCTGAAGAAAAGGAAAACAATAATTCAAAAAGATACATGCACCTCAATGTTCATAGAACCACTACTTACAATAGCCAAGACATGGAAGCAACCTAAATGTCCATAGACAGATGAATGGATAAAGAAGATGTGGTATACAGTGGAATATTACTCATCCATGAAAAAGAATAAAATTCTTCCATTTGCAACAATGTGGGTGGAGCTAGGGAGCATTATGCTTAGTGAAATAATTCAGACAAATACTCTATGTTATCACTTACATGTGGAATCTAAAAATAAAACAATGTGTACAACAAAACAGAAATAGACAAAGATATAGAAAACAAACTAGTGGCTACCGGGGGGAGAGGGAAGAGGGGAGGGGCAAGACAGAGGTGGTATGGGATTAAGAGATATAAACTACTATGTATAAAATAGATAAGCAACAAAGATATATTATACAACCCAGGAAAATATAGCCATTATTTGGTAATAATTTTAAATAGAGTATGATCTATAAAAATATTGAATCACTATGTTATACACCTGAAGTTAACATATTATTACAAATCAACCATACTTCAATGAAAAATAATAAATAAAATAAAAATGACACTTCTGGTAAGATTTGCATTAGAAAGGGTTAACCAATGAAGAGGGGAGGAGGGAAAAGAGGAGAGTATTCTAGGCAAAGAGGATTTCTAGATATAAGATCTAGATATATAATATAAGATCTCCTTCAAGGTATCATTTTTCTCCTCAATCTTCCATTGGTAAAAATACCCAATAGACCAAGTTATGCAAAGCAATAACTTCCATTAAAAGCCTGACATAATGTCTTCTTTATGAGGATTGTGAGGACGCATTTTTTGGTTTTGTTCTTAGAAGCAATATTGTATGGTAAAAGCACAGAGTTGAATCCAGATGAGCTAGATTCAAATCCCAGATTGCCACTTATTAGCTACTTATTAGTAGGACCTTGGAGAGGTCAGTTAGCCCCTCAGTGCCTTAACTGCTTCATTCGCAAAGTGGGAGTAGAAACAGAAGCTACTCATTGTACAGATTAAATCAGTTAAAGTATGTGAAGGCACTTGGAAAAGTGCTAGGCAGGGCTTCCCTGGTGGTGCAGTGGTTAAGAGTCCGCTGCCAATGCAGGGGACATGGGTTCAAGCCCTGGTCCGGGAAGATCCCACATGCCGCGGAGCAACTAAATCCGTGCACCACAACTACTGAGCCTGCACTCTAGAGCTTGTGTGCCGCAACTACTGAAGCCCACATGCCACAACTACTGAAGCCCACGTGCCTAGAGCCCGTGCTCCACAACAAGAGAAGCCACCATAATGAGAAGCCCGTGCACCACAATGAAGACCCAACGTAGCCCCCCCAAAAATGTGCTAGGCATATTAAAGTAAATTGAATAGGAATACTATTATCAGGAATAGTTGGCTTTCTGTTAAGAATTTAATCTGTTTTTATCCTACACATGTTATGAATTAAGAATTATGTTACAGATCAGATGCACATCAGTGTATGTATCTATCTTTGTATTTAATGATAGAGAGCTTAGGACTGATATTCTTTGACCCTTTGGTATAGCATGGGTGTATACTATATGTTGACCAGCATTTAGACTTTTTAAAAATTGCACTTGAGTATACCTGTTGTCATGGAAGTGTTTATCAAATGGAACGTTTTACTCTGAAATTTTCAATAGAATGTAAAGTGGGGTTCATCTTGCTGCAATAAGATGAGACAGTCATAAAGAAAAATTAGGCTGGCACAAAAGGAAAGATTTTACAGAACATATAAGACATTTGCCTCATTATTTCATAGACGAATTAGGTATAAGTAGTAAGCAGTTCTACTTAAGCAATGACTATGCCTAAGGGCAATCAAGTTCTCTGAGATTGCTTTAATTAAAATAGGAGAGTTATACTGGGGCAGTGATTGTGATATAATTATTGGTGACATGATCAGTCTTATTTTGATTCTTTTAATCCCTTCAAGAATGCCCCCCAAAATTATGGCATTCAGAAGCATGATTTAAACCCAGAGTTTAAGAACCACTGACTTGGAACTCAAAGGAGGTATATAGGACCTCATTGGTGTGCATTTTTCTGTTGGCTTAATTTCTGGACCATTATACATCCCTATCAATTTATTTTTTGTTGTATCATTCTCAGTTGTAGTTTATGTTCTTTGGCTACTTTTATGTATCTTTAGAAATCATCTTATAGTAGGCATAATAAGAGTCCCCAAAGATGTCCACACCCTAATCCCTGGAACCTGTTAATATGTTATGCTACATGGCAAGGGGAGGTTAAGGTTGTAGATGGAATTTGTGTTGCTAATCAGCTGACCTTGAGCCAGGGAGATTATTTTGGATTATCCAGGTAGGCCCAATGTAATCACAAGGGTCCCTGGGAATGAAAGACAGAGGCAGAAGTGTCAGAATCAGAATGATTTAATGTGAAAACTCAACACATCGTTGCTGGCTTGGAAGGTGGAGGACAGGGGTCATGAGTTAAAGGAAGGAACATTGACAGCCTCTAGAAACTAGAAAAAAATGGATTTTCCTCTCCATGCTCCAGAAGGAACACAATCTTGCTGACACCCTAATTTAAGCCCATTGAAACCCATTCCGGATTTCTGACCTCCAGGATTATAAGACAATAAATTTGTGTTGTTTTAAGCCACTAAGTTTTTGGTAATTCATTACAACAGAAATAGGAAATTTATATAATCTTAAAACATTTTGGGAACTTGGTGATTTTTAAATAAAAATATAAATATTTTTTCACTGAAATACGGTCACCAACTTTAAAAAAATATGCTAACAAAATATGTCTAACTTCAAACATTAAATCACAGTAGGAAATTCCAAAAAATTGTACAACTCTTTTTAAGTTCTTAGTTACTTTAGAACTGAAGTTTTAGCTCTTCATTTATTTACTTTAAAGGTGGTTGATTATCTGAGAGATTTTACTGTCCCACCTAGCTATTCACATTATCATGTTCCATTATTCAAACTAGCAATGATCTCTAACTTGGAACATTGAAAAGCATATTTTTCTTTCATTGCTTTAGCAAATTTTTCTGTATGGAAGTACCTGGAAAATTTATTGCTGCTTCTTTTGCTATTAACAGACACTTGCTCAAAGCTTTTAACACATCCTACCATCTGTAAAGATTCGTGTTCATTGTTTTAAGACGAAGGAGAAAAAGAATAATTGTGAAAATAATAGGGAAAAGATAAAGAAATGAGATTTGACCTTCACACTGACACAATTTCAAAGCTGTTTTTCTTTATGGAAGGTAAAAGGAATGCATAGGCGTTTGCTTGGAGCCCACATTCCGGTAGGGTTCTGGAATGTGGGAGGCATTAACTCTGGTAAGACAAATTTATTCTGTAGGAAACAGAGATCCTCAGATTTGAGAAGCCCTGAGCGGGCATGTTTCATGACTTTAAATTCAGCACAAAAACACAGTAAGGAAGATGTTGAAGGACACCTCTATGGAAAACGCTAGAACCAAACTCGTGGGATAGAACAGCTGAGTCTCTGATAAGATAGATACACATTCTCCTGGATTTCTCAAAAACTTTCAGGCATCAAGGATGAGAAACTAGGTTTGCCCCCCAGTTTGTGTCTGCTTAATATTGTTCACCGGGTTGAATACAGATTTAGGAGATATTTTTCTGTAATTTCAAGGGGAAAAAAAAGCCATAGTAAGGCATTGTTCTTTGCACACCCTCACATACACAAATTAGTGTGATCACATGCCTGCAATCTACACAGCAACCAGGAAAAAAATAAAATGGGCAGATTGGAAAATACAGAGATAATCAAAATACTTTCAATCAGGATTTCAGATAATAGTAATAAGGTGAACATTTCTCATATAAATCTTTCATGAGCTGTTATGTTGGGATAAACACATAACCATTCCTGAGTTTGTTCACGTGTGTATTAGTATAGTTATTGGGTGCCGTTACACACAGCCTCTGCAATGCACTCCAGGGATACACAGTCACATGGTCCTAGATCTTGTGGGTCTAACCAAAGGACAAGTTAGAGAAATTTTACATTACAGAAAGATAGGGGTTATTAAGGAAATGTGAACAGATAGCCATTATTGAAGCAGAGAAGCACAAGCTTATGTCACGAGGAGAAGGAGACACTTGTTACTCTTTTTGCTGTTCGGCATCTTAGTTTGAGTTCCTTTAGAAGCTGAATTTGAGGAAAAGATTCAAGTACAAGGTGATTATATGGGAAGTAAAGGAAACATGACTAGGGGAGGGGAGTTGGATCAGACAAAGGAAGGCAGCCAATAAAGGCTATGCTATCAAGCCAACTGCCACAGTGAGAGTTTAGAGCATAATCCCACTTGGAAATTCTAGGAAATGGTATAAAACACACATCTCATTGTTATTCCACCCAAGGAGAGAGGGAAGAGAGAGAGAACGCCTATCAGTCACTGGCTGAGGCCTTCTCCTGAGGCACCCAGTTCCACCCAGTACTTCCAGCCAGCCCTGTGAATGAGTAGAGCCCCTTTTACTGGATTTGGAAATAGCCTTCAAGCAAAGACAGTGGCAACGGGATGTCACAGTCAGTCAGAGGACAGTGAAAGGGGTAAGGTTCAAGGATTATGAGTGAGGCACCTACAGTTTTTTCCTACAGCATCTGAACTACTTCCTAGGTTCAGACAATCCCCAATTTGATGGCCTTTGGTAGGAAACAGAGACTACCTAGGACTATAAAACGAAATGTGAAATGCTCGCCTCCCTTGCAGCTAGGCCACAGGGTCTGAACCAGGCTCCACAAATCAGACACACCTGAGTAATTTAAGCAGAAAGTTCAGCAAAACTCTCTCCTTCCATCAGAGGTGATGGTACTAATTTATCAAAGTCAAATTTCACATCAAGCAGACGGCTTTTCCCACATGTCTTCTTTCTCCTACTTTTTCTGCTGAACATACGCATACAAGGCCAGCTACAAAATTTGTCGGAGTCAGTGCGAGGTGAAAACACAGCCCTTTGTTGAAAAAGTAGAGGAAGGTGCCCTTAAAGGTACATGTAAAGCAGTTTTCCTGTCTTCTCTGCTCTCTCTTTCTCCTTCTCTCGACTTGTCATGCTGTTTTGTATTCGCTATTTAATGTCATTCGAAATATAGTCAAACTAAAATGTTAAATTTTTAGCATAAATTTTACCATTCATATTTATATTGTGTCTTGCTAGTTTTAAATACAAATATCAGAGTATTTACCTTGTATGTGACATCACCAACATGATAAAATTCCTATTCTGTGGCTCATCCCCAGAGGGTGCCTTCAGCTGGCCAAAAGAGACAAATCCATGCCAGAATCAGGAAAGTTGGAAGGAGGAAGAGAGGCTCCCTCCAGTCACAGAGCCTTCAAGTGAAGACCCTTAGAGTCACCCAAGGATCCTGCGTCACCATGTCGGGCGTTTGTGCTCCTTAGGACTGCCAGGATCCCCTTGCATCACCCTCAATCCATGCACTACAGCCCAGGGAAGGGTGTGGCCTTGGAAAGCCTAACCAGTCACCTTCCCTTCCCACAAGCCAGTCACCCCAAGCCACACAAATGGGTGAAACCCAATGATTTATTTTTTACTGAAATATAGTTGATTTACAATGTCGTGTTACTTTCAGGTATACAGCACAGTGCTTCATATATATATTCTTTTTCAGATTCTTTTCCCTTATAAGTTATTACAAAATATTGAGCATAGTTCCCTGTGCTATACAGTAGGTCCTTGTTGGTTATTTATTTTATATACAGTAGTGACTCACAAACATAGAAAACAAACTTATGGTTACCAAAGGGGAAAGGGTGGGGGTAGGGATAAATTAGGAGGATGGGATTAATATATACAAACCCAATGATCTTTAAACCTCCATGCTGGGAAGTACTAAGTACCTGGATCTGAGATGGACTACATGCTAGTCTCTGCTGACACATGGCCTCTGGCTGGCCACACACTCAACACTCCATGATGCTGCCAGCCCAGATGTGCCAGCTGTCACTATTCCCAGCCCCAAGACATGGCAGGATGAACATATCCAACCCTGACCCTTCTCATGCCCATGTTCAGGCTCCTTCTAGGGGCAGAGGCATCAGGGAGGCAGATACCAAGTGGGCCTGGAGCACCAGGAGTTTGGGAAGCAAGCAGCAGAGAGTCTTGTATGGGGGGAGGGAAGCGGGGGGAGACGGGGTCTCAGTGCTTGTTTCCCTGTCTGATCAGCCCTCACTTATAAAACATAAATGAAAAGTTGTTAATAATATCAGGACAGCAGTGGAAGAGCAATAAACCCCAAGTGTGGTGCCCTTCTGAGCACAGGGCCCTGTGTTAATGTACTGGACGCACACCCATGAAGCTGGCTCTTCATATATACACACAACTCGCTTGACCACAGGCAAGATTTTACTGTTTTATTGTATTTCATTTTATTTATTTTTGGCCAAGCCACTTGGCATGCGGGATCTTTCTACCTCAATCAGGGACTGAACCCGCACTCCCTGCAGTGGGAGTGCAGAGTCTTAACAACTGGACCGCCAGGGAAGTCCCTAGGAAATCTTCTTGAAAGAATAACTCACACTCCCTATCTGCTCCTCTCCTCTCCCATTTATATCTTGATTCATTGTATCAGGCTTCCACCTCCAAAGTCAGAAATGGATCAGGCGCTGTGGGACCTAAAGCTTATACAGTTTTGAGGTCAACTTTAAGAAGACAGATTATGAATTATGACCATGAGATTAGGAATATGAAGGAGAATTTGCATTTGAGTGGTCCTGATGCTGAAACTCCATTAGCTTCAGAGAAAATTCTCCTCTGCCCACAATTTCCCTCTATCTGCTCCCCCCATTTTCCCTCCAGTTGTCAAATCTAATGGACAAATTTGAGTCTGAGTCTTACTTGATTTCTCCCCTGTAATTGATATGGATATCATTGACTGTTTGCGCCTTGAAATCCTCCAAATTGGCTTCTAATACGTCATCTATCTTCTGATTAATTGATTCATCATCTTTCATTGGCTTTTCTCTTTTCAATTTCTTTCACCTGTGGTACCTGGATAACTTTTAGTGTAAATGTTTGTTTTTAAAGGAGAGACATGACTTTAAACCATGATGATATAACATGTGGAAGTGCACTGTAAATTGTAAAGCACTATGTAAATATGAAATATTATTATTACTAGGTGATTGATTCTATAATTTGTTCAGCAAACACTTTATCTTGATTTTTTTTTTCAAATGATCTTTTTATATCCTAAAAGAAATATGTATGTAAGGGATTCACACAAGCTGTAGAAATGACTTTATGATTTATATAGTATTTTTATGTGTTTTACATATTTTGTAATACCCATTCCAAAATAAATAACACTGAAAAATTAAGGGAATGATGTTTATTGTGTGTACCTCTCTGTTTCTCCCGTTATATGAGTGAAATTTTTATTTTTATGGAAATCAGTTGCATGAAACTCAAGCAAAAGTCTCTAAATATGGCAGATATATATCTCTAACCAGAAATTAATCTTCCCAAAAGAAAAACCAACCAAAATACAAGATTCCTTTTTCCTTATCTGAATTTCCTCTTTTATGCCACTCAAAATGACATCTTGAGTGGCATAAAAGAGCCACTCAAGATGTCATCTTTTATACTTGCCTCATCTTTTATGCCACTTCATCTTGATATAAATTTTCTGCTAAATTTTTTGAGTAGCTGTCTCTGCATTAATAAAAATCAACCTATCTGAAGTCAGACATTACATAAACTGTTATTATAGTCTTGTTTCAAAGTTAATCACAGTTTCACAAACTATCTCCACCATAAAAAAATCCACTTCGGTTTATGAAGGACAAGACAATAAAAACATGCTTCACAGCTAAGATATTAATTGCCAAGAGGAAAATGATAGTTTACTATTTATAATGGTGATTTATTTTTCCTCTAAAGAGTGGACTAGGCATTTATGATCTTCATATTTGTAAATCCATCATTATAATTGAGAAAGTAAGTTTTTGTGGCAAACATTCTTTTTAAAATTACCATTAATCCTCTTAAGAGTGGAAAAGCAAGTTTTTTCACAGCAAACATTCCTTTTTAAAATTACCATTAAGCCTACTACTGTCTTTATTACAAATTCTGTTCAGATTTTGTTTTTGTTTTTACATCAGGGAAAAAACATTCTATTGGTTTCCCTAACAGTAAGTTTTCCAGAGATATCTGGCTTCAACGGCTATCTTGTTCATCTCTTGCCCATAAAATAATGAATCATGTTTCCTTAATACTTATATGAGGATAGTCACTTCCTTAATAAACTCGGTGAGTTTGGGAACTCTATCACAGAATAATAATAAAGAGAAATTAGCAGAATTGGTAGTTATTAATATTTCAAATTATGTTTCTGGATTTCTTTAACAAGACCATTTTGGGTCATGGCATCATGCCAACTGTATTGCATTAGATTCTGAATAAGTCAGATTTTCCAAGTATTATTAACAAGTGTAGCTCTGGTACCCACTGATGGGCATGGGCATCTTAGCAAAGCTGTAAAAACATCACTTCCCATAAAGCTGGAATAATAAATGGGATTTGATCAGAATAACTATGCACATTTAGAGATCCCTCAACTGTAAAACTGCCAGCAGAACTAAGATCATATCCATAGCTGATATTACCAGTCAGAACTCAAGAGGACTGGACCCCTAGTTTTCCTGAGTTGCAGAATAATACCTGGCTTCCAGTCTAATACTTCAACCTTTTCTGTAAAGAGCATGGACTGACCTTGTCATAAATTCCCTGCTCTAGAGAGAAGACTGATAAAAGTATTAAGGGATTTTTGTATAATATTTATCTGTTATCTTCTAGAAAAAAAGTAATATTTTAATTTGCCCATTCCATCAATTATTCAACAAATAATCACTGAGACCCTGTCATGTATAAGATCACACTGTAAACATATTTAAGTTACAGAAATTGAACCCTATATATTAAACATTAAATATCATCATAGCATATAAACACATGGGGTGCATTTAAGGGGTTCAACTTGGCCCCTAAAATGCAAGTAAAGTACTTCATCTGTTCTACAACCCATCATCTGTTTCAAAGCTTCAGGAAAATCTGTGCTGGAATTATTGAAAGTTGTTATATCTGACTTCTGTTTTTTTTTATTAGTGATGTAAGATATTTTAAGAGCATTTTCACAGGTTCAAGTTTTGCTTTATATGTGAACTTTAGAACATAAACCCTCATGCCCACACTAACCTGCTGCTGACCTACCTTTTACAAGGAGATTCCATTCTACCATGTTAGATATTTGGCATGGAGGAGAAAGGATTTTAAAAGACCTACTCATTGTCCTCAGAAAACTTGTAAATCAGGGAGAGGAATATATTTTGTAAGTTAGGTCTCTAGGTGAGGCAATATCAATCAGATACATTCAATACAAAACAAGGTCCCAGTGATCTCAGTGCCCACCCTCAGCCAAAACCATTTCTTCTTTCTTTTTTTTTTTTTTTTTTTTACTTTTTGGCTGCACCACACGGCATGTGGGATCTTAGTTCCCCAACCAGGGATTGAACCCACATACTGTGCAGTGGAAGCACAGAGTCTTAACCACTGGACCACCAGGTAAGTCCCAATACATTTCATTTTTGAAAATTCCATTTCTTCCACTAAAATTTTGGAAAAAAAGAAAAACCATAAATAAGGAGAAAGTTTGCCATGTTATACACATGTTATGAAGAAGAAAAAAATCTCTCAGATGTTTTACTTATAAATAATTTCTTTGGGTTGGTGCTCATTTACTCATGGCCCTCTGCTTGCTGGTGTAATAACAGGTATCTATCTTGAGCATACATATTTTACAAACTTTTTTGTGACAATATGCCTGGCAGGCTGCAAAATTCCATACATAATTACATATATTATATTCCAAATTATATATTGAGAATCATCTTCATGAAAAAGTGACACAGAAAGTCTCTGGACACTTAACTTCCTTGTCAGCTTCATTTAAAATACTCAATTCATAAAATGAGAAATGACTTTTCTAAGTTGATAATATGAAAATTTAACTCTAGACCAAAGGGGTTGTATGTACTTTCTTATTTCTGTTACCTACAGAAGTTTCAAAAACTGATGTGTTTTTGATAAGCTATAAAATGCAAGAAAAGGTAAAGCATAAAGAGTCACATCTTATTTAACTGAAGAGAACTTTTGTTTTTAACTTCCAAAGCATTTTCCCCCTGTAGTTTAAAAGGAATATATACTTTAATGTACTTTCTAGTCAACTTTATTTTGGCTACCTAAAATTTTATCTCTCATTTGGATTATTTTCTGTTCTCATCCAAACACTTCTCTCACGGCACATACTGAAATTTTTCTGCTCATCACTTGATTATGTACAAAATAGGACTTAGTCTCCAGCTGTCCTTTACCTTGATGACCCCATAAAACAAAAATGTTAAGTGGCTTTGTATGCCAAGGAGCCAGAAATTCAAAAATAGATAAAACATAATCCATTACTCTCAATGAGTGGTGGAGATACACAAATAAATAGTTGCAGTAAAGCATGAAAAGTGATATAGGTATTTAAAGAATATAAAAGAAGATGTAATTAACCTCTCCCCATTTTGGAGTATAAGGATTAGGGAACACCTCACAGAAGATGCTGATGAAGCTTATTTTCTCTTTGAGCTTCACTTAGGTTAAAGTTTTCCTGTCTAAACAATAGGGCCACATCAAGCAAAGAAAAAATGTGCCAGAAATCTCATAGCATACTCAATGTTCTTAGAATAGCTTAGTGCAAGGGTGGGCAAACTATTCTTTATGGGCTAAATCCACCACCTGCTTTCACATAGGCTGTGAGCTAAGAATGCTTTTTAAACTCTTAATGGTTGGGGGAAAAAAATCAAAGAATATTTCATAGTGCATGAAAATTACATATAATTAAAATTTCAGTGTTCATAAAAAATGTTTTATGGGAATACTTCCATGCCCATTCCTTTATGTATTGTCAGTGACTGCTTTTGTGCTACGATAGCAGAGTTGAATAGTTGTGACAAAGATCTTTTGTCCACAAAGCCTAAAATATTTACTATCTGACTCTTTACAGAAAGTACCATGTCCTGGTTTAGGGGACTGGAGCAGAAAGTCTTTAGGAAATAGTGAGACACGAAGGAAGCAAAAGAAATAATGAGGGTTTTCCTTCCTTGATGTCATGCATGTAGGCAATAGGTGATAGAGAGCTAGTGAAGCAGGATAGTTTTAAATAGTATAGCAATGATATTAGATTTCCATTTTAGTAGTTTGAAGAGCAAAACTAGAAACAAAGGGAACTGTTAAATGGCTAGTGCTGTGATGGTGAAAGTCTGAGCTGGAACAATTAGAGTAAGATCAAAAGGGGATGTTTGGATATTTTGGAGATTAATCCTTTGTTGATTCGTTTGCAATTATTTTCTCCCATTTTGAGGGTTGTCTTTTTGTCTTGTTTATCATTTCCTTTGCTGTGCAGAAGCTTTTAAGTTTCATTAGGTCCCGTTAGCTTATTTTTGTTTTTATTCCCATTACTCTAGAAAGAGGGTCAAAAAAGATCTTGCTGTGATTTATGTCGAAGAGTGTTCTTCCTATGTTTTCCTCTAAGAGTTTTATAGTGTCTGGTCTTACATTTAGGTCTTTAATCCATTTTGAGTTTATTTTTGTGTATGGTGTTAGGGAGTGTTCTAATTTCATTCTTTTACATGTAGCTGTCAAGTTTTCCTAGCACCACTTATTGAAGAGACTGTCTTTTTCCATTGTATATTCTTGCCTCCTTTGTCATAGATTAGTTGACCATAAGTGCGTGGGTCTATCTCTGGGCTTTCTATCTTGTTCCATTGATCTATATTTCTGTTTTTGTGCCAGTACCATACTGTCTTGATTACTGTAGCTTTGTAGTATAGTCTGAAGTCAGGGAATCTGATTCCTCCAGCTCTGCTTTTCTTCCTCAGGATTGCTTTGGCTATTCGGGGTCTTTTGTGTCTCCATACAAATTTTAAGATTTTTTTGTTCTAGTTGTGTGAAAAATGCCATTGATAATTTGAGAGGAATTGCACTGCATCTGTAGATTGTAGTATAGTAATTTTCACAATATTGATTCTTCCAATCCAAGAACATGGTATATCTCTCCAACTGTGTCATCTTTGATTTCTTTCATCAGTGTTTTATAGTTTTCTGAGTATAGGTCTTTTACCTCCTTAGGTAGGTTTATTGCTAGGTATTTTATTCTTTTTGTTGCAGTGGTGAATGAGATTGTTTCCTTAATTTCTCTTTCTGATTTTTCATTGTTAGTGTACAGAGTGCAAGAGATTTCTGTGCATTAATTTCATATCCTGCAACTTTACCAAATTCATTGATTAGCTCTAGTAGTTTTCTGGTGGCATCTTTAGGATTTTATCTGTATAGTATCATGACATACAGATGGCCATGAGACACATGAAAAGCTGCTCAACACCACTAATTATTAGAGAAATGCAAATCAAAACAACAATGAGGTATCACCTAACAGTGGTCAGAATGGCCATCATCAAAAAATTCTACAAACAATAAATGCTGGAGAGGGTGTGGAGAAAAGGGAACACTTTTGCACTGTTGGTGGGAATTTAAATTGATACAGCCACTATAGAGAACAGTATGGAGGTTCCTTAAATAACTAAAAATAGAATTACCATATGACCCAGAAATCTCACTTCTGGGCATATACCCAGAGATAACCATAACTCAAGAAGACACATTCACCCCAATGTTCATAGCAGCACAACTTACAATAGCCTGGACGTGGAAGCAACCTAAATGTCCATCAACAGAAGACTGGATAAAAAAGATATGGTACATATATACAATGTAATATTTCTCAGCCATAAAAAGGAATGAAATTGGGTCATTTGTAGAGAGGTGGATGGATGTAGAGTCTGTCATACATAGTGAAGTCAGAAAGAGAAAAACAAATATCGTATATTAACGCACATATGTGGAATCTAGAAAAATGGTACAGATGAACCTGTTTGCAAGGCAGAAATAGAGACTCAGATGTAAAGAAGAAACGTATGGACATCAAGGGAGGAAAGGGGTGGTGGGAGGAATTGGGCGATTGGGATTGACATATATACACTAATTAATATGTATAAAATAGATAACTATGAGAACCTGCTGTATAGCACAGGGAACTCCACTTTGCTGTACAGTAGAAACCAACACAACACTGTAAAACAACTATACCCAATAAAATAAAATAAAATAACTTTCTTTTTTTTTTTAAAAAGAAATGTTTGGGTGTTATCCTATATCAGCTATCCCCTGACATAATTAACTATTTTTTTTTCGTATGGTGGTGATAACACTGTAGTAATCAAAGTTACTGAGGGTCAACCATGCAAAGAAAATCCAGGTTTAAAGGTGAAGCAACCCATTGAAGAACATTGATTTTCTCTATAGCTTATAAAAATATGAGTTAAATCAAGATTCAAGGTAATATAGAAAAACACCTTCTCTTTTTACCAGGTTTCTTATCTTCATCAATGAAATAAAATCTTCATCCAGTCTGGAGTAATATTTATCCAACTAATATTCAATTATGTGCAAATGTATGTCAGGTATTAGCCACACCCACATGGAGAACTAATAAAGCTTCATGATGAACTCAATATAAGGGGTGAATGGAAGAGGAGACTTTGGTTTCTGATTTGGTTTCAGGATGATTGGTGGTGCCATTAACACAAGACAAGGACTAAAGCTTTTTCCCTTTTTTTTTATCATTTAGGAAAACTATATGTGTATATATACACACACACACACACACACACAATATGTCCCAGACTCTATCCCAGAGATGCTCATTTAAATTAATGTGTTAAAATGATGAAATATAGAATGCAAACAAAAAACAAAGCAAAGCAACAACAACAAAATCATTCATGGGAAAGATCAAGCAAGACTCAGAGATGGGAAACTGAGGCACTTATTTGTGAGTGTGGGGAAAGGTGATTAGGGGAATGCTTCAGGTAACTGAAATCACATGTGCAGAAAGCCAAGGAATTCTGAAATAATACAGATGCTAGCCCATATACTTGGGACTCATAGTTTAAGGTGGTGAATAGGACAATAATATTGGAAAGTTACTTGGGACTATATCATGCAAAGACTTGTTTACCAAGCTAAAGAGTTTAAAGTTTGTCCTAAGAACAACTGGAGTTGTTGAAAACAGAGGTTTAAGTCACAAGTAACTTAATCAGAATTGAATTTGTAAAATACCACTCTGACTATGGTTTAGGGAAGACTGGGTAAAAAGCAAGGCTTAAAACAAGACTGTTTTATATTACAATTAGACTGTTTAATAATGTGGATGAGACATGACCTTAGATCTGGTCTGAACTGAGGTAGTGGCAAAGCGGGTGGACAAGAGTGGGAACGTGTGGAAGTGTTAAGAGTCATGACTGATTGGCTGATGATGCAGGGAGAGGGTATAAGGCCAGAAGTCTGGACACCTTGGTATAAGGAGGTGTCATTCACTGAAATGAGAAACAGATCTAGAGGCAAAGATGACTTTCCTTTTGGACAGGTTGAGGGTATACATGGGTCTGAATTTAAAAGCAGTCTGGTCTAGAGAGAGGGATTTGGCTATCATTAGTGCAGGAAGGGTGGGAGTGTAGGATGGGCCTAAATGGGATCAGCCAGGAGGAGTTTACAAGTAAGGAGACAAAAGGGTTGGAATGGAACCCTGGAAAGTACCTACTTTTAAGGAAAGGACCTTAGGAAGGAGACTTCAGGCTTAAGAAAACTTCTAGAATTCTCAGCCATCACCTTTCTCTTTCTCTTGTCATCAGAGTGACATATGCTCTCGTCGTATTTAGAAAGGGGCATCTGGTCCCAGTGGCATCCTCTATTGCTTGTCTCTGGTGATGGGAGGATTTTCTCTCCTCACCTTGGTGGTTGCCCTCAGCTTGCTCTACTGATGACCCTAACTACACTTAGAACTTCTGCTTTCTCTGCACAAAGTATGGTGGTCATTGGGTTGGAGGCTAGCACTTAAAGGTCTTTCCTGCTGATTCAGCCCCTATCACATCTCTTATTACTATTTCTTAGAGGAATCACGAAGAGGCAAAGTGGCTCTTAATTCTCAGCTATCTTCTGCACCCTGCGTTGGCCCGGTGGAATTTTTTAATCTCCATTATGTCTCACAGGAATGAAGGACATCTCTCCATCCTCAGCACCTCTACTCTGCCATTATGAGGGAAGGCTGCAATATTGCCTCTCCCCAGAATTCATGTCTCCAAACCTATTTAGGACTTCTATTGCCCTTCCTTCTCCAAGCCTCCCCCTCTCAGACACTAGAGGATGGTATCAGAACTCTTACACTGATCTAAAATATTCTTTCCATCCTTAGCAGTGTTCTTCAGACTTCACCCCAATTCAGAATCTGCTCTCTGAATGGTGGAAAAATATTTTTTGTTGTTATACATTATTCTCTCCTCTGTGATTTAAGATACGGAACTCAATGCCCTGATTCAGCCAGACATTATACTTGACATGCAAAGAAAAGTCCTTAACATTCCAAAGCACTTTTCTTTCTCAAGTGTTTGCCTCTTGCAATTCAGAATTGCTTTTAAGACACTGCCTGCTATGGCCTTATCAAAAAAATACATGATGAAAGTAAAAAAACCTGATTCTTCATTCTTCTTGGGTTGTTTTCTCCCTTTTCTGGGTACAAATCTTAGTCTTTTTTTAAGACTACATGTATTTACATTAATTCAAAACATCCAAAGCACAATATGTTTGTGTGCTAGAGTCCATAAACAATATGTTTATGTTTTAGAGTCCATAAAATTTTAAGATTTACATACACACAAGCATATGAACAAATGTTACTTTCCTAGAACATAGGTTTAGTCAATTACTGAGACATGTTGGTTTTGACAGTCACATACTTTTTGCAATAAATAATTATGATTGTAGACTTTCAATAATAACTTTTGTACAATGATAGAAAATGTACAGAATGTAAAGAAGATAGTAAAACAAATGTGTCTTTCTTACACAAGGACACCATGAATGATACGGTATTATAGAGTAAATTTTATCACAGTAGTCTGTTCAGCCTTGTCATAAGTGGTGAAATTAAATGAACATTTTCAAAATCTTATTTATTTTGTGCTTTATAAGAAAATCCTGCTTTTTTTTGTTCTATGTATTTAAAAAATAAAATAGGACAGCAATGCTTTTCTTTAAAGTAATTCAACTTTAATTGTAATAAGTTAGGAAAGCCCATTTTAACATTAATTTTAAGAACATTAATATATGGATATTTTTTATTATTTTGAAATCTGATTTTAATGTTGGAAAGCCTTCAGGGGAAAAGGAGTCAGTCACAGAGACAGAATTACACAGTAGATAGTATTTCAAAATATTAACCCTCTCTACACTTTTACACAGAAAATATCTCATTCCTCTCATCCTCCAACCTGGTGACGTTTTCCTTATTTTAACCATTTTTTTAATTGAAGTGTAATTAATTTACAATGTTGTAGTAGTTTCAGGTGTACAGCAAAGTGATTCCATTATATATATACAGCTCTTTTTCAGATTCTTTTCCATTATAGGTTATTACAAGATATTGAATATAGTTCCCTGTGCTATACAGTAGGTCCTGGTTGTTTATCTATTTTATATATAGTGGTGTGTATATGTTAATCCCAACTAAACTGCTTGTTCACGCTTCTAGAGTGCAATCTCCTTGAGAGTAGAAAGCACCTTATTTATTGTCCTCTACCAATAATTACCATATTACCTAGCAGAGTAGAAATGTAATAAATTGTTGCTAGATAAGTAAATGAATTAATGCTGGTACCTCTTTACAGATAAAGGGACTGATGGTAAAGACATATTCCTACAAACATGTCTGCTATAAATCCAAAATTAAAACAAAAAATATATAATATCTGCATAATTCTACAGAATGATTTTGTCACTAGAGTGGAAGCAAAAATTCATTTTTCCTTTACTTAAACATTCAGCAATAACTATACTCAGAATCAGAAAATAACTTACTGATTATAACTTGATAGTTCATTTAGACTAACATGAAATTTATTCAAAGTCATCATTGTAATATGGTCTTAAAACGTTGGACTTCTGCAGAAATGTAGGTTTAAATTCTAGCTGTTTGACTGGGATGACTTACTGGATTTCTCTGAACCTAGATTTTTCTTTACCCCTGACTTCTCTCTTTAACTTGCCCCTCCCCTGAAAAAACTGTAAGGATTAAATCTGGCCCTTAGAAGATAAAATTTTAAATTTTTTAAATCCTTAAAAACAGAAAAGAAAGAAAATAAAACTAAATGCGTATCCTGTTGGTGGCATAATCATAGAAAGGAACTGTTCCAAGTGACATTAAAACAGTAATTTCACTGCCTGTTGAGATATAATTTAAGGATAAAAAAATGTTAAAAGAAAACAGGATCTTAAACTCTTTCCATTAATCATATTGTTGGCAGTAGTGTTGATAGCTGGCACGCTGGTATTGTTATTCTGGAACAGTTATATGTGGATGTGGAATAAACTAATTGAGTAATTATGTGACATTCTAGTTATATTCCTGGTGTGGTTGTAAACCAGAATTCTTTATTCTTATTGTGGGAGGCATAAGAGGTACATATAGATGTTAGGTAAAAATAAAATAAAATTTTAAAATTAAAAAAGTATAAGAAAACACAAACAACAACAGGAAAAAAATGGTAGTCCTGAAATTGAGTTGGATGTATCAATAGAATTCATGATAGCATATACATACATGTTCATATTAATATCTATCTATACTTGTATACATATTTTTGTGTATTCCCTCACTTTATTACATAAAAAAGTTGAAAACAACGATGAACCCAGTAGCAATGAGCACCCTTAGCACCCAGATTGTGGTCTCCAAGTACATCACTAAAAGGAACAGATCCTTAGAGAAATGGCTAATTCCAGCTTTGCAATAGGCTAAGTATAAAATAAATCCAAAGAATCTTACCATATCAGTTATCAGGGAAGCTATCAACAAATACTAAGGTCATGTCAATAGGACTTAGGGGTCAGCTTAACGAGGTACAAACTTGCCAAATATGGGCTATGTTTAGCTTTAAAATGATAATAATTACTGTGGATGGAGAAACCAAGTATGGTTAAGTTCATGAGTTCATAAGGGTGTTTAAAAAAAAAAACCTAATCGGTCACCTTTGGAGAATGATGAAGAATGAATTCATTATCTTGAACATTGGTAGATAAAGGGAACAATACCAGGCATTTATCCTGTGTATGCTATGTGAACTATACCATCAGGCAAAACCAAATAAGAGATAAAAAGAATAAATATGTATAAAAGTATCCCAAGTAAAAGAAGACAAGATAAAAATGATAGTTTGATAATATTGGAATGTCACTATTTTCTAAACCCCCAGTTGGACTTAGGCACTAAGTATCAATGGTTTCTGACACTGCCGAAAGAGAAATAGCCAGACATGAGTGACTCCTGATGGAAAAATTCACTATCTTACCAAGACACTCCAACCTGAATCTGATCAGACCTCTAGAGCTACTTTTAATTTACAGGAAATTTACAACACAGAGCAACATGTTAAACAATTCCACAAGGATACAGTCTGCACAATCCAGACTACAGGAAAGTCTAGAGAGGCATGTCGACCAGTCCCAAAATATGATTTATTTAAATCCCCATTCAAATAAATGGAAAAAGAAAAATATATAAGCTATTATGATGGTTATGAA
Source organism: Kogia breviceps (assembly GCF_026419965.1). Lineage (NCBI taxonomy): Eukaryota > Metazoa > Chordata > Mammalia > Artiodactyla > Physeteridae > Kogia > Kogia breviceps. The sequence goes on along the minus strand of NC_081324.1, from coordinate 41,669,989 downwards.
TAATTAAGTAATGGGTTGGGTCAAAGACCTCTGAAGTTATTATTTCCCTGAGTTACAAAATACATGCCCACCCAAGGAAAATATAATTTTGGTCAGAGTAGCAATTAGCATGGTCAGTGTAAACCACGTCCCCATAAAAATATAGTTTTATCTCTTACATTGCCTATGGAAGCATTTTATTCGTTATGATAATTTATGTTTTTAATCTTTTCAGTTAATATACCCAGAGGCAATGAAATTGGAGCAGCTTAGAAGGCAGAAATGATACAATATTATGCATAAATACAAAAGCATTAAAAAGCAACTCTATTCTTTGGTTTCTGAAATCAAGTAGGTCAAAATGTTTAAAGTATAAAACTTTTATTTTCCTTTTTGATCACTGACTTTTGTTATAAAATTATTTTAAAAATCATAAAATCATGACTTTTAGTGGATAAGGCTATTGTTTATCAAAATGGGAATATTGAACCTCAAATTAACAATTCCCATTTAAAACTAAATTACTCCAGGTGTCAATTAGATACTCCTTAGAAGTAATGTTCTATTTTCTTACATGCCTAGGAAATCCTCTTCCTGAATATGGTACTCTCACAAATCTTATGGCTTCAAACTTGAGAGCAGTTTCAATTTTCCAATACCTCATTTAATTAAAAATAAATATTCCATACACTGTAGGACTTACTCTGTTTTTCTTTGTCTGTAGTGAGAAATGCCATTAGATGTCTCCCCTGCTTTAAGGCTCAGATGCCTCCAGTTTCACCAGACAATGCTGGCACTAGCTTGCAGGTTTCCACTTCTGAGCCTCTGGATATTTCACGCAAAGGTTATTCTCTTTTAAAAAAATAAATTTATTTATTTATTTATTTTTGGCTATGTTGGGTCTTGGTAATTCTTTTTGATTCTGAGTTATCAAGCCAGTTGTCACTTCTTTACTTTAAAGCTGTCCTTTGGGGCTTCCCTGGTGGCACAGTGATTAAGAATCTGCCTGTGAACGCAGGGGATGCCGGTTCGAGCCCTGGTCCGGAAAAACCACATATGCCGCGCAGCAACTAAGCCTGCGTGCTACAACTACTGAGCCTGTGCTCTAGAGCCTGTGAGCCACAACTACTGGAGTCCATGAGCCTAAAGCCCGTGCTCTGCAACAAGAGAAGCCACCAGAATGAGAAGCCCGCACACCACAACGAAGAGTAGCCCCTGCTCATCGCAACTAGAGAAAACCCGTGCGCAGCAACAAAGACCCAAGGCAGCCAAAAATAAATAAATAAATAAATACAATAACTTTAAAAATAAAATAAAGCTGTCCTTTGTTACTGGAAGCAAAAATAGCCATTATTTTCCTACCAGAACTCTCCTTTGATGCAAGAAATAAGTACATACATCAAAAAAATACTAAGCTCCTTTTTATTTTGTTCTATAAGGAAATGATAGTTCATAGCCATACTCATGTACTATCGTCACCTGATTTGAAACCATCCTTAATTTTGTTTGTACCACTCAAATAATTTCATGCTGAGAGCATGGCAGATTATAATCTTTATTGGAAAATCATGTAATTTAAACATTTCTCCTCATGTCAGACTAGCTAACTCTTCTGAAGTCCATTGCAATAATACCTCATTTAAACCAGTAAACCACTTTTTTCACATTTCGGAGGATCCACTTAAAATAATTTTCTAGGTCTCATAGACAATGCTATTGTGGTCCCCTTCTAGATAGCAGAATTGAATAATTCTTCAGTGTGACCATTTTCTCCCTTACAGAATGTATGAAGATCTAAAATTTCTCTTAATGAAATATAACCCATCTTTTAAACTCATTGTTACTTAGTTACTAAGACTTCACCATTTCAGTCATTTTAAAATTACTTTTGAAGGTATTAATAAAAAAGAATGAAGAGATTTAACAGAGATGACTAATCAAATATTGAAAATTCACATAACTTAAAATCATGACAGGGTCTGGCACATACTACAGGTTCAAACAATATATTCTGAATGAATATGTGAATAAATATTCTGGCCATTATTGCACTATATAATATAATGAATTTTATATACAGTATGTTTAGCCATCCATACCGTGAACTCCAGGAGGGCAAGAAAAGTGCTTGATTGCTAAAACAACATCTGGAATGTAGCAGATAATAAATAAATATTGAAGGAACAAAAGAAGTGAGCAAGTCTCACTTAAGAAGAAAAAATTATCCTTTCATGTTATTTAGACATAATCTTATAGTCATTGCTACTTTGACTTTATAATTAACTTTGATATGATAAAGTGCAATAATTATTTTGTACAAACTATTCAATTTTTTATCAGAAATACACTGTGGCTGCTATATTACCTTTGGATGTTTTTGAATTTCGTCCTAATCTTTACTACCATTAGAGAGACAAAGAAAATGATATAATTCTACTTAGAATAGTCTGTGGATGCTCCGGGTGGATGTAGTTGTGTATTTATTTCAGATTTCGTGTCATCCAAATGTACAGCTTCTCCAAGACCTTCAATATCAGAGGTAACCCACAGCAGAAATCAATGCAGAAAAGCCCATTCAGGAGAGCTTCTGTTACAGGTCTGGTAGTAGGCAATTAATGCACAGAGCTGAATGAATAATATGATGAAATAGAGAGTTAGGGATGTGGCAAGCAAGAAGCACAGAGTTATTAGGGAGTTTGAGGACGTAGTAGTTCATATGCTCAAGAAACAAAGATGGGAGTTATGTTACAGGAATGCAGAGAGAAAACATGTAGGAAGCTACTTGACTGTGTGATAGGTCAAGACAAGTTGGAGGTTATGACATTAGAGAAGCAGACAATTCATAGATTCCAACATTCAATAAATGTTGACAAAACGTCAAGCACTGGGAACATAAGACCAATAAATAGTGGTCCAAATCATCAATTGGCTTATGGTCTAGCAATCAGATTTTGAAACTTGTAAATAGGTAACCACAATAATCTGTTACAGATGCTATGATAGATTTCTATATGGAGCAGAGGATAGGGCAGAAAGTAGGGAATGTGAATTATTGCTAGTTTGGGGAGCAATTGAAATGGAAGACTTCTTACTTAAAACCCAGTTGTGGAATAAACAAATAAGTGAGCAATTAATATAGTAAGTGTAGTAAGTGCTGTGACAGAAGTATCCCAGGGTGCTTACTATGACTACTAAGCTGGCTTCTGAAATTAAGCTATAAAGCAGGAAATTTAGATGCAACTATTAAAGACTGTGGACATTTTGTAGTCTAAAATTTTTAATTAAATTTTCACCTTTTCAAAATTATCAAACAATGACAGCCATAGACTCCTTCACCATATCCTTGAACTTCATCCCATGTCTAAATGTCACCGCATCCCTGAGCCCTGATCTGAGATATGGAAATATGGGGATGGATTGAGTGCAGGGATTGAATGACTGATACAGATGAGGTATAATGCTCTGGCTTCTAGGGTCTTTGGTATCATAGAAAGATACTTGGTTTTTGTCCCTGGTTCCTGGCACAGAGTTCCTAAAACCCTTGGAATTTCCTGAGTAATAAGGGTGATAAAAGTATCTTTTTTTCTAATGAGGCGATTCTTGGCAGGCCCCTAGATAGCTTTTGGGTAATCGCCAAAAGACCAAACCTTGATGTTGAAGGAGCTTGAAATTTTCAGGCCCCAACACCTGGGGAGGTGAGAGGGACTGAATATTGAGTTAATCATCAATGGGCAAGAATTTAATCAATCATGCCTATGTAATGAAACCTCTAAAAGAAATCCTAAACAATGGGGTTCAGAGAGCTTCAGAGTTGGCAAACACATTTATGTGTAGGGAGGATTGCACACCCCAGATCCACAGACAGAACTCTGGCACTCAAGACTCATCCAGACTTTGCCCTAGATATGTCTTCATCTGGCTGTTAATTTGTATCCTCTATAATAAACCAGGAAATGTAAGTAAAGTGCCTTCCTAAGTTCTGTGAAATATTTTAGCAATTTATTGAAATTGAGGAAGCAGTAAAGGGAATCCCTAATTGATAGCTGCTCAGTCAGAAGAATGTAAGCCCAGGGCTTACAACTGGTGTCTGAAGTGGGGGCAGTCTGCAGGATGGAGCCCTTTAACTTGTGGGATCTGATGCTAATTCCAGTTGGTTAGTGTCAGAACTGAATTAAATTGTAGGACACTGGGTTTGTGTCCAGAGAATCAGAGAATTGGTTGCTGGTGTTGGAAAAGTTGGAATGTCAAAATGTCTGAGATAATCAAAATGTCAGGCACCAGAAAGATTTCAGTGGGCATAAGCCGAGTCCTGGAGGATGATTCAGATTTTGGCCAATTGAGGAGGTCAGGGGAATGGAAGAAAGCCATCACAGGCAGAAGGACAGGATAGGTAATGATGCAGGAATTTAAGTGAATGTGACTTGCTGTGCTCCGTGTGGCTGGCACATGGGAAGCCAGGTGAGGAACCCAGAAGAGATGAAATTGGAAAGACTATCAGGGCTGGAGTGGACAGGGCTTTGTGTGGTGTTCTCAGTTAAGTATGATTATCATCTCGAACACTCCTGGCGGATTGTAAGGAAGCAGGTGGAATGACTACGTGTTTGTTTTACAAATATTAATGCAAGACTAAAAATCTCTCCCATTTCTTTCTCAGGCCTATATTTATTGTACACATTTATTGTGGATCGCCAGCCACAACTGTCATCACAGGTTTCCAAGGATTTTGCAGTGGAGACACTTAAAATGGAAACACTCAGCTGCCATTTGAGATCCCTGATTTTGCACTTGTCTCTGGGAAAACCAACATTTTTAACCTTGCCAGTACAAGATACTCGCTAGAGTCTCTCTCCTGTAGCAGATGCTGTGCTCTCTCTACATGGAACTTAGATCACAAGGAACTGGAAGTATAAGTTCTCTTTTTTTGGCTTTGGCTCAAGGAAGATAAATCCACAGCAGACCCTCTCCTGGTTCAGGGTTTTTAATCATACACTTGAATACGTGTAGCTTTCGCAGTTTAAGTTGAATAGCACATACATGCTTGCTTAGTCTGGTAGTTTACCAGATATTAGAGATGGAAGGATAGCTGAGATCCTGAATTTCCAAGTCCTTAAATCTCCTAGCAGCTTCTGTAATACCATGCTGCTAGATTACTAAGAAGGAGGATATGTCACTCAGAGAATATATTCACACTGTAGGTAGATATCAAAGTGTGGTACAGAGATCGTGGGAGTCCCTGAAACCCACTCAGTGGGTCCTCAAGGTCAAAACAATTTTCATAATAACACTAACATGTTGTTTCTTTCACCGTGTTGATATCTGCACTGGTGATCCAGAGCACTGTTTGGTAAAATTTCTGTTGCCTTAGAACTAATCAAGGAAGAGGCAGCAAACTGTACCAGCAGTCACTGTGGTCTTCTCTTGCAGACCAGGTCCACTTAAGAATGCCCTTGATTGTGAAGTCAAAAATATTAAAATGTGATTATACTCAATCCATGAGTACACGGCTTTTTAATATTCTGTATGACTCAGTGAGAAGCACACCTAGAGAAATTTTGCTACCTCCCAAAGTATGATAGTAGTTGCAAGGAGATGCCCTTTGAGTGTCTGGAGCTGAGCTGAGCTTGGAGACAGAGGGAATTGAGCTGTCCTCTGTCGGAGTAGCCCATCAAAGCAACAAGCCAAAAATGAAAGTGTTAATCACTTACTGAGAGCGGTATAAGCAAGAGGCTAAAACAGGAAGAAATACTGACTCCCTCTGTTCTGCTTTCCCCCGTGGAAGGGCACACCAGTGTCAGGCTGATCAGCACAGACATTTGGGTCCATCTCACTGTGGAGGGAGCCCTGAACAAAAGGCTCTGGCCATTTGATGGACCCTGAAGTCAGGAAGGAAGCCTCAGGCTCGGGCTCGGTGTGGAAAAGTACTGGTACTGAGTCAGAGTGGGGGGAGAGGGGGCTCTCCAAGTGTTTCCCCTCCTCCCCCATAAGCACGGGCACCTGAGGAAGACTTCTGCCCAAGGCCTCAGTTAAAGAGACTGAGGAATGAAGCTGACCGGGCTAGGAGAGGGAATATTGTACAAAGAGCATGACAGACAGGGGTCTGAGTGCTCGACGCAGCTCTGTTCAGAGTCTGCAGTGAGTGGCTGTTTACCAAGGGTGGTGTGGGTACACACAGGGTGTCACAGAGAAAAGTGATTGAGTTGAAAGCTGAACTAGCTTCTTTTTACATGGAGCGCCATTTTCATCTGAAAAAATAACAGACAAACTGTGGTTATTGAAACTTAGGTGGGCATCATCAGAAAATCTACAAACAACAAATGCTGGAGAGGGTGTGGAGAAAAGGGAACACTCTTGAACTGCTGGTGGAAATGTAAATTGATACAGCCACTATGGAGAACAGTATGGAGGTTCCTTAAAAAACTAAAAGTAGAACTACCATATGATCCAGCAATCCCACTCCTGGGCATATACCCTGAGAAAACCATAATTCAAAAAGACACATGCACCCCAATGTTCATAGCAGCACTATTTACAATAGCCAGGACATGGAAGCAACCTAAACGTCCATCGACAGAGGAATGGATAAAAAAGGTATGGTACATATATACAATGGAATATTTCTCAGCCATAAAAAGGAATGAAATTGGGTCATTTGTGGAGACGTGGATGGACCTAGAGATTGTCATACAGAGTGAAGTAAGTCAAACAGAGTAAAACAAATATCGTACATTAACACATATATGTGGAATCTAGAAAAATGGTACACTTGAACCTGTTTGCAATGTAGAAATAGAGACATAGACGTAGAGAACAAACGTACGGACACTAAGGGAGGAAAGGGGGGGGAGGAATTGGGAGATTGGGATTGACATATATACACTGATTAATATGTATAAAATGGATAACTAATAAAAACCTACTGTATAAAAAATAAATTACATTTAATTTTAAAAAAAAGAAACTTAAGTCTTTGGCAGACATTTTCTCAAAAATGAACAAAGGGAGCCTATCACTTCAAGGAAAATGAGTATTTGTTGCCAAAGATAGAATGCAATCTGCCAAGGAAAAATTAGAATTCTGGAACACTTGTAACCACCAAGGTGAGCTTGGCTGCTCCATGAGAACTGCAGACTTTTTGGAGTGAGTTCAGTGGTGATGTTAATGACTGTAGTTGTTAGGGCTTGAATTGGATCCCTCAGAAAAGGTAGGTTAAAGTCCTAACCGCCAGTATCTCAGAATGTGGCCTTATTTGGAAATAGGATCTTTACAGAAATAATCCAATTTAAATGAGGCCATTTAATCCAATATGATGAGTGTCTTTATAAAAAGGAGAAATTTGGACACAGAGACAGACACATGCAGAGGGAAGACGACATGAAGACAATGTGAACACACACAGGGAAGATGCCATGTGAAGATGCAGGATTGGAGTGGTGCATCTGCAAGGCAAGGCATGCCAAAGATTGCCGGCAAACCATCAGAGGTAGAAAGAGGCAAGGAAGGACTCCCTGGCAGGTTTCAGAGGGATTTCTGACTTCTAGACTCCAGAGCTATGAGACAATAAATCTCTGTTGTTTAAGTCACCCAGTTTGTGATACTTTGTAACAGCACCTCTGAGAAACTAATACAAGAGTTGTTTCACATTGTAAAATAAAATTTGTCAACATTTAGAAGATCTGTACACTAAGGTGAACTAGTATTTTCCAAATATCATGTGTAAAGTTACAAAATCATACATGGGTAAAAGATCTATTCAAGGTTATAGTAAGTTTTAATGTAGCAGTGTACCTCGATATGGTTGGATGTAACGTATGACAACCAAGCTTTAAAAACTATCACTTGTTAACTTTTGGTATCATATCAAAAAAGAATATTGACAATTATTTTTAAAAACTATTAAAATATTTCTCCCTTTTTGAACTACATGTCTCTGTGAGGCTACGTTTTCTTCAGATGCTTCAAACAGAACAAAATATTGCAGCAGATCGATTGTAAAAGCAGATACCAGAATTGTCTTATAGTGAGCCAAACATTGATATTTGTAAAAGTGTAAAATAACTTCTCTATTCTCACGATTTGTTTTACTTTGAAAAAATATAGTTTTTCAAATAAAAATATGCTAATTATAACTTATAATAAGTTGGGATTTTTTTGATGAATTAATACCTTTAAGATTCCTCAGTTTTGATTTCTAATATAGCAAACATTGATAGATTGAACACAAACAAAAGCTCCTGGGATCCTCAGTAATTTTTAAGATGGTAAAGAGGTACCAAGATCAAAGATTGGAAATTGCTTTTCTAGCAAATGCTCATTGTTATGATTCTCTGAAGTTTGGTTACCTTTTAAACCCTGCCTAGTGTCCCACCCCTGTGAACTGAGTTAGGACAGTGTGAGCCCACAGATTTCTCTCCTTCCTCTTTCTTGGACCCAGTTGTGTTTTCAGATTCTTCTGCCCAGTGAGTGGAGATGGACATCATATGGGCCCATTTACTGCATGTGCCACGTGGGAGATGCATCTTCAGAGACAGAGCCAAGCCTGGTGGAAAAAGCACTGTGTGCTCTTCCCATGACAATCCCACCCCCAGCACACAGTGGGCTCTCAGGGAGTCTCCTAGCTTCTTTTGGCTGTAGAGGAAGGGAAGGATCCTAGGAGCCTTCCCATCACCACCACCACCACCAATGGATCTGTTACAGATTCCTAAGACCCATCCCAAGAGATTATAAAGGTCTGAATTAAACTCCAAAATCAATATTTTCAACAAGCAGCTCAAAAGATACTGAAGCTGGTGGTCTCTGGACCACATATAAAAAACAGTGCCAACTAGTAGGGTGTCCTTCCTACCATGACCGAATATGAGAGGAAGTTACTGGTGAGCTCGGTGCTAAAGCCTAGGTGATTATCGAGAGTAACTGATCCATTACATCCAGAAAGGACACTTGCCTCATGATTTTACATAGATCAAGAGAGACACGTGCAGGATGCCAGCAGGGCATGACAATTGATCTAGTTAGAGAGGAAGGAGCGATGGCTTTGTCAGTCCGAGACCCTAGCTGGGAGAGTGGGCCCTTCACACAGACTCACCTGGAAAATAAACCTGATGCAAAATGAATGTCAATTACCCAGTTCCAGAGGGCCTGTCCATCTTTCTTTCTTTTTTTTTTTTTGACCTACCATTTGCTCTATTACTCTTATATCAAGTCCCCATGACAATAATACCTGAGTGCCCTTTAGACTCTTGAGAAATGCACAATTCATTGAACTGTCCAAGGAAACACAATCCTTGCTTCTCTTCACAAAGAAACAGAATGACAGTGCAATTTTCCAAACTAAGTTGGAAAATTTACACATATAATTTGTGTGACTGCTTTTTAGGAAAGGTTGGGACTATCAGTGTCACCTGGGGTAGGTCTAAATATCACAATTACCTTATCACAAATAAGCAAATTAGCATTTTGCTTTGTAAACCAGCCTTTTGTGTTAGGTTACTGTCCTAGACTTTCAGAGTCCAGCAGAAAATTCTTTCTGCTTCTAGGATTTACCCTCCACCCCCAGCCTTTACTCTGTGTATCAGCTTTATCTTTGAAAATCAACGTCGATTTCAGGGCTCTTTATACTGTGCCATGCTACCACACTGCTCTTCTTTATGGAGCACCTTCTATGTGTTGGACTTTCCTTCAGATGGTTTTTACCTATCATCGCTTTTCCTCACCTCAGACTCATAATGTATACCTTATTCTCCCCATGTCACACTTGAAGAAAATGGAGTTCAAGGAGCTTAAGCACGTATATCTAGGTAAAGAAACTATTATCTGCCTGAGCTAGAACTCTTGCCCAGTTACAGGCTCTGGCCCCTAAGCCCATATTCTGGCCCCTCCTCCACCCTGAAGAAGCTTGGATAAATTGATAGTAACAGGTTTCTAAATCATAAAAGCTGAGGTCAGTGCCCTTGGCTGGTCATCTCTGAAACCTACAGCTGGCTTTGTCTATTTCCTATAGTAATACAGTGGGCTTCTACTGGAAAACACACTATATAGCAGGACTAGTTAATTTGGCTTCACTAAAGTCCCCTCAAACCGCTAAGAGAGTCAGAACTCTTCAAACAGTGACAAAGATAGCTTTCTGTCAAGCCATTGAATTACACAGCAGCACAATAAAAATAAGAATGACTAATACTTTTTGGTCTCTGTCACGTACTCTGCCAAACAACTAAAAATAGAAATGTTCCTCAAAATGTCACTTTAGGAGGAGTTCAGAAAGAGTTCCCACACTGTACATGTAAATATTACTTCAGAATCTGGGACTGCTGGTCACACAAAGACAGACACGAAAACCTTACTGTTTCCAAGTCTTTAAGATTCAATAATCTAATATGCTGTGCCTTTTGAGAACAAACCCAAGCATTAAGCTTGAAGAATTTAAATTATTGGAAACAAAAGTATTTTTCAATGTATTTTCTAGTGCTGAACTGGATTTTTTAAAATAGACTGAAAATTTTGGTATTTGTCTATTGCACTTGCTTCTTTTTTTTAAAAGAATGTCTGTAGTAATAACAAATAACAAAACAGAATATGGATGTCCTTTGTAGGTGGATTCCTAGAATTACTCAAAATCATTCTGAAGTTGTCTTATATTAACATTCTTCAAGCCAGAGCACTCAAGAGTAATGAGTCTCTTTATATCTATTACCTAATCAATAAGAAATAAAACTTCCAGCCCTAACAAACTGCCATTTCAGCAAAAAGAGATTTGCTTGGCTTGGACTGTATTTCCTCATTAGTAAAGTAAATGCAAGAAAGTCTGATTTATCTGGGTTTTTTCCCCACTGAACAAAAAGTAATTTGGTGAAGGTATTTTTTCATTGTACTATATTTTTAAATTAAAACTGGCCAGTGGAACCTCTCTAGTCTCAACTCTCAAGGAATATACATATTAAATCTCAAGAAATCCTAAAGCAACTAGAGAGAATTTCATTTTTAGTAAACTGCAAGGCATTAAAATCAATAAATGAGCTGATGATGCAATTAATATGCTAGAGGCCTTTAATGGAAAAAAGGAAGATTTAGTATTAACACCCATTACTTCTCTCAGTTAAAGAAATTTCTAAGCCTGTGCTTTACTAAGTAAATTACATAATCGGGACCACTGAACAGTAGTTGTGTTTTCATTATAGTTAATGTTAATTAGTCTGTTTATTTTGGGTGTGATTATCATTAATTCAGAGATTTGTATGCTGTTCCCTGCACAGCTTCTGTATATAATTCATAACCAAGAATACATCCACTGGCATGGTGATGTACTCCAGGAAGGCTTTGAATTCAGAATATTGTTCAGTAGTTAATAAAGGATACATTTATTCAGGATCTTGCCAGAGATCAGATTCTCCTGTAGTCACCTCCATCAACTTCTATATTGCTATTCCATAAAGATGGCAAGAATAAAGGCATCTAAAAATATTTTGATATTTATTTTGTGTTTTAAAGATATTCAGTGATGTTAATGATTATAAATCAAAATGCAATAGGCTTAAAGTGACAGTGAGACACTGCAGAGCTTGTGTGGGATGCTGAGACAACTTCAACTTGAACCCTGGCATGAAGGAGATTACAGACTTGTGGAGGTGATAAGCTTTCTACCCAAATGCCCCAAGCTCAGAGTAATTCCTAGATGAAACTATGTCCTTTGGGGTAGGGGCAGACCTGGATCTACAGCCTAGGTGGCAAAATCATAGTCATAGGAACTTGGACAAATCACTCTGCCTCTCAATGTCTCAAATTCCCAATTTATAAAAATATGGAAGTAATAACTAACATATAACATTGTTTTGACAATGAAATGACATGATGTACATTAAAAATTCTAGTGTAGTACCTTACAAATAATAGATGTTGAAGGGGAAACCTACTTTACCCCTCCTTCATACTAGGTTCACCTCACTCCAAAGTTCAAACACCATTTCATTGCAGAACACATATCCAGGTCAACTCCTTTAACCTCAAAGGAGTTGCATGAACTTGGATGGGGACAAAAATACATTGCATTTTCACTAATTAATTTCAGCTGGAGAACCTAAATTTAACATTTCCTTCAATGATGACTATAAGCAAAAAGCCACAGTGGTATTTGCAGCACCTATGACTTTGTCACCAATATAAAATCACACATATTTTTTATCACATAATCCTGCTTTTCAGATCCTAAAATATCACTTATGTTTATCATTACTTTGAAATTAAGGAGTTATTGGACTCAACGTTAGGTCTTTTTATTTAATGCAGTCATCAAGAAGCACATACAAAACTATGATACAAATTTTAGATATTTGGGGGGTATCTATTTTTTAATATTATTGGTTCACTTTATAATCCTATGTACTTTACTTTATGCATTTAAAAGCATTATTCTCAGGAATTCCCTGGTGGTGCAGTGGTTAAGAATCTGCCTGCCAATGCAGGGGACACTGGTTTGAGCCCTGGTCTGGAAAGGTCTCACATGCCATGGAGCAACTAAGCTCATGTGCCACAACTACTGAGCCTACGTGCCACAACTACCAAAGCCCGTGTGCCTAGAGCCCATGCCCTGCAACAAACAGAAGTCACCACAATGAGAAGCCCGCACACCAATGAAGAGTAGCCCCCTCTCGCCACAACTAGAGAAAGCCCATGTGCAGCAACAATGACCCAATGCAGCCAAAAATAAATAAATAAATAAACAAAAGCATTAGTCTTGGGAGTTCCCTGGTGGTCCAGTGGTTAAGATTCTGTGCTTCTACTGCAGGGGGCACTGGTTTGATCCCCGGTCAGGGAACTAAGATCCCACATGCTGTGTGGCATGGACAAAGGAGAAGATAAAAGCATTATTCTCATGAGGAGGTGTCCCAAGGTGGCGATATAGGAAGATCCTGAACTCACCTCCTCTCATGGACACACTGAATCTACAGCTACATATGAAACAATTCCCTCTGAAAAAGACCTGAAAACTAGTTGAACAACCACTTCACATCCAATGAGAAAAGGGCCAAGGTGAGTAGGAGAGACTGAGATGTGCTCTCTCCAAAACCCCACCCCCAGTGGGGCCCCCAACAATCAGGAGGGATCTCACAAATCCAGAGCTTCTCCCTGAGGAGTGAGGGTTTGTAGCCCACCCCAACTTTTAAGACCAGCACCTGATATATAAGCCCCCCTGACAGCTGGCTTTGAAAACCACAGAGGTTTCCACTAGACCCAAGGGGCTGTACTGAACTGAAGAATGCTCTTGAAGGGCTTCTTGTACGCAGACTTCCTCACCACAGGCCACAGCACAGAGGCAGCAGTTTGAAAAGTTCCCAGACTATACAGAAAGGAGACTGATTTGCTAATCACAAAGTGTCTGCTGGAGGGACAGAGGCACTGGTGGGTGTCATTTTTGCGCTTTCCCTCTGTCATGCTCCACAGTGCCAGTATATCCCAGAGGGTAGCCTTTATGAATGTCTGATGCCCTGAGTTTTTATATCAGGTGCCCCAGTTTTTGCAGCAGCATCCCAGGGGATACCCCTCGAGTGCCTGGCTCTGGAGGCCAGGGGACCTTGTGTTCTTGGGCCCCACAGGACTGTAACAATCAGAGAGACCGTTCTTGGCTGACTACCACCCCTAGGGCACTGCACAGAAAGCAGACTGAAACACACCCCTGGTCTTTCTGAAACTGAGCAGAACCCTATGGGTCCCTCTCAAGTACAAAGGCCTCTCCATGTCTGCTGCCTCTTGTTTGTAGAAAAGTTGGAGTCTCCCATGCCTCCCCCGAGCCACAGAAGAGCAGACTCAGGACTAAATTATTAGGACAATACAGTCACAGGATCTTTAAATCCTCCCTAAAGGACATCAATAGCAGTGCCTGATGCATATTCCTGAGTTGTTTTACAGATATTATAACTGCCACCAGAGGGAAAAAGCTAACTGCGTGAAGAGCAGACTGTAGCCATGACATAAGCTGCTCCATCTTGAGCAGTACTGAATCTATTGCTAGCACAATTCCAAGAAATGGCCTCAAGAGAATGGGATTGACACTGCTGCTTATAATAATCTGTATCTTGGTGGGCATCAAAATGATGTGGCTCGTTCTACCCATATATGTAAGCAGGCAACTAAAATTGTCAGCAAAGAGATGCTGCAGACCCATGTCAACATCTCCCACTCTGAGAATACAGCGCCCTATGTCGGCATGAAGCAGTTACAGAATATGGACCTTCGCCACACAGTGGGTGCCAAAATCTGTTACCAAACTCAGGTTTGGCTGCTTATCTGTAGAGTACTGGCTTTCGAGCAGCAAGCAGCCAAAAATGAGCTTGGTAACATTTCTAAGAAAACCTATTTGCCTGTTCAGGAAGTTTGGCTTGAGGGCGGGCTCCGGGTCTGGCACATCTAGAGGCCTACACAGGTGCTCTCAGGGGATGGAGGCCCATGAACGCCATCTTTGCGCTCTCCCCTGCCTCACTCCAGCTTGCCAGTGTCTCCCAGAAAGGAGCTTATACCCTTCACTGGCACCCCGAGTTTTGCAGTTGCTGCCAGAGGACACCTCTACATCACCTGGCTTTGAAGGCCAGTGGGGCTTATGCTGTGGGTCCCACAAGACTACAGCCAATGAAGAAAAAGTTCTTAAGTAGCTACCACCCCCAGGGCACAGCAAGAGGCAAGAGACCCAGGAGCTCAGTCTCCCTGTGAAAGAGGTCTATTAGCTTATTATAATGTAGCCTGAGGAGTAGGCTTCAAAGGGCTGACTGTAAACCTTTCCAGAGACCTTGGAAGGTGGGGCTATCTTCAGGCTTTCCCTCTGCCACACCCAGAGAGCCACTATATTTTGGCAGGGAGCTCTCACATGTGTCTGGTACCCCATTTTTTGTGTCTGGTGCAACGGTTTCTGTGAAGGTCACACAGGGGATGCTCATTGATCTCCTGATTCTGGAGGCCATGAGGATTGCATTCTTGGATCCCACAAGACTGTAACAATCAGAGGGACAGTCTTGGCAAGCTACCACCCCCAGGGCACTGCATATACAGCAGACTGCAACACATCTTTCTGTGAAAGAGGCCTATTCATTTGTCCTGAAGCTTCAGCCAGAGAAGCAGGCTTCAGAATTGCTACATATCCTAGAGGCTACAGAGATGCTATCAGGGAATGTTGGTGGGGGAGGTCTTCTTTGCACTCTCCCCCGCCTCTCTACAGCTTGCCACTGCTTTTCAGAAAGCTTTACACATTCATATGGAGCCTTTGTTACAGCAGGCAGGTAGCTAGATATGAGCAGAGAAATGGGGGCAGGGGCCAGGTGGCAGGAACTCATGCATCTCACAAAGAGCAGGGGTCCATGGGCAGACAAAGAAAAGCAGGAGCCTCCAGACTGACAGGAAACCACAACTTTTGGGTGATACGTGTCCTGGAAGCAGGCAAAGAAAGGTGAGGAAAGGCAGGAAACTTCTGCATCAGAATGTAACCTGTTGCTCATCATGCTCTCATTACAATAAAATTAGCCTGACAGATAAGAAGTCCCTGAAAAGAGACCACAAACACAGTAAGTTAAGCAAAATGAGAAGACAGAGAAATACACAGCAGATGAAGGAGCAAGGTAAAAACCCACCAGACCTAACAAATGAAGAGGAAATAGGCAGTCTACCTGGAATTCAGAGTCATGATAGTAAACATGATCCAAAATCTTGGAAATAGAGTGGAGAAAATACAAGAAACGTTTTAAAAGGACCTAGAAGAACTAAAGAGCAAACAAACAATGATGAACAAAACAATAAATGAAATTTAAAATTCTCTAGAAGGAATCAATAGCAGAATAACTGAGGCAGAAGAGAGGATAAGTGACCTGGAAGATAAAATAGTGGAAATAACTACTGCAGAGCAGAATAAAGAAAAAAGAATGAAAAGAATTGAGGACAGACTCAGAGACTTCTGGGACAACACTAAATGAACAATATTTGAATTATAGAGGTCCCAGAGGAAAAAGAGAAAAAGAAAGGGACTGAGAAAATATTTGAAGAGATTATAGTTGAAAACTTCCCTAATATGAGAAAGGAGATAATCAAGTCCAAGAAGTGCAGAGTCCTATATAGGATAAATCCAAGGAGAACATGCCTGGGCAAAGATTAATCAAACTATAAAAATTTAAATACTAAGAAAAAATATTAAGAGCAGCAGGGAAAACCAACAAATAACATACAAGGGAATCCCCATAAGGTTAACAGTTAATCTTTCAGCAGAAGCACTGCAAGCCAGAAGGGAGTGGCAGGACATATTTAAAGTGATGAAAGGGGAAAACCTACAACCAAGATTACTCTACCCAGCAAGGATCTCATTCAGATTTGATATAGAAATTAAAATCTTTGCAGACAAGCAAAAGCTACAAAATTCAGCACCACCGAGCCAGCTTTACAACAAATGCTAAAGGAACTTCTCTAGGCAGAAAACACAAGAGAAGGAAAAGACCTACAATAACAAATCCAAAACAATTAAGAAAATGGTAATAGGAACAAACATATTGATAATTACCTTAAATAGGAATGGATTAAATGCTCCAACCAAAAGACATAGGCTGACTGAATGGATACAAAAACAAGGCCCATATATATGCTGTCTACAAGAGACCCACTTCAGACCTAGGGACACATACAGACTGAAAGCGAGGGGATGGAAAAAGATATTCCATGCAAATGGAAAACAAAAGAAAGCTGAAGTAGAAATTCACATATTAGACAAAATAGACTTTAAAATAAGGTCTATTACAAGAGTCAAAGAAGGACACTACCTAATGATCAAGAGATCAATCCAAGGGCTTCCCTGGTGGCGCAGTGGTTGAGAATCCGCCTGCGGATGCAGGAGACACGGGTTCGTGCCCTGGTCCGGGAAGATCCCACATGCTGCGGAGCAACTAAGCCCGTGAGCCATGGCCGCGGAGCCTGTGCTCCGCAACGGGAGAGGCCACAACAGTGAGAGGCCCGCATACTACAAAAAAAAAAAAAAAAAAAAAAAGAGATCAATCCAAGAAGATATAACAATTGTAAATATTTATGCACCCAAAATAGGAGCACCTCGATACATAAGCCAAACACTGACAGCCATAAAAGGGGAAATTGACAGTAACATAATCATAGTAGGGAACTTTAACATCCCACTTTCACCAATGGAGAGATCATCCAAAATGAAAATAAATCAGGAAACACGAGCTTTAAATGACACATTAAACAAGATGGACTTAATCGATATTTATAGGACATTCCATTCAAAAACAACAGAATCCACATTCTTCTCAAGTGCTCATGGAACATTCTCCAGGACAGATAATATCTTGGGTCACAAACCAAGCCTTGGTAAAGTTAAGAAAATTGAAATCATATCAAGTATCCTTTCCAACCACAATGCTATGGGACTAGATATAAATTACAGGAAAAAAATTGTAAAAATACAAACACATGGAGGTTAAAAAATACACTACTAAATAACCAAGAGATCACTGAAGAAATCAAAGAGGAAATCAAAAAATACCTATAAACAAATGACAATGAAAACACGACCACACAAAACCTATGGGATGCAGCAAAAGCAGCTCTAAAATGGAACTTCATAGCAATAAATCCTACCTCAAGAAACAAGAAACATCTCAAAGAAACAACCTAACCTTACACCTAAAGCAAATAGAGAAAGAAGAAGAAGAAAACCCCAAAATTAGCAGAAGGAAAGAAATCATAAAGATCAGATCAGAAATAGATGAAAAAAAAAATGAAGGAAACAATAGCAAAGGTCAATAAAACTAAAAGCTGGTTCTATGAGAAGATTAAAAAAAATTGATAAACCATTAGCTAGACTCATCAAGAAAAAAAGGGAAAAAACTCAAATCAATAGAATTAGAAATGAAAAAGGAGAAGTAACAACTGACACTGCAAAAATACAAAGATTCATTAGAGATTACTACAAGCAACTATATGTCAATAAAATGGACAACCCAGAAGAAATGGACAAATTCTTAGAAAAGCACAACCTTCTGAGACTGAACCAGGAATAAATTGAAAATATGAACAGATCAATCACAAGCACTGAAATTGAAACTGTGATTAAAAATCTGCCAAAAACAGAAGCCCAGGACAAGAGGGCTTCCCAGGTGAATTCTATCAAATATTTAGAGAAGAGCTAACACCTATCCTTCTCAAACTCTTCCAAAAGATAGTAGAGAGAGGAACACTCCCAAACTCATTCTACAAGGCCACCATCACCATGATACCAAAACCAGACAAAGATGTCACAAAGAAAGAAAACTACAGGCCAAAATCACTGAAGAACATAGATGCAAAAATCCTCAACAAAATACTAGCAAACAGAATCCAACAGTACATGAAAAGGATCACACCATGATCAAGTGGGGTTTATCCCAGGAATGCAAGGATTCTTCAATATACGCAAATCAAGCTATGTGATAGACCATATTAACAAATTGAAGGATAAAAACCATATGATAATCTCAATAGATGTAGAAAAAGCTTTTGACAAAATTCAACACCTATTTATGATTTTAAAAAACCCTCCAGAAACTAGGCATAGAGGGAACTTACCTCAACATAATAAAAGGCATATATGACAAACCCACAGTCAACATCGTACTCAGTGGTGAAAATGGAAACCATTTCCACTAAGATCAGGAACAAGACAAGGTTGCCCACTCTTATCACTATTATTCAACATAGTTTTGGAAGTTTTGGCCACAGCAATCAGAGAAGAAAAAGAAATAAAAGGAATCCTAATCAGAAAAGAAGAAATAAAACTGTCACTGTTTGCAGATGACATGATACTCTCTATACATAGAGAATCCTAAAGATGCTACCAGAAAACTCCTAGAGCTAATCAATGAGTTTGGTAAAGTAGCAGGATACAAAATTAATGCACAGAAATCACTTGCATTCCTATACACTAATGTTGAAAAATCTAAAAGAGAAATTAAGGAAACACTTCCATTTATCATTGCAACAAAAAGAATAAAATACCTAGAAATAAACCTAACTAAGGAGACAAAAGACCTGTATGCAGAAAACTATAAGACACTGATGAAAGAAATTAAAGATGATATAAACAGATGGAGAGATATACCATGTTCTTGTGTTGGAAGAATTAACATTGTGTAAATGACTCTACTACCCAAAGCAATCTACAGATTCAATGCAATCCCTACCAAACTACCAATGGCATTTTTCACAAAACTAGAACAAAAAAATTCACAATTTTTATGGAAACACAATAGACCCCGCATAGCAAAAGCAATCTTGAGAAAGAAAAATGGAGCTGGAGGGATCAGGCTCCCTGACTTCAGATTATATTACAAAGCTACAGTAATCAAGACAGTATGGTACTGGCACGACACCAGAAATATAGATCAATGGAACAGGATACAAAGCCCAGAGATAAACCCACACACATATGGTCACCTTATCTTTGATAAAGGAGGCAAGAATATACAATGAAGAAAAGACAGGCTCTTCAATAAGTGGTGCTGGGAAAACTGGACAGCTACATGTAAAAGAATGAAATTAGAACACTCCCTAACACCATACACAAAAATAAACTCAAAATGGGTTAAAGACCTAAATGTAAGGCCAGACACTATAAAACTCTTAGAGGAAAACACAGGCAGAACACTCTATGACATAAATCACAGCAAGATTCTTTTGACCCACCTCCTAGAGAAATGGAAATAAAAACAAAAATAAACAAATGGGACCTAATGAAACTTAAAATCTTTTGCACAGCAAAGTAAACCATAAACAAGATGAAAAGACAACCCTCAGAGTGGGAGAAAATATTTGCCAAAGAAGCAACTGACAAAGGATTAATCTCCAAAATTTACAAGCAGCTCATGCAGCTCAATATCAAAAAAACAAACAACCCAATTAAAAAATGGGCAGAAGACCTAAATAGACATTTCTCCAAAGAAGATATACAGATTGCCAAACAACTGGAAAGAATGCTCAACATCACTAATCATTAGAGAAATGCAAATCAAAACTACAGTGAGTTATCACCACACACCTGTCAGAATGGCAATCATCAAAAAATCTAAAAACAATAAATGCTGGAGAGGGTGTGGAGAAAAGGGAACCCTCTTGCATTGTTGATGGGAATGTAAATTGATACAGCCACTATGTAGAACAGTATGGAGGCTCCTTAAAAAACTAAAAGTAGAACTACCATATGATCCAGCAATCCCACTCCTGGGCATATACCCTAAGAAAACCATAATTCAAATAGAGTCATGTACCACAATGTTCATTGCAGCACTATTTACAATATCCAGGACATGGAAGCAACCTAAGTGTCCATCAACAGATGAATGGATAAAGAAGATGTGGTGCATATATACAATGGAATATTACTCAGCCATAAAAAGGAATGAAATTGAGTTATTTCTAGTGAGGTGGATGGACCTAGAGTCTGTCATACAGAGTGAAGTAAGTCAGAAAGAGAAAAACAAATACTGTATGCTAACACATATATATGGAATCTAAAGAAAAATAAATGGTTCTGAAGAAGTTAGGGGCAGGACAGGACTAAAGAAACAGATGTAGAGAATGGACTTGAGGACACGGGGAGGGGGAAGGGTAAGCTGGGACACAGTCACAGAGTGGCATTGATATATATGTACTACTAAGTATAAAATAGATAGCTAGTGGGAAGCAGCTGCATAGCACAGGGAGATCAGCGCCATGCTTTGTGACCACCTTCAGGTGTGGGATAGGGCGGGTGGGAGGGAAATGCAAGAGGGAGGAGTTATGGGTATATATGTATACGTAGAGCTGATTCACTTTGTTATACAGCAGAAACTAACACACCATTGTAAAGCAATTATACTCCAATAAAGATGTTAAAAAAAATAATTGAATTGAAAAATACACTAGAAGTATTCAGCAACAGACTTGATGAAGCAGAGGAAAGGATCAGAGAGCTCAGCGACAGGGCAATGGAATTCAAACAGAGCAGCAAAAAGAAAAGGAAGTTTTAAGTTAAGACAGTTTAAGGACTTATAGGAAACATCAAGCAGATCAACATTCACATTATAGGCGTCCCGGAAGGACAAAAGAGAGAGAAAAGGGCACAAAATTTATTTGAAGAAATAATGGCCCCAAACTTCCCTAATCTGGGGAAAGAAACACATTCAGACCCAGGAAGCCCACTGAGTTCTAAATAAAATAAAACCAAAGAGATTTATACCAGAACACATTATAATTAAAATGTCAAAAGTTAAAGATAAAGAGAGAATCTTAAAAGCAGTAAGAGAAAAACAACTTGTTAAAAAAAAAAAACTTTTTATGTACAAGGGAACCTCCGTAAGAATATCAGCATACTTTTCAGTAAAAATTTAACTTGAAAGGTTAAATCGTCTTCTTCAAGCTGAAAAAAATAGTTTGCTAATTGGTAATAAGAAAACTTATTAAAGTATAGCTCTCACTAGTAAAGGTAAATATATGGTAATGCTGGTGGATTAATCATGTAAAAAACTGATATGAAGATTAAAAGAAAAAAGTAATAAAAATAAGGACAATTAGTTAAGGGATATGCAAAATAAAAAGTTATAAAATGTGATATAAAATACATAAAACAAGGCAGAGGGAGTGAAAATATACTTTTAGAATGTGTCTAAATTTAAGTTATTTTCAATATAAAATAGACTGTTATAAATATAGGTTGTTATATGTAGGCCTCATGGCAACCACAAAGCAAAAATTCTATAGTAGATACACAAAAGATAATGAGAAAGGAATCTAAGTATCACACTAAAGAGAGTCATCAAACCTCAAAGAGAGCAAGAGAAAAAGAAAGCAGAGAAACTATAAAACAGCCAGAAAACAATGAACAAAATGGCAATAAGTACATACCTATCAATAATTACTTTAAATGAAAATGGACAATATTATCCAATCAAAAGATACAGAGTGGCTGAATGGATAAAAAACAAGACCCATCTATATGCTGTCTATAAGGGACTTACTTTAGATATAAAGATACACATAGACTGAAAGTGAAGGGATGGAAAAAGATGTTCCATACAAATGGAAACCAGAAGAAAGCTGGATAACTATACTTATATGAAACAAAATAGACTTTAAAACAAAGACTGTAATAAAAGACAAAGAAGGGTGTTAAATAATGATAAAAGTGTCAATCCAACAAGAGGACATAATATTTATAAATAATTATGCATCCTACATGGGAGCACCTAAATATATATAGCAAATATTAACAGACCTAAAGGGAGAGATAGACAGCAATACAATAATTGTAGGAGACTTTAATACCCCACTTACATTAACGGATAGATCATCCAGGCAGAAAATCAATGAGAAACATCAGCCTTACATGACACATTAGATCAGTCTGACTTAACAGCAAAACACTCCATCCAAATGTAGCAGAGTACACATTCTTCTCAAGTATGCATGGAACATTGTTCAGGACAGATCATATAGCAGGCTGTAAAACAAGTCTTAATAGATTTTAAAAGACTGAAATCATATCAAGCATCTTCTCCAACCACAATGGTATGAAACTAGAAGAAAACTGGAAAATCACAAATACGTAGAAATTAAACAACAAGCTACTGAAAAAGCAATGGGTCAATAAAGAAAGCAAAGGAGAAATCAAAAAATACTTGAGACCAACAAAAATGGAATCACAACATGCCAAAATTTATGCGATGCATCAAAAATAGTTCTAAGAGGGAAGTTCATAGTGAAATGAGCTTACCTCAAGAAGTAAGAAAAATCTCAAATAAACGATCTGACTAACCTCAAGGAACTCGAAAAAGAACAAACAAAAGCCAAAGTTAGTAGAAGGAAGGAAAAACAAAATCAGAGTGAAAATAAGTGAAATAGAAATTTAAAAGACAATAGAGAAGATCAATGAAACTTAGAGCTGTTTTTTTGAAAAGATAAACAAAATTGATAAAACTTTAACTAGACTCACCAAGAAAAAAAGAGCATCAAATAATTAAAATCAGAAATGAAGGAGGAGACATTATGATTTATAACCACAGAAATACAAAGGATCATAAGAGACTGCTATGAACAATTATATGCCCCAAAATTGGATAACTACAAGAAATGGATAAATTCCTAAAAACATACAATCTTCCAAGACTGAATCATGAACAAATAGAAATTATGAAAAGACCAATTACTAGTAAGCAGATTGAATCAGTAATCAAAAACCTCCCAACAAACAAAAGTCCAGGATCAGATGGCTTCACTGGTGAAGCCAAACATTTAAAAGAATTGATACCAATTTTCCCCAAACTCTTCCAAAATACTGAAGAGGTGATAATGCTTCCAACCTAATTTTACAAGGCCAGTGTTACCCTGATACCAAATCCAGACAAGGAAACCACAAAAAAAGAAAATTACATGCCAATATCCATGATGAACACAGATGTAAAATCCTAAACAAAATATTAGCAAACAGAATGCAATGATACATTACAAAATTATATGCTATGATCCAGTGGGATTTATTCCAGGGATGCACTGACAGTTCAACATCAGCAAATCAATCAATGTGAAACAGCACATTAACAAAATGAAGGACAAAAATTATATGATAACCTCAAAAGATGCAGAAAGAAGCATTTGACAAAATTCAAAATCCATTTAAGATAAAACACTCAACAAAGTGAATGAAACTAGATTATAATGACACACAAAAATCAATTCAAAATGGATTAAAGACTTGAATGTAAGACCTGAAACCATAAAACTCCTAGAAGAAAACATAGGTGGTAAGGTTTTTTTCATTGGTCTTGGCAACAAGTTTTTTGATCCGACTCCAAAGATAAGCAAAAATAAACAAATGGAACTCCACCAAACTAAACACATCTGCACAGCAAAGGAAACATCAACAAAATGAAAAGACAGGAAGAAATGAATGAGAAAAATACTTGCAAATCATATATCCAATACAGGGTTAATATCCAAAATAGATAAAGAACTCATACAACTCAATAGCAAAAAAAAAAAAATTTTTTTAAAAATATGATTAAAAAATGGGCAGAGGGCCTGAATAGACATTTTTCCAAAGAAGACATACAGATGGCCAACAGACACATGAAAAGATGCTCAATATCACTAATCATCAAGGAGATGCAAATCAAAACCACAATGAGATACAACCTCATACTGGTTATAATGGCTATTATCAAAAAACAAGAAATAGGGCTTCCCTGGTGGCGCAGTGGTTGAGAGTCCGCCTGCCGATGCAGGAGACATGGGTTCGTGCCCCGGTCCGGGAAGATCCCACATGCCGCGGAGCAACTAAGCCCGTGAGCCATGGTCGCTGGGCCTGCACGTCCGGAGCCTGTGCTCCGCAACGGGAGAGACCACAACAGTGAGAGGCCCGCATACCGCAAAAAAAAAAAAAAAAAAAAAAAAAAAAGAAATAGCAAATGTTGGTGAGGATGTGGAAAAAAGTGAAGCCTTCTTCACTGCTGGTGGGAATGTAATTTGGTGCAGCCACTATCTAAAACAGTATGGATGTCCCTCAGAAAATTAAAAATAGAACTACCACGTGATCCAGTAATTCTACTTCTGAGTATTTATCTAAAGAAAATTAAAACACTAATTTGAAAAGATATGCACTCCCGTGTTTACTGTAGCACTAAAGTAATTCCCCAACATATGAACCTTCAAGTTGCGAACTTTGAAAGACACGAACGTGTGTTCGCATGTCCAGTCACATAAGTTAGTTCACGTTTTTGGCATACATTGACACACGCATGCATCCTCTACAAGTGGTTGTGCTTTTGTGTACTTTTACTGTACAGTACTGTATAGAGTACAGTAGAACGGTATCTTTATTTCAAGCCCAGGATGTCCAGAAGCAAGCAAGCATAAAAAGCATAAAAAAGCAAGCTCCTTGCTTTTTTTTAAAGCAAGCATAAAAAGCAAGCATAAAAGCAGCAGTGATGTAGCTGGTACTGCTAAGAAGCACCAAGGGATAACAATGGAAACAAAAGTGAAAATAATTGAGAGAGTGGAGCGAGGAGAAAAGATGATAGACATTGTTCGTTCTTATATCATGAATAGTTCAACCATCAGCACGATTCTAAAGAACAAGGACAAGATCATGGAACATGTGGAGTCTGCTGCGCCAATGATGTCAACAATAATATCAAAGAAGTATGGAAAAGTGATGGAGGAGATGGAGAAACTTCTCAGTGTGTGGATGCAGGATCAGCATCAGCGTTGAGTCCTGCTCAGCTTAATGCCAATTCAAGAGAAAGCTAAAAGCCTTTATGAAGCCTTGAAGAAGAAACACGGTGAAGAACCAGAGGGTGCATCTTTTAATGCCAGCCATGGCTGGTTTCATCAGTTCAAGGCTAGAGCCAAACTTCACAATGTAAAAGTAAGTGGCAAGTGCAGATACGGTAGCTGCCTGGGAATTTTCTGAAATGCTTTGAGAAATTATTGATGAAGGCACGTATTTACCTGAGCAGGTTTTTTGTTTTGTTTTTTTTTTTGTTTTTTTGCAGTATGTGGGCCTCTCACTGTTGTGGCCTCTCCCATTGCGGACAGAGGACAGGCTCCGGACGCGCAGGCTCAGCGGCCATGGCTCACGGGCCCAGCCGCTATGCGGCATGTGGGATCTTCCCGGACAGGGGCACGAACCCGTGTCCCCTGCATTGGCAGGCGGACTCTCAACCACTGCGTCACCAGGAAAGCCTCCTGAGCAGGTTTTTAATGTGGATGAGACAGGACTGTACTGGAAGAGGATGCCAGACCGAAGTTACGTAAGTAAGGAGGAAAAGCTGATGTCAGGCTATAAAGCAGCAAAGGATAGGCTAACTCTTGTTTGGTGGCAATGCTTCTGGCGATATGAAGCTGAAGCCTCTCTCAGTTTATCATTCAGAGAACTCAAGAGCCCTTAAAACATAGCCAAGGGCTCTCTTCCTTTTGTGTGGGAGAGTAACCCCAAAGCTTGGGTTACACAGGCCATTTTTCAGGCCTGGTTTTTCCACTTTATCCCAGAGGTAGAGAAATATTGCTTGGAGAAGGACATCCTATTCAACATTATTTTGCTGCTTGACAATGCTCTGGGCTGCCCCCCATTCATGGACGACCTTCATCCCAACGTCAAAGTAGTACATCTTCCACTGAATACTACATCGCTCATCCAACCTATGGACTAGAAAGTTAAAGCAAATTTCAAGAAATATTATTTACATCACACTTTTCATCAGGCAGTAAAGGCAAGTGACAAATCAAGAACAACCTTGTGACGATTTTGGAAGGACTATAACATCTACAAGGTCATAAAAAACATTGACTTTGCTTGGCGTGAGGTTACGGCCATCACCATGAATGGGGTTTGGAAGAACCTTTGCCCATAGTTTGTTCACAATTTTCGTGGACTTGAGAAGGTGGACGAGGAGCCCAAAGAGGTCTTCAGCAACTTAGTGACCCTCAGCAAGAAGCTGGCACTAGATTTGCAAGAGGACGACTTCCTTGAACTCCTTGCTGTACAAAACAAGGAGCTTACTAATGAAGACCTGATGGAATTGGAGGCCCAGAGAAAGGTCCAAGAGATACAAGAGGAAGAAGAAGTAACTGAAGAATCATAGAGATTCACAACATAGGAAATGATAAGGGGATTTTCTTTATTTAAGGAGGTACTGTTAGTTTTTGAGGCACAGGACACAAACATAGGATGCGGTACATGAAGGTTGCAGCAGCCATTCAGAATGCAATCCAGTGGTACCGTGTCACCTATGATGAGAAAAAAAGAGATACTACCTAGACAACACTGGATCGTTTTTTCAAGAGGGTAGACAGAATTGAAACCAGCAAGGAACCAGAACCTGTGCCATCAACGTCAGGTGTGAGTGAAATTGCAGCTGGCCCTCTGTCTCCTATTGCTGATGATCCTTCAGCTCTACCATCTCCCACCTCGTCTGCCTCCTCCAGACAGTAACTCATCTCACCTATTCACTCGATGCCAGCCCCTGTATGCCAGCTGTTGTACTGTACTACTGTACTTTTCAAGGTACTGTACTGTAAGATTAAAAACATTTTCTTTATTTTGTGTTTGTTTTTTATGTATTATTTATGTAAAAATTATTATAAACCTATTACAGTACAGTACTATATAGTGGATAGTTACTTGGGTACCTAGGCTAACTATGTTGGACTTACAGACAAATTGGACTTAAGAACATGCACTTGGAATGGAACTTGTTCATATGTAGCGGACTTACTTACTATACTTACAGTAGCCATAACAGATATGGAAACAACATATATGTCCATCGAATGAAAGGATAAAGAAGACATATATATGTATATGTATACATATATGTATATGTGTATATATATGTATACACACACAATGGAATACTAGTCGGCCATAAAAAGAATGGAATCTTGCCATTTGCAACAACATGTATGAACTTTGAAGACATAATGTCAAGTAAAATATGTCAGACAAAGAAGGACAAATATTGTGTGATTTCATTGATATGTGGAATCTTTTAGATTTTAAAGCAAAACAAACAAGTGAAAACAAAGCAAAACCAAGTTCATAGGTAAAAAGAACAAGCTGGTAGTTTTCAGGGGGTGGGGGATTGGGCGAAGTTGGTGAAGGAGGTCAAAAGGTACAAATTTCCAGTAAATAAGCAATAGGGATATAGTGTACAGCATGGTGACTATAATTTATAATACTGTATTGCATATTTTAAAGTTAAGATTAAATCTTAAAAATTCTCCCCCCAAACAATTAAAATTAAAAAATAAAAACATGATTTTGAGAAGAGGCTCCTAGGCTATAGCAGACTTTACAAAAGTGTCCATGGTAGACAACAGTTAAGACCTGCTCTCACATAGAGAGACACAGTATCTAGACTCTGCTAAGAACTCTACTGTGGTAGAAACCAAAATAGAGAAGCCACAATATGAATAATTGAGAAACACCCTTAAAGATAGGAACAGATATATCGAGTGATTATAAAATCTCCAAACAGATCTGAAAGACAAGACCAGGAAGACAGAGCCTAAAACACTGTCAGCATTCTTGGGTGGGTTTTAGGTGGTATCCCTTGTAGGCGACAACTCCATTCTTCCAGGGCTGAAGCCAAAAAATTAGAATTTTTGTGATTGTCCCCCTTCTCTCCACACCACACTGGCCACACTGGAAATCTATTATCAAATCCCAGCTGCCCTATCTTCAAAATACATCTAGATTCTGCTCATCTTACCCAATTCCACCATTGCTACCTGGATCCATGCCACCACCATCTCTCATTTCAGGCAAGGCCTGAAACAATCATAAAGTTTTAGAAGCACATGGCCAAGGCACAGGACTAAAAATACCTCTTGCAAAACTCTGGAGAAGTCCTCTTATAACACATCCCTTGGGTTCAAAGGAGAACTGGAAAGTAAAAGGTTCTGAACGTGACGTATTAAAAAAAATATACCTCAAAATAACCTTCTGCCTGGGGCTGCCAGCATCGCAAATTTTAAAAATTGCAATAAATCACCATGTCTCAAATGCCACTCATGATGAGAGATGACAACATGCATAGGTAAATTTTCATTCCCTGAATATGATGAATCTCTCATACAGGGAGAGTGCTCCCAGGTGTTGGTTTACCAGACATCATCTCCAGACATCTGGCTCAAGACTGGCTGGGTATTTGGAGAAGCAGAAATAAAATTTTCCTTGCCTACACGCCTTACTTCAGATCCCACTCTTATCTCTTCTTGGCCAACATTAAGTAAAGCATCCTGGCAACATAGATTTGCCTGGGACTACTTCATTAGGCATCGGAAATGGGTTTCATTTTTAATCATCATGAGTGAGAGTCACTGCTGTGATAATTATGTGCAGCCTGGGAAGTCTTTAACAAGGAGGCACATCAGAGCCCAGAAGGAGCTGGACCCATTCCAGTGAACCTCAGCCCCAGGGGCAGCAGCTGAAGCCTTCTGGACCTAATTTGGGATGGGAATAGAGGAGGGATGAGGTTTCAGTCTTGAATACAGAGTGGAACTCGAATCTTTCAAAAGACCACACTCTTTAGGCATATTTCTGAATCTTCTGATACAAAATATTCACCCAACAGCCTTCCCAGGGAACTCCATAAAGCTCCAGAAGTAGCCTCAGGAAGGTGGGAGTCGGACTTCCCAATGAGATACTGATCAGCTTCCAAAGGAGGACAGACACACCTCTGGGTAACCAGGGGCTTAATGGTGAAGTCCAATGGGCTAAGAAACCAAAAAGCTAAGCGGTGTTAGTGGAGCATGTTGTGGTTTCATAAGGAAGGATTACTGCTAAATACTGCTCATCTCTTGCCTTATTCCCTAGCCTTTCCCACAAAATTGAAATAAATTACCTGGCAGTGAATGTGAGAGAAGAACTAGGTATTCAAACCCATTTTCTTTCTTCCCTTCAACATAGAAGCACAGAATGGAGTCTTCCTGTACACCATAAATTTTACCAGAGCAGTATTTTCAGTGGGTAAGGAAGGCTAGAAGGCATGTTTTGGCTTTATCAGTAATTAAAGGGCTAGTTGATTCCCACCTGCTAGACTCATTTTTTATTTGGTTCAAAACTCAGGCAGAAAAACAAAGCTCTTATGTTACTGGACCCCCTCAAACCCTATGTTTTAGCTGTTTGACAAATAGTGCCTTTCAACAATCCAAGAAAGAAATATGTGTCCTAAGGAAAGTTGATCTGCGTAAAGAACTGTGATGGCCGAGAAAGAAATAGATCCTCTTCGTTGCATAGTGGACAGAAACTTTAGGGAGTAAAACATGAGGTGGTCTTTGAAGAGAGGAAGAATTTACATATGAGGAATTGGAAAAAAAAAACACAAGCAGGAGGATCCAAGCACTTGAACAAAAGCCTGAAGGCATGAGATTCTGCGGTGTACCATAAATATGGAGCAGAAAACAGTTAAGTTTGACTAACACACACAGCAGGGTCTTGAAAACCAGCTCAGCCTAAGGACAATTGAATTTTGCTCAGTGAAAAATAAGGAACCACTACGGACACATCAACAATCCCAAATGCAGTTGGAATTTATCTTTTGATATCTGTGAACCATCAAACAAAATCCTTATGAGAGTGTATTTATTGGACATACACAGAAAGTTGGAATAATATAAATAAAAATAAATGACTCCTGTTTAAAGATGTTGAAATTCATAAAACTCTGTTATTTTAACATAGTATGATCAATTTATTTTTCTTTAAAGATTTAATTTTATTTTTTTGTGGCTGCATTGGGTCTTCGTTGCATGCAGGCTTTCTCTAGTTGTGGAGAGCGGGGGCTACGTTTCGTTGCAGTGCGTGGGCTTCTCCTTGTGGTGGCTTCTCTTCTTGAGGAGTATGGGCTCTAGGCACACGGGCTTCAGTAGTTGTGGCACACAGGCTCAGTAGTTGTGGTGCACGGGCTTAGTTGCTTCGTGGCATGTGGGATCTTCCTGGAGCAGGGCTTGAACCCATGTCTCCTGCATTGGCAGGCAGATTCATATCCACTGTGCCACCAGGGATGTCCCAGTATGATCAGTTTCATACAATTGAATATTATGCAGTCATTAAGATGATGCTTTTGAAAAGTAATGACAGAAGAAAATGCTGAAATTGTGTTAAATATTAAAAGGAGGAGTCAAAATATTAGAGTGGAATCTCAGTTTTTGAAAGAAAAAGAAAAAAAAAACATGTGAATGTGTATATAAATGTAAAAATTGAACATGGCAAACTATAAAAAGCATTATTTCTGGGGTTAAAATTATGATACATCTCTTTTATTGTGTTCAAATTCCCCACAAATTTGTAATACTGTAACAGTCTTTGTAATACCCTTCAAGGCACAGATTACTACTAGTTTAAGAACCATTTATAAATCTGATTTTGTATGCCAAATTGATTCCATTCTTCCTAATATATATTTCTAGCAATCCCTATAGTTATATATTGGTGATAGTAGGAGAAAAATAATGGCTTACATGTATTTATATAGTGCTTTATAATTTATATACATTTTCAGATGGCATACGATGGCTCCTGGGCCACTGTGTATACTTGGTTCCATGCTAATAACAACTACGCGCTTGAAGAAATTGTATTTCAGAGAAAAGTTCGTGTTTCCTATAAAGACCTCCTCTTATATAACTGTGAAACTTGGAATTTCCCAGATACCATGGGCCATTCTTTAATGGGTTATATCAGTGTAAGTTAAGAATCCTGTTAAAATCAAATTATCTCTAAGTCTTAGAACGTAACATTGAGGAATATGGTGGGACAAGCAAAGCTTTGGGGATAGAGGCATAGAGATTAAATATGAATCTAGATATTAATAACCTTTGATAGCTATATGAATTTGGGGAACTTCTCTGAGCTTTATTTTTCTCATTTATAAAGTGTGGAGAATAATTCCTATTTTATAGGATTTTTTGAAGATTGAATTAAGTAACATAAGTAAAACATTTAGCACAATTTACTAGGAGCTCAAAAAAAACCCATTTCTATTTCCTTCTACTGAGAGTAGAGGCTGATTTAGAAAACCTGCAACTGTAACCTGTAACCTATGTAACGCAAACATATGTATCCTTTACTCAGTGGTTAAAAGAAACATTCAAAATCTGTAAAGTCAATCATTAAAACAACAAGGCAATAATATAAATACAATCTTTTTATTTCATTAAAGGAGCCAAATTGGTTATAACCTTTGGAATTTCCATATGCATATTTTAAACCAATATTGATGATATATAGTCATACAAAAAGTATTGTGTCATTTTAGATGTACTAGTCTTTCTAACTCTAATTAAGGGGTAAAGATTTTATTTATGCCCAAACCCCCTAATGCTTAAGGGTGATTAAATGATGCCAAACACTGAACTGAAAAATGTAAAATTCAAATATTCAGATGGTTACAAATATCCATAGTAGTCTTGAGTGTTAATTAAACACCCAGATGATTGAGAGATTTTCTTTTCTTTTTTTCCTATTTTGTCTGAAATTTTGGTCACATACCAATAAAATTGAGTTTAATCATGATCCGTTTTCATTAATAGTGTTCTAACATGCTATTTTCTGGTTTAAAAGAAAATGCAACACAATTTCTTTTTGAAAAATAGTGAGTATGGATAGAATATTCTTGGTTGATAGATGTAGCTTTACTCTAAGCACTCTGAACCTGCCACCTAACTTCCTTCTTTTTTTTTTCTAATGAATCAAAGTTTTATTTAGTTTTTTTAAACATCTTTATTGGAGTATAATTGCTTTACAATGGTGTGTCAGTTTCTGCTTTATAACAAAGTGAATCAGTTATACATATACATATATCCCCATATCCCTTCCCTCTTGCATCTCCCTCCCCGCCACCCTCCCTATCCCACCCCCCTAGGTGGTCACAAAGCACCGAGCTGTTCTCCCTGTGCTATGCGGCTGCTTCCCACTAGCTATCTATTTTATGTTTGGTAGTGTATATATGTCCATGCCACTCTCCCACTTTGTCCCAGCTTCCCCTTCCCCCTCCCCATATCCTCAAGTCCCTTCTCCAGTAGGTCTGCGTCTTTATTCCCATCTTGCCCCTAGGTTCTTCTGACCATTTTCTTTTTTTTTTCTTTTTTTTTTAGATTCCAAAATATGTGTTAGCATACCGTATTTGTTTTTCTATTTCTGACTTCCTTCTGACCTCTGTTGTTTCTGATGAGAAGACAGCTGTTGAACTTATGAGAGTTTCCTTATACATGATGAGTTGTTTTTCTCGTACTGCTTTCAAGATTTTCTCTGTATCTTTGACTTTTAACACTTTGACTTCACTGTGATAATATCCAAACCCAATGACTGGTTTCTTTAATATCTGCATCCAGTTCACTGATTGTTTTAGGGTGAGGGTTCTGCCATTCTGGATATCCTGCCTTCCATGATATGGCCTCTTGTGAAGAAAAAACAAACCACAGGTTGTAGCATGTCACGTACGGATCACGTCATTGATTTTGCATTGAGTGTTCTTCATGCTATGATGTGTGATCTCATTAAGCTTTGCTTTATTTTAGTTGATGTTAATAGCTCCTATTCTTGAATTTTTTTTCCTAAAAGGTCTATCCAGACTAGTATTGGCATTACTTCTCTCTTTCTTTTATCAGGATTGTAATCGCTATGGCTCCCCCGGTGGCTTCTGCCTACCTCAGAGAGGTTGGAGTAGTTCCCAATCACACTTCTGGTCTTCAAAACTCAGCTTCACCGTATAAAAACAGTGTGGCCTTTGTAAGTGTATTGGCCTCTCTAAAAATAAATTTCTTCATTTTCAAAGTGGGATTATACTGGTAACTACAAAGATTATTGTGAGGCTTAAATGAGGTAAAGTGTTCAGACCAATGTCTTGCACACAGAAGGTATCAGTAAGTGTAAAGCCCTTAGTAGATCAGGCTTGGATACTGAGATGAACAAGAACATGATACATCATTCATTCGGTGGGGGCAGGCTTATTTCCCATAAAAATAAACAATTTAATCACAGAAGCACAAATGCTTAAAACATACCAATTTCTACATACAATTATATATGATGAGAAAAAGGTAAAACTAAAAATCAATACCTTAAATAGTCACGATGGTGGATTGAATTGGTTTTAGACTTATTACATAAAATGTTGCTGTTTTTTAATCTTCTTTCACCTTGAAATATCTTGACTTTATACGTAAGTTTGTCCTCCATCTGTTACCAGCTTATTCTCAACTGGTGTTAATTAAACAACCTTATCTGTTCTCAGCATATATCAGAAGAAGAAATTAATTCTGATTTCTTCAAGAAAAGCTTTATCTAGCCTTCCCAGGTCTGAACCCCTACCATGCCCTCTTTATTGCCACCTCCCTGATATAATCATACAATTTATTTGTTGGATCAACTGGGCACATGAATTACTCAAACATATGCTTAAAGAATGCACTTACACAATCTGGGTAATCACTTCAAATAAATGTTAGGTTCATATTTCTCTTTATACACTTGACGATCTAACTCTAACAATATAATCAACAGCATACATCTCTCTGTTGGGAACCCATTAGGACTGGTAAAGTGTGACTTTTGTTCATTATTCTTAAGTATAGTAAAATTTTGTTGCTTCTCTCTAGCAATAAAAAGAATAACATATAATGTTTGAAAATTTCTTGCAAAAACTCTGTCTAGAAATTATGCTTCCTTACTCGTTTAATGTTTTTATGAAAGAATAAAGAAGAATATGACTTAGGGTCTGAGAGGTCTCAGTAAATTTCATCCTTTAACCTTCCTCCCAAATTCTGAACCAACTATGTGAGAAGAAAAGTAGAAAGGCAGGTGGGAAAATAAAAGTGTTTCTTTTAGTTTTGATAGAACTGATGTGGAGAATGTGATTTATGTCTGTGGACAAGACAGACATAAGACCCATTTGAGCTTCCAAATACTAAATCTGAGTATTGGACCAAAGTTGGTATAGCCCTGGAAAACTGAAAGCTTCCTCATAGAGGGACCTACTTGGGAAAACTCAGGGAGGGGTGGACCAGAAATAAGACCTGGCTAGAAAATGGAATTGGACCTGATTCTCAGCTGCTTCCTAAAACTAACCCAGATTCCTGCAAGTAAGACACCTATGTCCAGATCAATTGAATTCACCCTGACAATCAACATAGTAACTGATTCCTGACCTGGGTCTCTATGTCATGGCTACCAATATCTCTCACAATCAAAGATCTTTATCTCCCTGCCTTTTGCTAGTGCTCTGCTTCTTTCTTGAAGATCTTAGCCTTTTTCAAAATGAAATTATATACCATATTTAAACACATAGATGACAATAGCAAACATTTTTTATAGTGTTTACCATGTGCCAGACACCTTTCTAGGCATTTTCCATACATTAATACAGTTAATCCACAGAGGGGAAAAAAAAACCTGGGCAGTAGGTACTAATATTATCCCTATTTTACAGATGAGGAAACTGAGGTATAGAATGGATAAGGACTTGCACTAGGTTACACAGCTAGTAAGTATGGGGCTCGGATCAAACCGTAAAATCAGCCTAAATTCTTACCCATCATCCTCTATCACCTCTCCAGAGAGAGACTGATAGACAGAAACAGACAGCCAATAGATGCTGGATATAAAGATATCAATTTCTTCAGAGCATTAAATCACAGTACTTATATTATTTGTCATTTAAATTGTTGTAGATAAATTATGGCATTGACAAGAATTCTGAAATAAATTGTGAAATACATAGACATAGATGATAAAAATGATCGGGAAGGGGTTGCTTATGATTTGATTGTGGTGGGAGTGGATCTTCCCAGGAAAGGGCACTCATATCTTTTCTTTGATTTCATTTTCTGACTTAATAGACTATTTCTCATTTTTATGTTACTACAGAACAAAACCTTGATTTATGTTTTATAATTAATATAGCTGTTTTCATGTAGGTTTAAGAGTAATCAATTTTTAAAAAATTTCCAGCCATGTGAAGGAAGAGTTTGGAAGGTCCAGAAGAAGTTTGTGGTATTAAGTGTGTCTTCTGTTTATGTATTCCCTCCCATTCTATGCTTTTGCTTATGAATCTATAATATTTTGGTACTTATATATAAATTTTAATAGCATAGTTAGGGGACAGCTTAATCTTATTTACACAGTACTCTTTATTTTATTGGTTCTTTCCTATCTAAAAGTTTGCTACAATTCAGCAGAAAAGTGTGTGGGGGCAGTCAGGAAGAAATTTCTTGACTATTCAGTGTAACAAATGTAAGAAAAAAGTTACATTTTTAGTTAAACCCTTTGACTTCATTCTGTGAAATTTTTATTCCACTCATCAGTAATCTGCAAAAAATTACACTTACTTTCCCAACTTTTCTAGTTTTATGGAGATTAGGCCAATTTTTATCTTCTTTTAAATGAACCTTGAAGAATGCAATCATAAACAGCTTTGAAAAGTTGGTATATTTTTAGACCATTTACTAGAAACTAACATTAAACTTAGTTATTAATTTTTTTGAAAGTCACTATAGCTAATTACTCTCATTTGAGTCTTAGGAGTTTCTGAATTGTGTCTTATAGGAATTGATGAACTTAACTGCCTCCTAAAAGCTCCCACAGGTGGTATACACCTTTTATGAAAAATAAATACAACACAGAGAACTAATAATTTACCATCTCTGTCTAGGAAAATATGAGCATGAAAAGTGTTTTCCCTCTAGTGTAGGAGAATTTTTCATAAGAATATTCTGTTAACAGGAAGCAGTTAGTTTTTTAAATTAGGTCACATCCACCTCAGTAGTTCATGTTTTCCCCACATACTAACAATTCAACTTAGATCTTTCTGGACAAAAGCAGAAATAGTACACTTGTGACTAAATAAAATTAGTCTTGAGAAGTGATTATGTCTTCTTGGTCACTAAATACAGAATTCAGTACTTACCTATCTGCTTTGGGGTCAAAAAGGAAATAAACCTCTGGATCCACACAAGCTTTAGATAAATGAAGATGGATACAAGACTGAAGGTTGCTCTGGCCATTTGTGAAAAAGGTGTTCCTACCCAAGCTGTAAACAAATAGAAATTCATTAATAGATAGCTTGAAAAAGACAAATTGCCTAGAATTTACAGGAGAGTAATTTCTTTCCTTGAAGTCATGATAATGAATCTCCATTATCCAACATTTTTAGTTTACCCTCAGTCCTCAGAAACTGGAACAACCATTATAGGCCCCAGTGAAAAATAGTTCCCATCTTCTTTCTTTGATTCTCTTACATGCTAGGAAATGGGATTCTCTTTGCACTTAGCTTTGCTGAGTATAGGATTTTAGAGATGAATGTGCTACATGTTAACATTATTTCTAAAACATTCCCTAATCTATCATTATTAAGTTCTAGAGTAAGAAATTAAATAGATAAGCAGTTTTCAACTTAAAAGAACATTATGCCCCAAAACACTGTCCTTTGATTTTGCTTTATTTAAAAATTTAAATATATTTTCTCATAGAAGTAATATTATAGTCACCCACTTCCCAATTAAAACCATAAAAGCTTACTCCATCAGGTAGCCAACCAATAAATATATAGATTTATAGTATCAATAATATAGGTTAAGTTCATCATCTTATATTACATTCCTTTTTTATGTTTTTAACCTACTAGTACAGTTCAGGACTTCTTTTAAATAAATACCCATAAGAAACTCATCTGTACAAGAGAAGATACATATGTGGGTGTTATCACTGGCATTGTTTGTAATACCAAAAACTTGGAAACCACACAAGTGTCTATTGATAAGTGAAAGGAACTAGTTATATATATATATATGTGTATATATATATATATATATATATATACATATATATACACTAAATATAGGTGAATGGAACTACATATATACATAGTTATAAATTGAAATATTTATACAATGGAATACTATACAAACTTTAAAGTAAATGAAATGTCTCCATGTACCAACATGAATATATCTTAGGACTTACTTTGAGAGGAAAAAAGTAGGTTGCATAATAACACACGTAATATAAACGTTTAACATATGATTTAGATAATGTTTGGAACCACTTGAAATGGTATATATTGTTGATTAATATGTGTATATGTAATAAAAGTATATGAGCACGATGGTAAGAATGTACACCCACTTGAGGACAGGGTGTCTAGAAAAGAACGGAGGCTAATAAGTTTTAGATTAGAGGAGACAGTATCCCAAATATACCTGCAATATTCTCTCTTTTTAAAACCTTACCTTTCAGGCAGTCCATGAGGTCAAAATTATTTTCCTAATAATTCTAAAATGTTAGTCTTTTTTCATTGTGTTGACATTTGCACAGGTGGTACAAAAACAATGGTGAGTAAAACTGCTGGCAGCTTACCACGATTCAAGGCAGTGGAACCAAACTGTACCCCCTGTACTCACAGATCTGCATGCACAGTAAAAGGGCCAAATTCAATTAAAAAATTTAATTTTATTACATCTCAAATCTTGAGTAGATGTACTTTTCATATTATGTGTGACAAAATGGAAAATTCAGAGAAAACACTTCTGCTGCATTCCAGAATACGATGGCTGTCTTGAGGGAAATCTCGTATGATTATTTCAGTTACAAGTTGAACTAACTGAATTTTTATGGAATACCCTGTTTACTTGAAAGAAATATTATCAGTTACACTGTACTCAGACTAAAGTATTTAGCAGACAATTTTTTGAACATAAAGGTGAGCCTCTCATTTTCAGAAAAGCAACAGATCATATTTGTTACCAATGATAAAATTTTGCTTTCAAGAGAAAATTCAAATTTTGGAAAATATATCTGCCACCATAAGTTTTTCAAGCTTTTCAATACTTAACAAATTTTCTAAGGTACCTAGTGATATAACAAATGTGATTTATGAAATAGTATAACAAAATGTGTCAAAACTCCAATGATCAATGCATGACATTACAAAATGTTGAATGGGCAAAACATTCATATAAAGTGTGAAACTAACCAATGCAGTTTAATGTATAGCAGATTAAGGAAACTTCCTTAACATTATGTGACATAACACATTGCAACTAACCTCTAAGGTATGACCAATTATCAATTTTTAGAAGAATATTACTATTATCTGAAAGGCTATTAAAACACTGCTTCCTTCTCCAAACATTTACAATATACTAAAAACAAAACAACAGATAACAAACAGATTGAATGCAGATATGAGAAGCTAGCTGCATTGTATTAAGCCAAACATTAAAGAGATTTGCCAACATGTAAAACAATGTTGCTCTTCTAATTTTTTTCTTGGTTTGGAAACTACCAAAAAAAAAATAGCCTACAGACTATAGATACTACAAGAATTTTTTAAATAAGAAAAAGAGGAAAAGAAAATACTGTCCACAATTCTAGCACCCATGTATAATCACAGGCAACACCTCAATATATTTCTTTTCAGACAGTAGGCATAATCTACTTGTGTCATTTGTCCATTTTCTTTGGGAAGTTTCTTTCCTATGTATATGAATTCTTTATATGTAGAAGATATTATCCCCCTTTCTGTCATACTTATCATAAACATTTTCCCTCAAGTCAGGGTATTTCAAAAGCCCATTGTTTAAAGTATCCAATGACTAACACACATGGTAGTTGAATTTCAGTATTTAAATGGCTCTAAAACAATAGTGTGCTATAGTCAGTTTTGAAGTTTGAAGCAAGGTCAGTTTAGGAATGACATATTTTCAAGCTATTTTTATTTACACCCAAGCTAATTCATTTTTATCTGTAGTGCATGATTCCCACTCAGATTCCAATATGCTTTTCTGATGGGAAGGAAAAGAATGGAGTTAGTAGCCTTGATGATAATTGAATATTACCTTGACTATTGTCCAAATAAGTGGTGTCTTCCTGAAAATATCATCTGTCAGGGAACTTATGGCAGAAATATAGCTGAGAATTGCTGCTTTAACTAACAGAACTGGCTAGCAGAAGGTCTGCACAGTGAGCCTTTATCGTACTTTATGGTTATCACATAATTGCCTGTCTTCTCTGCTAGATTATAAGCTCTATGAGAACAGGTTTCACCTGTCTTGCTCATCCCTGTATCCCAGCACATAATTGTTGAATGCATGGATGAATGAATAATGAGAATAAAACAATCACGTAGTATGTTCCACTATGTGCTTCCTTAATAGTTAAAACAAGAGCAGTAGAAATTGATATTTTTGTTTTCCCATAAATGACTTTGGTCAGGCAACTTTGCCACGACTGTTTGAATGAATCAAATATTACCGAAACAATTTTCCAAACCCTTGAAAATAATTTTACTTACTTATTTATTTATTCTATTTGCTTCTTTCCTCCTAATTTGGAATACACATTCAATAGAAAATTTTTTTAAATCTCCTGAGAAATCTTGGTCTACATGGTGGATTGTTTTCTTCCTTGTAACACAAATAAATAAGTGCTCAGTTTTGTCAAATTAGCAGCAAATACTGAGTTCTGACTTAAAGCTAATTACACATACACCCTTCGGGTAAGGACCCATTACAAGTAAAGACCCTGGTAGGTGCACAACAGTTACAATGCTCCATTTATCTAGTTTCAGTGGAATGTCTTGACCAGGGATCCTGACCACTGTCTGAACTTGTCTATAACATGTTATTTCCATCTCTGGTTTTCTTTATAAAATGACAATTGCCTTTCCCCCTTTTTTACCCTTTCTTACATTAATTATCCTAGTAGATGCAACTAAAGATGGAGGTACAGGATATCAGGCCATCCCACTCAGATGAGCCACACTGTGGAACAGTCACCATGGTTACCATGTTTGGACCCCCTTGAGCTGCTCCAGGACTGCAGTTTCATCCATTCTTCCTGAACTGTTAAGTTTCAAATTTGTCAAACTCAGAAGATACTGCTTAGAAAACCAGACTGCCAGTTTATTAATTGCACGCAAGCTATGATAATTGATCTCTTGCCTTAAAGGTGTGAGGCTTGCCTTAGACACTTTGTGACCAGAAGGTGAGCCACCATACAGCTTTACCCACCTGAGGATAAAGATGACAGGATTGGAGGCAGAGCAGAAAGGCAAAGAGAAGCCAGATCTTGGCAACGTTGTTTAAACAGCTGGCTGGATCAGTCGTGACCCAGAGCTGGCTGTACCACTGGACTTCTAAGATAAAATCAGTGTATAATTCTTTTGTTCACTTGTTGGTTTTAGCTGTTTGAGTTTTATTTTCCACTGCATGTAACTAAAGAATTTCCAACTGACATAGAAACTGACTTCAGAATTATATGGAGTTATATATGTATGTAAGAGCTATCACAGCAGATAAATTCATTTCTGCATTTAAAAAATAGTTGAGTATTTATTCCAGGCAATGTAGTAGTGCTGAGGATTCAGGGGTAAACAAAACATGCATGGTTGCTCTCCTATGAATGTCCTGCTTCATTCTAGCAGGCAAGAAAGACATTTAAAATTAATTGCACATTAACTCATTCACTTTAATTTTGCAAGGGCTTTGAGGAAGAGGAATAGAATTGCGTGGAGGCTCATCACAGAAGACTAGACCTAGTCTGGGGTCTTCAGTTCCTTAGGGTTGCCATAAAAAATAACCACAAACTGGGGGGCTTGAAACAATAGGAAGCTATTCTCTCATATTCTGGAAGCTAGAAGTTTGAAATCAAGATGTTGGCAGAACCCTCTTCTTTAGAGCCTTTCTCTGGGAAGAATCTCTGCCTCTTCTTGGCTGCGGGCGGTTGCTGACAATCTTTGGCATTCCTTGGCTTGCGGCTCCATCACTCCCTTCTCTGTGTCCATTGTCATATAGGTTTCTTCCCGTGTCTCTGTGTCTCCAAATCTCTCTGTTCTTAGGGGATTAGGACTTCCAAAGATCTTTTTTGGAGCACACAATTCAATTCACAATGGGGGGCCTAGGAAAAATTTCTCTGAGATCACCTCAAGCTGACATCTAAAGATGTGGAGGGAACAATAGGGAAGTGTATTCCTGGTATATGTTGCGTTTGCTGCTGGTCCATTATTTCTGCCATGGCCCATCACTTGCACTATATTACCTTTTGGTCAACCATCTGCACATCTCTGCCAACACTTTATGGGACAGAAATTGTACAAGGGCAACTCCTAGCAATGATGGTGATGCAAACTAATGGGCAGTCACTGGGCCACATGGTAAATGAATCCTGCCTGTGCTTTTATTCATTAAAAATATTTTTTCCTGGGCTTCCCTGGTGGCGCAGTGGTTGGGAGTCCGCCTGCCGATGCAGGGGACAGGGGTTCGTGCCCCGGTCCGGAAAGATCCCACATGCCGTGGAGCGACTGGGCCCGTGAGCCATGGCCGCTGAGCCTGCGCATCTGGAGCCTGTGCTCTGCAATGGGAGAGGCCACAGCAGTGAGAGGCTCGCGTACCACAATATATATATATATATATATATATATATATATATATATATTTTTTTTTTTTTTCCTAAAGTATTGTAGAGCAATTAGGACTTTCCTCTCTCTCTCTCTCTCTCTCTCTCTCTTACACACACACACACACACACACACACACACACACACACACACACAGAGAACTGTATTTAATGTTTTTATCTGGAAGAAATAAGCATGTAATCTACTTTCTGCCTTTAATTTTCACTGTTAATGTTAAACTATTAGCACATACATTTTGTTAATAGCAAAAACCACTTTAAAATTTTCTCAACTAAGTGTTCTCAAAACAAAATTTAGACACACTGCTATTAACATTTCCAAAGGAAAACTGGGTTTAGTCAGCTTAAATGAGTGAGTTCCCTCACTGACTAAGAGCTTTCATTCAGAACATAAACAGCTTTGTCCCACATAAACTTCCTTCCTTCTTACTCACCCACTAGAGGCTGAATTCATTGTCTTTTCTTCCACAGATGACTTGTATATGAGCTTTATTCAACATTTGATACTGACCATGAGAAAAGATAAACTAAAATTAAATTGGGGGAAAAATTATAATTTGAGTTGTAGGTGTTATTTTGTAATCAGGAAAAAAAAATGTTTTTAACATTTTGATAGTGCTGAGACTTGGTGACAGCCAGGGCCGTGCAGTCTGTGATGGGAGCTGTAGTCCATGACTCAGGCCCTGGCCAGCCTACACTCTCAGTCCTGATCACTCTCAGTCCTGATGCTTTCATTCCGAGGGCTTTTTTTTTTTTTTTTGCGGTATGCAGGCCTCTTACTGTTGTGGCCCCTCCTGTTGCGGAGCACAGGCTCCAGACGCGCAGGCTCAGCGGCCACGGCTAACGGGCCCAGCCGCTCCGCGGCATGTGGGATCCTCCCGGACAGGGGCACGAACCCATGTCCCCTGCATTGGCAGGCGGACTCTCAACCACTGCGCCACCAGGGAAGCCCCCGAGGGCTTTTTATCTGAGATATTCCTCAGGTGCCTCTATTATTTGAACAAATCTCACCATGAATGTAAAACATTTTATTAGGTTGTGAAACAAAAATGTTTAAAAGATTTCATACATATAGAATCTCACCATTATTTATTGAATCAGGTATTTTACTGCACTCATTTTGCAGTCTTATTTTAAAAACAACTTTATGAATACAATATTATTACCTCTGCTTCATGGATGGAGACAGGTGAGACCCAAGGTCACATAGCAAGTAGGTATGTTCAAATAGAGAACAAAAAACCTAGGTTTGTCTAACTTTAAAGTTTGTGTTTTGTCCATTAATGCCACTCTTATTCTTTCCCAAAGACTCCTATACAGAGAAAA
Source organism: Kogia breviceps (assembly GCF_026419965.1). Taxonomy (NCBI): domain Eukaryota; kingdom Metazoa; phylum Chordata; class Mammalia; order Artiodactyla; family Physeteridae; genus Kogia; species Kogia breviceps. The sequence continues at coordinate 41,626,731 of NC_081324.1, read as the reverse complement.
TAACACATATTTAAAAAAATATGTCTTACCTTCTCTTTTAATCTGAAATCCAATAGCTCATAGGGCACTACTCTTAGTTATGTGCTCTCATAAAACTAATGCCCTAGGAGCAAGTCTTCCTCATCACCGTTAATGAGCACATTTTCTAGCACCTACTATGTGCAGCACACTGGACAAAATGCTGTCATTGAAACGTGGAAAACTGAACCCCGCCATGAAGGGATTTACAATCTACAAAGAAAGAGAAGATATAGAAGATTATTATCTTAGAATTCTTAATTGACAATTGTTTCTAAGGTAAGGTCTAAACTCATTAATGAGACTGCATGACCTAGTTTCACCTCAATGCTTTAGCTTTAGTTTTTGCCAGGGATGATCCTCTTTTCCCCACCCCTCCCCAAATTTAAATATACAGCCATCCTGAAATTCAAGCTCCTGAACCCCTATTTCTACCCTCACCAATATCTCTGCCACCTCTGGCAATCATTTGAGCAGGTTTTCTTCTATCACCTTTGATTAATCTGTGAGTTCCACCTTGATAGTATTTACAACACAGAATACGCCCAACTGTTTATGGACATGCAAAAATAGACAATATGCCTTTGTTGTCTGACTGTTGGTAGGCTGGGTGTTTGGTTGGTTTGTCTTGTAATGAATTCATTTATTGAGGAAAAGATTTTCTATAAGTAAGTGCAATGCCTCTGTGACTGTGTCTACATCAGGGAAAAGTTTACAATGTCTCTTCATAGCATAGCCATCACAGCAAAAAAAAAAGGCTTTTGAATGTTTTTACAAAGGATTGGTTTTTAAAATAATCCTATGTAATCAAAGAGAAACTATGTCATTAAAAATAATCTAGGGACTGATCATATAACTTTTATAGACGCCACTTTCATTGAAGAAAGCCATGTTAATTCATCCCTTCTAATTTGCTCTCTCATGTGCTATTCTTTCATAAACACATTTAAAAAATTCACCGATCGACTAAATATACTCTTTTATAACTGTTAATATGCTAGTTAATGATAATGTGATAGGGCAGTTAATGCAATATAATACCAAGTTCGGAATTTTTTTGGTGAGACCAAAAGTTTAAAATTACTGTTTAATACTTTTTCTCTTTTCTGGATGTTGGCATTGCATTTTTTAAAAATAAAGAATGGTGCTATGTTTTGGGCATGAGGCAACCAACTTTAATCTGAGTTACAGTATTCACTATCATTAGCAAAATATTTAAATGGAATTACTCTGCCTTACACTGAGCCTCAAAGTCTAAGACTACAATAGTTCCTAAATAGTTTCCAGATCTTAAAGTGAGAGGTTATATGAAAAACATGCTACTAGATTGTGAAGCTGGCCATGCTAACTTTAGATTACCCACCACACACCAAAAGTTTGTGTAAGAGGGGAGAAAAGAACTGCTTTGGAGACAGTCCTTGGAGTACTAAAGGCTTCTGTCTCACTGCAAGCTAAGGGAAAAAGAGACAGCAAAGTAAGGAGGCAAAAAGAAAGTCAGTGGGGGTAGCTGATGACAGGCCGCGTGTATCCTCCACCCCCATCCATTCCCTGCCGGGGAGGATGAGCACACAGACCTACTAGAGCATGGCCTTGAGGACAAGGGGAGGGGAAGGGTAAGCTGTGACGAAGTGAGAAAGTGGCATGGACATATATACACTACCAAACATAATATAGATAGCTAGTGGGAAGCAGCTGCATGGCACAGGGAGATCAGCTCGGTGCTTTGTGACCACCTAGAGGGGTCGGATAGGGAGGATGGGACGGAGGGAGACACAAGTGGGAAGAGATATGGGGATATATGTATATGTATAACTGATTCACTTTGTTGTAAAGCAGAAACTAACACACCATTGTAAAGCAACTATACTCCAATAAAGATGTAAAGCAATTATAAAAAAAAAAAAAAAAAAAAAAAAAAAAACCCACAGGGACTTCAAGAGGATCACTCTGAGAGTCCGATGAGTGTCCTTGGGAATTCTGGCCCCAAGCAGCAAGCAAAAACAAACAAACAAACAAAAAAGGCCGTATTGCTAGGGAACTGTATTTTGACAAACTATGCAGCGAGGAAGCATAAATCTTCCCTTGGGCCAAGAAATCTCTGCTAATCTTTGGGAAAACACAAGCCTGAGATCCTGTAAAACGGACTTTCCTCAAGAGGATTACTTTTCTGGAGAATAACGGGATCCCAAGAGAGGTAATCTGTGTAAAGTAGAAACCAGAACACCAGCAGGTGAAGGGAGAGGGAAAATTGGCCAGCTGTAAGAGAGGCATTTCCCTAGACAAAGGATGTTGTGATGAAATCTCTAAAAAATACAAAAAGGGCATTCCTGAGAGAGCCAGCAACTGTGCATCAGTCCCCAAAGAATCAGCCATGCAAGACAGTGCTTTTCCCCTTAAATCCTTCTTTCCCTGAGCTCACCTCTGCTGGGATCAGAAACACTGGCTACTAGATAGAGGAAGCCATGAAACTAGGTTGGGGAGGAAGAAAAAGAACCAAGAGAAGTCAGTTCTGCTCCTTTCCTGCACTGTAGGCTCCCGTTCTGAGCTGAGAAGAAACTTGAGGTTGCATGACTAAAATTTTGCTTATTATACTCACAACAGAGAGACATTTACATTTGCTTAGATGAGCTTTGTTCTTTGACTAAAAAGGATGAGAAAATTTATGGGGCATGTTGGAGATCTGATTCAGGAAAGAAAAGGAATGAATTCAGTGAGCAAGTTTAAGGTGAAGCTAAAAATACAAAATGTATGCTCTCTATCCTTAACGAGTTCAGTAAAACAATTACATGTTAATCAATCACTTACTATGTACCAGGCACAGTGCTAAGTGCTAAATACCATCAACCCATTGGAAGATGGTAGGAGTTAAAGATGTTGCTCAAGATGTTTCCCTTGGAACCCGGCGCTGCTTGGTGTGGTGGGGAGATTGTCGCCAGAGCAAAAGATGCAGACAACCCCGGAAAGAAGAACGAAAGGTCTGTGGAGAGTTGTGCATCCCCAGCCGTCAGCAGCTTGTGGGATCCCAGCTCCCTGACCAGGGATTGAGCCCAGGCCCTCGGCAGTGAAAGCGTGGAGTCCCAACCACTGGACCGCCAGGAAATTCCCTAATATATGTCCTCTTTAAAGAGGATTCTTTAAAAAGGAGAAGGTTTGGGAGTGAGCTGAAAGTCTGCTGAAAGAATACTCAGGACATCAATAGCAGACTTTATTAAGCTACCAGCCAAGCAAACCTTGGATTGGATCAAGATTATCACAAAATCTAGAGAGACTTAAAAATATATATTATTTTTCTTTCCTTCAATCTTTCACAAGGGAATATGCAAGACATCCAGAGGGAGGGCTTGGATAACTAACTTTAAATGCTGAGACGGTAACTCCTCTGTGGCATGTTATGAGCTGGCAGTTAAAGACATGTCCTAAAAGGCTAGAGAAAAGCTACCTGTAGGAGCATCTGAAACCAAGATGTACTGAGTCTTCAAATACAACTCTGATAGGAAGAAAATACCTGAGTAGGGTTCAAAAGTTTTCTAAATAAACCTGAATAAAATCAGATTAATAATGATTGTGCTTAAAATTTAGAGAGAAAGGTACATGTTTATACCTGTTTGTTTTTCTATATAAACTCTTCTAACAGGAGAAAATGGGACCTATAGAGTAAGTTTGATCATGTACAAGTCTTATAATTTTAGGGATGTGAGTCTAGTGGTCTTATTACTATGGATTATTACTAGTGGATTATTACTACGTTTCTGCTTTCAGAATTGAAATCACGTGTTAATTCTCTTTTAAGCTACAGTTGATATTAAAAATAATATTACAATGAAAAATGTTCTAATAGAAAAATGCTTGGGAACGTAGACATCAAAATAGTAAGAGTAGGAAATGAAATCACTGTCTCAAAAAGATATCTGCACCCCCATGTTCAATGTAGCATTATTCACAATAGCCAAGACATGGAAACCACCTCAGTGTCCATCAGTGGATGAATGGATAAAGAAAATGTGGTATAGGTATACAGTGGAATATTATTTAGCCATGAAAAAGAAGGACATTCTGCTAAGTGAAGTTAAGTCAGACAGAGAAAGACTAATACTATATGATATCACTTATACGTGGAATCTGAAAAAAAAAACTCATAGATAAATTGATATCATAGAGATTGGTAGTTACCAGAGGTTGGGGGTGTGGGTGGACAAAATGAGTGAAAATGGTCAAAAGGCTCAAACCTCTAGTTATAAGATAAAAGTCCTGGGGATGTAATGTACATCATAGTGACTACAGTTAACAATATTGTATATTTGAAAGTTGCTAAGAGAGTAGATTTTAAAAGTTCTCATTATAAGAAAAAAAAAGTATATATGTGTGGTGATGGATGTAAACTAGACTTACTGTGGTAATCATTTCACAATATACACATATACCAAATCAAAACACACACTGAAGGTAATTATATATGAGTACTTGTTTCTTTTTTACTACTATCTGTATTTCCAGATGATTTTTTTGCAAAGTGTGAATAAAAAACATATTTATAAGACTTTCTCTAAAAAAAAAAAAAATGTTGTTCAAGGTCTTTTATATATTACTATGCTACCCTGAAGAGGTGATATTCCTCTAGATGCTGCCTCTAAACTCCACCTGAAGCTCAGAGTATATAAAGTGATGAACTAGATGTTCATCATTCTGTTTCCAGCTCTGAAATGTTCTCCTGAAGCACAGAGGAAAGATTATGCATCTAATAATAAATGTACCTATATTAAGTCTATATACTATGCACCAAATACATTATATATTATCTCTAATACCCAAAACTTCAAAAGGAGTTATTGATTTTATTTTACAGGTTCAAAAAGGTTGAGTAACTTGTCTGAGATTTTACAGCTAGTAAAGGATGATGCCAGGATTCAAATGTAGCTCTGTTTGATTCCAAGAATTGTGCTCTTCCCACTACTCCATACTCCTCACTAAAATACAATTTCTTACTGTTTTCTGTAAGATTCCTCAAAAAATGAAGAATAGAACTATCATAGGATACAGATATCCCACTTCTGGGTATTCATGCAAAGAACATAAAAACACTAATTTGAAAAGATATATTCATGCTTATGTTCATTGCAGCATTATGGAAACAATCTAAATGCTCATTGATGGATGAATAAAGAAGATATGGTATTTATATACAGTGGAATAATAGCCATAAAAATATGAAATCTTGCCACTTGTGACAACACGGACAGACATTGAGGGTATTATGCTATGTGAAGTAATGCAGATGAAGAAAGACAAATACTGTATGATTTCACTCATATGTGAAATATAAATAAACAAAACATAAAACAAACACATAGATACAGAAAACAGAGTAGAGGTTACCAGAAGGGTAGGGAGGTTGGGGAAGGGTGAAATGGGTAAAGGGGGTCAAATGTAGGGTGACAGATAGAACCTAAACTTTTGGTGGTGAGCATGTTGTAGTGTACACAGAGTCAAAATATAATGCTGTATACATGAAACATACATAATGTTATAAACTAATGTTATATCAGTAACAAAAATTTAAAAATTAAAAAAAAGATACAAACTCATGACAGGATATAGAGGCTAAAGATTTTGTCAATTAAGGTTAAATGGCCCACTTAATGATATACATACATAGATTAAATAATTTTTATATATTTAATATCTGAAATATATGGGAGAATTATTACTTTACTGATAGGATTTCTGAGCTCACAAAATTGAAATGTCCATAGGCACAAAATAAATTAATAACACATGCAAAACTATATATCCTTATATATAAGGATATATATCCTTATTTGCATATATATCCTTATTTGCATGCCTTCTCTACTTCACAAAATTACTCATAACAGTGGGGGTTATTGGATGGATGCATATGAGCAGACACTCAGATGGTGGTTGTCAGGACTAAAAAAATGGTGAAAGAGACAGTGCTTTCTTTACATTTACTTTCCCAAAATAATAAGAAAGCAATGAATAGACACAAATTAATACACTCTTTAGAACATGTACAGTCCATCTCTGAATATGAAAAATCATAGCAGAAAACTGCAGGCTATCTACTAGTTGTAAAGTAAGAATTAGGACAAAGTTTCTTTACAATGTTAAAGGTATAAAGTATTTTCAGAGCAATTTTACCTACCACTTTCTTAAGACAACATTTTTCTTGACTGTTCATAATAAAATTCCAAGATCAGAAGTACTTTGTGTCAAAATATGCAATTTTGTATCGAAGATCATAACAATTGAATTATTTCTATCAGAACTTCTTTAGAAAAGAACTTATAAGCCACAATAATTATGAAACAATCTGAGAATAGAAGTTAAACAGCCAGAAATCAACTTTGTGATTGATTATTACCTATATTTACTTATTGTTTCACTGTGATTTTACACAGTCATGTTTCAAAGCTGAATTATAAACCAAACAGCCATGATTACTTTTATATTTCCTTTCCTTCTTTATAAAATGAATAAAATATAAAGAATATGGCAGTTACATTCTATCTTCCAGATTTTTGAATCACTTATCTCCTAAAACTAATGCTCAAATTACATGGATAACTCTGAGGGAAGAAAATAAGCAGCATACTTTTTCATTCCTCATGTAATTTCCTTCATGATTCATTGATCAGGCTATTTTCAAGGATTAGCTGTAGTACTTTCCTGACTGTTTGACTCTGCAGGATAATGTGCTTTACACCTATCTGATATTTTGATGCTGTTTAAATTAAACTGAATATGGGCTTAACACTTGTATTATTCTCTCCAATGAAATTTGTTCTCTCTGAACTGCACTTTGTTTTTCAAGAAAATGAAATATTTTCATCCCACTTATTGACAGCAAACTAGGTAAAGTTTGGTAAAATTCACAAGTAAAGCCATCTGGGCCTGGAGTTACTTTGTGGGAAATATTTGGATAAGTAATTAAGTTTCTTAAACAGATATACATTTACTCAGGTTAAATATTTCTCCACAATTACACTCTGGTAGTGTGTATATTTCAAGAATTGTCCCATTATATCTTACTTGTTGACTTTATTGGCATGCATTGTTCAGAATATTTCCTTATTATCTTTTGAATGCTTGTAGGGGCTGCAGTAATGTCTCCTCCTTCATTCTTGATACTGATAATTGTGTCTTCTCTTTTTTCTTGACTAGTTTGACTAGAAGTTTATCAATTTATTGATCTTTTCAAAGCTTTCAGTTTTAATGATTTTCTTTTATTGATTTTATGTTTTCTATTTCATTAATTTTTGCTTTTTTATTATTTCCTCTGCATACCATGGGTTTATTTGCAATTTGATTATGATGTAACTTTGATTATCATATTGTTCTCTCCAGTTTATTCTCTGAAGATATGCTGGTCTGTCTCTCTATGCATTGCCATCGTCTATGGTGTCTGGCACAGCAACCTCTGTCTCACCGAACCTGTGTTTCCTACACTCAGCAAGTCTCCTGAACTTGATCTGGAATTCTCTTTTTAAAATATAGCCTGGAAACCATATCCAGGCAGTATGTTAAGGGCAATTATAGGTATAAGTTCTTTTGTTTCCTTCATTTCAAGAATCACAGTCCCTTGTTCTTTCTTTTCCAGGGTCTGAAAAACATTGTTTCAATATTCTGTTCATTTTTCTTGCTGTTTCTAGGAGGGGAATTCCCACGCCATTAATTCTTTGATGTTTGAAATAGAAATCTTGCTAACTGAAAATATATTCAACAATACAGACATATACAAAAATAAAAAGCAGAAATGTTCTTCCTCATTTCTTTGTGCCCAGTGGCAATTTTAGTAATTATTTTTTGAAATTTTGTTCCTACAAAAAAAGTAATTACACATTTAGATATTTTTTATTTTACAAAGATGGGAATTATACAAGATTTTTTTTTGAAATATAGTTATTTTTCTTATCAATGAACACGCATAAAATTTTATTTCAGTATATACAGCTGTGCTGTCAGATTTTAGACTATCAAATTATATTCAATTGTATGTCTTTTCCTTAATTTACTTAATAAACATTTTAATTGTTTCCATTTTTTCTCTATTAAAAATAGTGGCGCAGTATATATTCTTGCCTTATTATATACTTTTTGTCACACATACATGAATTCTAAGAAAAATTCTTAGAATTGCTGCATCAAAGACTATGTTAATTTAAAAATTTAATAAATATTGCAACCTTCAAATCCTCTTGCTAATGTAGTTATGCTTCATCTGAATGGCAGAACAGGGTTATAGGGTTTTAAAGCAGTTCCTCACTGCTCTTCATGTGCTCTGTTGAACAAACCACAATCAATTTAAATGTTGTAGTCTAGACATTAGTTCCCTATAGTTTTATAGCCATCACCTATGTTTCAATAATATAACATACATAGTTTTGCGTATATATAGGACCACTGATTCAACATGGTCCACTTTAGAAAGTCACTCCACATGTGCTATCCCCCCCCAAAAAATTAAACTAATTGCAAATAGAAGAAATTCAAGCACGTGATAAAGGTGAAATTCATTCACATTCTTGAAAACCTTGTTTCTTTAACAGTTTGTCATTGCTTTAAATTTAAGTATATGTTTCTTAATACATTCCTTTCCTTTTGTAGAATGTGTTATTTTACCAGAACAGTGTACCTTAATATATTTCTTTCATTTTAATAGTACCTCGTGCTATTAAAAAATAGCTTCACTTTTTATTTTATCTTAGAGCACTATATATAAACCTGATCTTTCACCCTACATGCATAACTAACTCCTTCATTAGGCCAACTGGAGTTTAAGACTTGAAGACTGAGCTGAACTAAAGCCATGTTAAATCAGTTCTTACTAGTGTCCTGGTAGTATGTACAGAGAAAAAGAGAGAGAGAGAAAGAAAGGAAGTATGCCAACTTCTCCTGGCTTTTCAAGGTCTGGAAGAAAGATCAAAGAAGATGAAATATAACATTGGTATTTTATTAAAGCTACTATGAATTGTCTCATTGTAAACTGCTCAAGGTGACAAAAGGGGAGCATCCATAGAAAACCACCACCACAATTATCTCTTCTGACACAAAGAATTGATTATGAAGTAATTAACAAAAAAATGAGTTTAATATCCCCTTTGATATTAGAACTTCACTTCTGTGTCTCAAAGATTTTTCAAAATACCTCCAAAACTTATGACAAGAATTTATATTTGTGCATCTAAGACATTCATTCAAGAAATATTTATTGAGCATCTATGATAATCCAGATACTATTCTAAGAACCAATAGGATACAGCAGTTAACAAAACATAAAAATCCCAGTTCTCATTAAGTTTTCATTCTAATGGAGGGAGACAAACACACACAGACACACACACACACACACAGAGACACACACACAGAGAAAAATATTGCCTGGTGTCTCTGGTAGACAGAATCCTAAGCTATCACCTGGTGACGCTTGCCTTTGTGTGATCCTCTGGACTTGAGTTGGGGTGGGGTTGAACCTGTGAATATGATGGAAATCACTCCTGTGATTATGTTATATGGCAAAAGAGATTTTGTAGATGTAATTATGATCCTAGATCAGTTTAATTTATAATAGGGAGATTGTCTAGATGGCCTGACTTAATCATATGAACTCTTTAAATTTGTACCTTGAGGTCAGAAAGAGGAAAGTCAGAGATTCAAAGTCAAGTAGGATTCAACACAAGAAGAATTCTCTGATGCTGCTAAGGAAGGGAGCCATGTGGCAAGGACTTAAGAGCATCCTTTAAGAACACAGAGCAGCCACTGGCTGATAGCCAGCAAGAAAACTTGGACTCATTTCTACAACTGCAGGGAATGGAATCTGCCAACAACCTGAATGAGCCCCCAAACAGATTTTCCCCAGAGCCTCCAGCCAATAGTTCAGGCTTGCTGATACCTTGATTTCTGCCCTGTGAGACACTAACTAGCACATATATTGTTAATATATCTAAACTACCCAAAGCAATCTACAGATTCGATGCAATTTCTACCAAAATGCAAATGGCATATTTCACAGCACTGGTACAAATAATTCTACAATTTATTTGGAACAATAAAAGATCCTGAATAGCCAAAACAATCTTGAGAAAGAAGAACAAAGCTGGAGGTATCACACTCCCTGATTTGAAACTCTACTACAAATCTATATTAATCAAAACAATACAGTACTGGCACAAAAACAGACACACAGATCAATAGAACAAAATTGACAGCCCACAAATAAACCCCCATATATACGGACAATTAATTTACAACAAAGAAGTAAAGAGCACACAAAGAAAGGACACTCTCTTCAATAAATGCTTTTGGGAAATCCTGGACAGCCACATGCAAAAGAATGAAAGTAGACCACTGTATCTTACACCATACACAATAATCTGCTCAAGTTGGATTAAAGACTTGAATGTAAGATGTGAAACCATAAAATTCCTAGGAGAAACACAGATGGTAAACTCATTGACATTGGTCTTAGTGACGTTTTGTGGATCTGACTCCAAAGGCAAGAGAAACAAAAAAAGCAAAAGTAAGAAAATTGGACTACCTCAAATGTAAAAGCTTCTGCACATTTAAAGAAGCCATCAACAAAACAAAAAGCCTATCTAATAAATGAAAAAGGATATCTGCAAATCGTATATCAGATATGTGGTTAATATCCACAATATATAAAGGACTCATGCAACTCAACAACAAAAAAAGGGAACAATCCAATTTTTAAAATGGGCAGAGGATCTGAATAGACATTTTTCCTTAGAAGACACAAAGATGACCAACAGGTACAGGAAAAGATTTTCACCATCACTAATAACTAGGGAAATGAAAATCATAACCATGAAATATTGCCTTACACCTATTAGGATGGCTATTACCAAAAAGGTAAGAAGTAACAAGTGTTGCAGAGATGTGGAGAAAAGAGAACCCTTGTATACTGTTGATGGGATTGTAAATTGGTGCAGCCACTATGAAAAACACTATGGAGAGTCCTCAAAAAAATAAGATTCACACTACCATATGACCCAGCTATTCCACTACTGGCTGTTTATCTGAAGAATACAAAAACACTAATTTGAAAAGATATATGCATCCCTATGTTCATTGCAGCATTATTTACAGTAGCCAAGATATGAAAACAACCTAAGTGTCTATTGACGGATGAATGGATAAGGAATGTGTGGTGTATATATACATACATACATTCATACATACATACATACAATGGAATACTACTCAGCGGTAAAAAAAGAATGACATCCTGCCATTTGCAACACCATGGATGGGCCTTGAGGATATTACGCTAAGTGAAATAAGTCAGAAGGAAAAAGACAAATCCATATGATTTCACTGATGGGGAATAAAAAAAAAAAAGAACAACTAAACAAAAAACAAACTCATAGATGGGTTTGCCATGGGTGTCGGTGGACATGGTGAAGGGGGTCAATTGTGTGGTGATAGATGGTAACTAGGGTTTTGGGAGTGATCACTTGTAGTGTATACAGATGTTGAATTATAATTTAATATACCTCAAATGCACATAATACTTAGAAAAAAAAGAAAAAGAAAACTAATACAGTATTTTAGGAGCTAATCAATGTATGTAAGAAACAGAGGAAAGATGTGGCAGGACATGAGGGAAATGGGAGTGGAATGGGTGGAAATGAAAGTCTAAAAGTAATAGTTCCAATCCATTTTATATGGATTATTTGTAAATATATCTTCTCAGTTGGTAGCTTTCAATTATCTTCTTTTATGTGATTTTTTTCACAAACAATTACCATAATCTGTGGTGGTTTAAATGAAGTATAAGGCATAGATCCTGCCTGCTTTAGAATTCATAGTTTAGAAGAGAGAGTAATCCTTCCCTCCCTCTCTCCCTTCCTTCTTTCTTTCCCTCCTGCTTAACTCTCCTTCCTTCATTTCTTTCTTCCAATGTTTTTTCCTCTTTTCCTTCCCTCCTTCCATTCTTCTTTCAATAAGAATTTATTATATGCCTATTTTGTGCCTGGAAGTGTAACAGACAGTGGAAATATAATACTGAATGAGACAAACACCACTGTTGCCCTCAGGGAGTTTACTCCCAGGAGACAGTAAAGGGGCAATCACAAGCAATTTGGTAAGTTGTAGGGGAAGAAAAATAAACTATGACACAGAAGAACAAAGGAGGGAGGGCTAGTCCAGATTTGGTGACTCAGAATGGTTTCTCTAAGCAAGTAGTATCTAGGCTGAGACCTCAAAGAAGAGTGTTTTCCAGGAGAATGGGGCCAGGTGGCAGGCAGTGGTTTACTGACGGAGAGGAAACTATCAGGTTCAAAGGCCCCGAACAGGGATAGAATAGGCTCCCAAAAGGAACTATGAAGAGTTCAGAGTGTCTGGAGCATGCGCTACAAAGGATGGGATGGGGAGAAGTAGGGAAATGCTTAAAATAGCTGGGAAAGTGGGCTGTGGCCAGAATATCCAGGTCTTTTGAGCCGTGTGAATGAGTTTGGATTTTTCCCGAAGAGTAAAATAAAGCCATTGAAGCATTTAAATGGAGGACTTTGCCTTTTGGGAAAATTTGCCTTTTAGGAAAATTGTTCTGGCTGTCACATGGAGTAAATGCTTATGAGTCAAGACTGGAGAGAGGGAATCCATTTAGGAGGGAGGTCCTGCTAACCAAGGGAGAGATGGGGAGTGCTTTGGCAGGGGCAATACCAATAGAAAGGGAGGGATTCTGGACAAAGTTGCAGGGAAATTGATAGGAATGTGCTGTGGAGGGATTGCAGAAGGTTCCACATCTGTCAGATTTCTGATCTGGATGTTATTAACTGAACTGTGTCTGATATATTTTAATTAGCTCTATAATCAAGTATGATATCAAAGTAAGTGGTACTAAGAACTGTGGGAGTTGAGAAGAAAAGAGGAATTTGGACAGGAGCAATGTTAGAGAAGGCTTCTGAAAAAGATGGAGCTTGGTTGGGACTTCAGGATGGCATCTGGTTTTAAGAGGGGTAAAAGGAAGCTGCTTTCTCTGAGTGGAACAACCCAAGCAATGGCAGAATAAGAAACATGACTGATAAGAGGCCAGAAAAGACAAAACTGAGGATGCTCAAGGTGGCTGTAGGAGTAAAGATCATCTCTCTAAGTACGGTCAGGTTACAGAGGAACTGCAAAGGCAGGCTTTGGAGCGCAGGACACCAGTAAGTAAGAAGAAACGAAGCAAGAGCTGTGTGTTTTGCAGGTTAGCCTAGTTTCAGTCGACTGGATACTTTGAGCACAGAAATGGATATCTGAATGCAGGAAAGAGCAAATAAGTTGTTTCAAAACTCCAAGGACAATGTGATGATGTCATATATCAGGGCACATCTCCTTGTCAATTAACTAGGAAGGAAGAACTGATGAATATAGTGAGATCTTTGAACCAGGACTACACATTTGGAAGGACTAGAAGCTGAGCAGATAAACCTAGAAGCATATTAGCGGGGCGGGGGCAGTTCTTGGTATAGCAGACAGAAGTTCCACGAGGCACATAGCATCAAGGCATCCCAACGTGGACAAAATGAGGTCTGCAAATGAGTTAGTGAGGAATCCAGGTTCATATAATATTTAGAGACCTGAAGATGCAGATAAGCAGCACCGGTGGTTCTTATCAAGAAAATCTGCCAACAGTTACTCAAGCTCCAATTAACAAGCAAGGTTGAGAAGAAAGACACTGCCTTTAGAAGAGATACTGTCAGAGAAACTGGGATCACTAGGCAGATTATTAATGTGGGGACCTGAGGACAGACAGTAAAACTAAGATCCACTCACTGTAATGAGGGATAATGTGAAAATCAGGTTAGGGAAAGATATAAAGGTCAGTTCAGATTCGGGGCACAGGAAAGAGAAAATAGTACGGACTAGACTATTTGGTGGCTGAATTTCTTTATATTCACCCTGGTTAAAGTTAAAATGGAGACATAGACTTCTTAGAGCCAGGTCATGCCTACTGGTAAAATGTTAAGAATTGTTAAAAAGAGGAAAAAAACAGAATATTTGGAATCAGTTAGGGCCTGATAATAAGAGCCCAGAAATAGCTTCACTTTAATAAACATCTACTATATGCCAGGCACAGTGATACTGTCAAAACCTTTATTATCTTTAGTACTCATATAAGCCTTGTAAGGAATTAATGCTACTTAGACTTTCTGATGAGGCAACTCAACAGCAGAAAGATTAATTCATTAATAAGTTCACACAAATAGTAAACTGGCAGAGCCAGAAATTGAACCAAGGGCCCCCCGCTGTGGTTTCAAAACCCAGTCTCATTCCAGCAGTAGATACAATGTGGCTTTGGTGTGAAAAATACTACACACTCTCTTGGATGCAGTGCCACGGGAGATTAAAGAGTGAATCCAAAAAGTCTGCCCAAAGGAGACAGGACCAATTAAATATGGAAGAAGATGCAAGGGAAGAGAGGGAGGAATCACAGATGATGCAACAGCTTTTGGCCTGCTAGATTATAAGACTGGAGATACAGAAATGAGAAACATTGAGGGAAATTATTTTTTGTGGTGTGTGTATGGATTGCTGATGAAAGAAGGAAGTGGTTTTGAGTATAACTAATTTAAGTGAAAACATTTTAGAGGTATGTGTAACTAACAACGTTTAAGAGGAGATATATATTTTGAAGCACATTTTAACTTGATTCTATTTATTAACACAGAATCTTGACTGGAAGAAATTAAAACTACTGTGGCCATTTTTATGATCTAGACTATGAGAAAATTGCTATAGATATGTTTTTGTATGTGTGCTGTCTTTAGGTGATATACTTTTAGGGATATACAATCAAATTATACATAAAACAGATTATATACTATATGTATGTGTGTAAGTGAGCATTTATAATTGCTTATAGAATATTTTCACTTAAACTAATTATGCCTCAAATTGAGTCTGTCTTCCCTCTTGCTTCTCCCACCAGCAACCCCCCCACACACACATATGGTATATACTCTGCTATATATAATTTTACTTTATATTCCTGATTTTTATATATATATATATATATATATATATATATATATATACACACACATACATACTCTAGGGTGTAATTAATGTATATGAATATGTATATACATGAATATGCTTATATATACATATATACTCTGTATAAATTGAAATATGGTCCTTTAAAATACACTTATAAGAGAGTATCAAGTTTATGTAAAAATTCACTAGATTTTAATATTTTAAAATTTCAAGGACATGTGCAGAATTAAGGACATATATATTCAGGCTCAATGAAAATATAAGAAAGATGTGAGAATTAGAAAGATGTGCTAAGACTCCTATCAGGGAAGTCCTTGATTAGAAAAGTATAGTCTTGGGCTTCCCTGGTAGCGCGGCGGTTAAGAATCCGCCTGCCGATGCAGGGCACATGGGTTCGATCACTGGTGTGGTAAGATCTCACATGCGGCAGAGCACTAAGCCCGTGCACCACAGCTACTGGGCCTGCGCTCTAGAGCCCGTGAGCCACAACCACTGAAGCCCATGCACCTAGAGCCTATGCTCTGCAATAAGAGAAGCCACCGCAATGAGAACACCTTGCACTGCAACGAAGAGTAGACCCTGCTTGTTGCAACTAGAGAAAGCCCGTGCACAGCAACAAAGACAACAAAAACAAAGACAGGCAAAAATAAATAATAAATAAATAAGTTTTAAAAAAAGAGAAAAGTACAGTCTTGTTAGATGTATCAGGGGTGTGCCATTTGCACACAGAAAGAGGTCCTTTTCAGTTCTATTCAGTAAGGGGTACTGTTCAGTACTCTGAGAATTAAGATAAAACGTCAGATAATCTTTTTTTATTATAAAAGCCATATATTTTAATGAATATATAGGAATTTAAGGAATAAGGGCCCATCCTGAGAAATCTACTAGAGAGTAAGCTTCAGATAGTCAAGAGCAATGAAGAGATGTCAACACAAGGATTGGTGATTTGAATTTGGAATCATGTAAATATTTTGCATAATTATGACAAATTAATGTTTAACGAAGAAACAAAAAAATGAACATAAAATGAAACAACTGAACCTAAATGGAAACAGTTTGTGGCATAATAATACAAAGAGGCACAATTCCAAGTCACTTCAAAACATAATAATTTGTTCCAGCTATAACCTAAGACAAAAGGAACTGCAAAAATAATAATAATTCACCCATTTTAAGCAATCATATTGCTGGCGGTAATGCTTCTGTTGGTATTCTGAAATTGTTATATATGTATTTTTGGACTACAAAACAAAATTACGTAATGCTCTAATTCTTATTCCCAGTGAATTTGAAACCTACATTTTGTGCAGGAGAAAAGTGACTCAAATGTACATCTAAATATGAATTGGAAGTATAAACAAGAACTCATGATATTTGGGTTTTTTTTTTCTGAGTTCTGTCAGTGGAAAGGCCTAGAAACAATGAGCAAACCAATGGCAACAAATAACCCAAATGCTCAGATTTTGATTTTCAAGAATCATTTTCCAATTTTAAAAAAAGGAAAAGAAAAGAAACAGGGGTCCTTGAAAATGGGGCTGATTCTAGCTCTGGTACCAGATATGCACAAGATGAGTCTGAAATACCAGATAGTTAAGAAAGCTATTGAAGACTATTAGGGTCAGGTCAATAAGACTTACAGCCAACTTGAAGAAGCTGCCACTGGCCAAAAATGGGACAATTTGGCTTTCAATAAAGGTAATAACTGAAACATATCAATAATTTAAATTCATGAATTCATAATGATATTAAAATAAACTAATTGGTCACCACTGCAGGATATAGCAAGTCAACTCAATATTTTGAAAATAGTGAAGAAATCAACAGAATTGAGCATTTCTATTGCCATCCCTATATGAATGTGCCATTGGATAACCAAAGAGTAGATGAAAGAAATTTTTGCTTTTGGATTTTTTCTTAACAGAAGTATTCTAGACAATAAATGAAGAAGAAATAATAGAATATAGGTATTACTATTTTGCAACTCCAAATGGATCTAGGCTTTGAGAATCAATGATTACCAATATAACTACAAAAGAGTGAACTAGAGATTAGATGTTTCTTTTTTTGTTTTTAATAATAACTGGAAGTTTGTACCTTTTTGACCACCTTCACCTGTGGGTGAAGATAAATGTGTCTTCATGGTACACTACCACTTGTGAAATGGCCTTTAAAAATAAAACACAACTAACCTGAATCTGATAAAAACCTTACCACTTTCCAACTGCTAATTTACAGAAAATACAGAGTTTAGGGAGATATGTTATAAAACACTATGGAGATGCAAACAGCAAATTTCACATCGTGGGAAATTTTTCAAACAACTGACTCTGTGCCCTCAACAAACAAACTGCAAGAGAAAAAAGAGAAATGAGTGAGGAACCAATTGGAAGAAAATTAAAAGACATGATCATCAACTGAAATGTGCAGACTATCAAACTACTAAAAATGTAATATAAGGCAATTGGAAATTTGAACACTATACATTTGATGATACTAAGGAATCATTACTATTTTTTAATTTATAACAATAGTAGGTATGTGGCCAGATATTTTTTGGAGGAAGTGATAGAATCTCTAAGATTTCATGAATATGGGAAGAGAGCAAGTGGGTGGAGGTATAGATGAAATAAGATTGGCTATGGGTTGATAATTATTGAAGCTGAATCATGGGTATATGTGGGCTCATTTTATTATTTTATCTACTTTTGTATACATTTGAAATTTTCCAAAGTAAAAAATATACATGTTATTTGGGGTAAGAGTTTAGCCTGCACAAAACAACTGGTGAAATTACTAAACATTGGCTTGAACTTCGCATTGTACTCTCACTAGAAGGAATGTTAGCTGTGAGATATGCCAGCCCTGATTGACATTGATCTACTCCATGTGGAATAAAATAAGTAGATTAGGTGGAATCTGATTTCCTAAAGAAGAGAATTTGGACCAAAATTAGGAAAGACATTTTTCTAGCTACTCTTAGATTAGAATGTCATTAGTACTCTAATTAGAAGTTGTGCCTGGCAGTGTCCTGGCAAGAAACACATAAGATACTCAAAATCATTTAGCTGAGGAGACTTTAATAAAAGGACTACTTGCAGAAGAGTGGGTAGAGTGACAGGGATCAACAAGGGGTCGAAACACCCAGGAGGTAGAAGAGTGGGAAGCAGTGGCAAGCCCTGGGCCTCAATGTGCAAGGGGAGAAAACTGTAGAACCTGAATGCCCTAAGAGCTGGAGCTCTGCAGGTGGTCTGCCCAACAGGGGCTGTGGCTAGAAGCCAATGGGCAAAAGGAGCCAGTGTGATGCAGTCCTTAGAGGTCATTCTCCCAGGGCAGGACATAGAAAGATAGACAAGGGAGCTAGATGGGGACCAGCTGACAAGAACCAGTGCAGAATGTCTTGTTGTATTATATATGTGCACACATATTGACTACATAGTTTCATATATTATATATATGTGTTCTGTGTATTACATATAGATGTAATATATGCAAATATATAATATATATGTAATAGCTGGAAACACATATAAACTCCTTATCGTGAGTGTGTGTGTGTGTGTGTGTGTGTGCGGAGAGAGAGATCGATCCAGAGTATGGATTTATTTGACCTTTACAGCTAATCCTTTAGTTTTAAGATTTTAAAAATAATCCACAGAAAAGAAAATACAAATGTCAGATAAACTATAAAAAGATGTTCAACATTACAAGAAATCTGGGAGATGCAAAATAAAAAAAGATACTATTTTTTACCCATCAGATTAGCAAGTAATGAAACATTTAAAAATATCAAGTATTGGTGTAGGGAGTGGGATGGGAACTCACACACACAACCAGGGAGAATGCAAATTTGTTTAGTTCCTTGTTCAATATGGTGGTGTCACCAAACTGAGACAGTACGGCAACAAGGTGAAGAGCTCAGACCTGCTGTGGGTTCAGATCCCTGCTCTGCCACATAATCTTCCGTGAATTACTTAGTCTCTTATACTTCTTATTAAAAATACTTAACCTTCCTATGCCTCAGTTTCTCTACCTGGAAAATGGGTAAATAGCAGCATTTAGCTCACACTCTTAAGTGTCAGATGCATAAATGCTCAGCAAACATGAAAAATGCCCATATACCATGAGTCAGCCATTTCACTCCTCCTCTATTTGCATAAAGAAGCTGACACATGGATATTTATTTCATCATTATTTGTACTGTTCGTTATGGCAGATAAATGGATACAAACATTTATGTTCATTGCTAGCTATGGAAAAAATCCAGGCACATAATGTTGAGTGAATAAAATATCAATGAAAAATACATGCTTTCCATGGAGCTCTACTTTTGAGCTCAATTATAGCTGCTAACAGCTATAATATATTTGTATCTATATCTATATAAAAGTTTGAGAAAAACTCTTGGGGAATATATCCAATCTGACAACATATTTCTGCAAAGGGACTGGGATTAGGGGTGAGGAAAGATAGTCAAAGGAGATTTATATTTATCTGTTGTGTCTGAATTCTTATCAGGAAAATTTATTCATGAGGCACTTGTGTGATTAAAAATTAATACAGTGTTGAAAAATAATTCAGGTCCACCTGATTCCAAAACCAATGCAGGTAGTCACTACGTATCAGAAAACCCTTTTCATTTACCAGGAAAACCCTTCCTCTATGGCTACCTCTTTATTCATAAAAATTGTACTTTAAAATTGCTTTCACTAGCTGCCTTGCTGGAGTTTTTATGTCAATCATTTATCGCCCATTAAATGAGTCATATCGAGATGCATGAATGATAGCAATGATCTATGTCATTTCTGATGGTCTGTATTAATTCTATCTGTTGGTGCCAAACATTATTTTCTCCTTGAAAAAAGAAAACAGTGACAATAACTAACCGTAACGTACAGTTACAGTTTATAGTTACCTAACATTTTCACATAAAAAATAGGGGTTTTAAAAACACAGCTTAATTTTTACCTAAAGGGTTGTAAATAAAATTTACAATGTGAGATATGGTGTCAAAAATAAGAGATGGAAATAGAATAATTTTGACCAATTCAAAGTTCAGAATGAGTGATTATCCAAACTTTCAGATGAAGTCTTTAAGAACAACAACAAAAAAGAGCAAGATGGACAGCAGATGAAATTTGGTGAAGAAAATATAAAATTGTAGTTAGATGTCCGAATTTGTTTAACAAGCTTTCTGAATAGTATGATTATTTTAAAAAGTATGAAATGTTTGAAAGTAGACTGTTGTTGTTATTAATCATTATTTTAATAATGATATTTTATGCTGTAGGAAAGAGGAAAATGATTTAATTGTATGTTTATCGTCTTTTTCCCTTTGGGATCTCCAAGTCAGGGAAAGAATGTATTTTGTAAACAACTATAAGCTTAAGGTTCATCTGGGGGCAACTTCCCAAACTGCGGTCCTGGGCTTTACAAGGAAATTGCCTCATACACAATAATGTAATAAATCATTAAATCGGATATCACAATTTGCAGCCAGCTCAACTTACCCCTTGGATGTTGATGTCCTCTTTGGTTATATATTATTAATATAACCATTTGAAAACTATAAATCATATCATTTATTATTCATTGACCTTGACATCACTTTCATTTTACTATTAAATTGATTGGTTATTTTTACACAATATAGTAATACTATTATATTGTAGAATTAATAATGATATAGAGTAAGACTTCAAGCTCTATGTAATTTCTTGATTCTATGTTTTTTCATTCATTATAGTTCTTTTATATTTGGCAACAATAATACCATAAAAATTACAGTTCTCCCTTGGATTATTCCTCCACCCCCAAATAATTTTCCTCCACAATAAAAGCACTAGTGTTGAGGCTAATAATTTCAAACTGAAATTTACTTAAAAAAATGATATTATTAAATATATTTTTAAAATGTAATCAGGGAATTTTAGCAGTTCATAATCACCATACTCTGCAAAACAACTGATTTCATTCAGGATGAAATATATTAAAAATAGATATTTGACTTAGTTTAACATGTTTAATCTGAAAGACACTGAACAAATTCCAAGCAGCTGATGTATGCAAATATCAAAGTAATTGATTCCACTTTGCTCTAAAACTTAAAAAACATAAAGTAGATTATGTGATACTTTCCTTGATATAAATCAAGGAGTACCATTCTAGACTTATTGATCATCTTCTCATTTTCCTTTCTTCTAGTCTACCACTGGAATCCAGCATTTTCTCATTACTGCCACCACCTCAAGGACCCCACATCCTACAGGTAATGTTGATAAAGGAGAATTTTTAGGGAGGTAAGAAAGCCTTCTCTGGGAACCTAATTATGACTTTCTGGAAGGATTTTGTTTTTCATCAACCCATTCTCGTTTTCTGTTTCCCTCTTTCCTTTCTAAGCCCCAGATATCATTTAGTATCACCAGATATTAGCAACAGGTAATACTGAAAACCCACCACAAATTATTCAGAACGTATATACTGATTTATTTTGCTTTTCAAATTTCAAATAGATTATTATTTTCTTTTTTTCAGATAACAAAAAAAATACAAAAAGAAAAGTAAAGCACACATTTAATATCATTGCCTAGAGGCGTCCACAATTAACATTTTGGGGTAGAGCTTTCCAGAGTGTCTTATACATATATGATTATATAGATATTTACTTTTTTTTGACAAACACAGAAGCACTTTTTGTGTGTAACTTATTCACTTAATATCCTACAATTTTATTTACATGTAAATAAATATTGATTGATTTAAAAGCACATTTTAATGGTATCATAGTATTATTGCATTATATAATATGCCATATGTAACATGTTGTATAATATATAATATGTAATATACACATACATATGAAATTTTAATATATATATAAATTTTAAATTTTATACATAAAACTTTAATTTAAAAAACTGTTTCCCAATCTTAATGTTAGTTATTACAGGGCTGGTTAAGTTTTACTTAAGATCCCTTATTTACTCAGATCTGCAAACAGGCCTTCACAGAGTTCATAGCCTCTGGTAGTAGCTACCTTCTCTTGCTTCTGTTAGAGTTGGGGAACAAAATTTACTTAGAATCTGTCTCTGCCAAAGTATCTTCATCATTGAGAAAATTTAGTGTTTTTCCCCTTTGTTCATTTATTCAGCAAATACCAATACTTACTGATCCCCT
Source organism: Kogia breviceps (assembly GCF_026419965.1). Classification (NCBI taxonomy): domain Eukaryota; kingdom Metazoa; phylum Chordata; class Mammalia; order Artiodactyla; family Physeteridae; genus Kogia; species Kogia breviceps. Next base: position 41,604,519 of record NC_081324.1, on the reverse strand, counting down.
AAAATAGTGCTGACATCACATTGTTGAAAATCAGTTGGTATTACATTTTACCTACTTACTCCAGTTCCTCTGGGAATACCGTAGTAAGCCTAGAAACCATATAATTGATTGTGATTTAGAGAGAGGGTTAGAAAAGCACAGTAATAATGACCAACAGGCTAAACAAGGGTGAAAATAATCAACCAGCTAGAAAACAGAAACAGATTAAGAGGAGGTAGAAAAATACACATTTATGTAGTCAGCCATTTCTTCACCCAACCAACATCCTTGAGTGTCTGGTAAGTGCCAGGAACTGTGCTAACTCTATAGTGAGAAGACACGTTTACGGCTAGGTAACAAGTACCATGACAGAGGTAAACTCAGAGTACCTACTATAAAGGCACCATCCGATAATGGAGGTAGGAAGTGGTGGCCAGAGAAGGAGAGTTCCAAATAAGAAGAGAGATTAGGCATTTGGAGTGTTAAGTTAATTAAACAAGGAGGTCAATAGACTGAGGTGACTGTAAGGCCATAGAGCCTATGTAAGCAAACCAAACTCTAAGCCTGTAAATGCCTCAAGGTTAGGAAATCGAAACCTAAGGACAACCAATCACAAACAACCAACTAGGCTCTAGGCTGTAGCCAATCAGTAATTCCCTTTCTTTGCTTCTCCCCTTTCCCTATAAAAATCTTTCCCTGAGCTTCTGCCAGGGGAGTGCTCTAACCATTTCCGGTTTGTCGCCCCACTCTAATCAGATTTTGCTCAGATAAACTTAAAATTTTTAATATGCCTCAGTTCGTCCTTTAACAGGAGTTAGAAACTACAGGATCTCTTACTGATGTTTTAGATCCGTAGGTTTTGAACTCCAAATACAGTCATTATAGAAATGATCCAGCAGCAGAATAAGGAAGTCCTATTAAAATGTAGATGCATGTTTGTTGCATCTACAACAAACATGATATATAGTGTCTGAGAGATTGTCAAAAAAGGAAGTGCCCAGAAGTGGGGAGGATTTAAGTCCTACTTCTGTCATTCACCTCAGTTGAGTGGACCCTCAGTTTTATCTACTTTATAGGACTATCATGAGAAAAGAAATGAAAAACCATCATGCATGTGCCAGCATTTCATAAACTGTTAAAAAGGTTGCCAATGTAAAATATGCTACAGTAAACATTGCAGGAGCAGCTTGAATGCTGACACCATTGAAGCAGTGGCATATTAAAACTACATTTAACACGATGTATTTCCTTCTGACAAAGTAATGAGGGAGATATGAGACATGTTAATCTATTAATCCAGTATTTTATAGCCCTTAACATTAATTAAAAATACTCTGCCTGCTTATATTCTTCTGCTCTCCTCAGAGACTCTCCCTTAGACATGTTAATATAAGACTAATCTTCTTTCCAATTCAGTTTATTTCTAGTTAAAAAATAAATAGGGTAGAATAACATAGATTAGACAGCCATAAACAGAGATAACATTTTATTATTTAGGTATATATGTTTGGCTCCCATGTAGTCAAAATTCTGATTACCATCTGTATGATCAGGCCACCCAAGATGGCTGTTCCCTTGCTTTCTGTGCATCTCCTGCTTGACCAGTCCCTGCTTCACCTACACCCTACCCACACGACTGACCTTCCCTCTTAATCATAGAGCCTAATCAATAAATGCCTACAGACTTGCCCCCGCCCAGCTAGTGATTGTTCTAATCTTTAGATCACAACACTCCACTAGGATAGTTTATCAAAGGCTATCAAAGGAACTGTGAAGGAACTGTGAGGGGCACGCTCCTCTGCTGGTTTCCCTAGTAACCCATGGCATCAATTCCCCCCCTTAGCTGGTAACCTCCCTCTACCCACTCCTTGGGAAGACTGCTGCCTTGTCCTGTCCGTCCTGCTGTCTGCCATCCATGGTGGGCTGTCTGTCACTCCAGGACACCCTTGCTTCAGATGTATAGGATCCCCTATCCAATCCCCTGTCAACTGATGTCGCATCCCCTGACTCTGGGCTCTTTCTTTGGTCTTGCAGCTGGGCAATTTACAGGGCTTGCAGGCCTGCGGGGTGCAGCCCAACACCATCGGTTTCAAGAGAAGTTCACGTGACTAGAAGAAGATCAGAAAGTGAGTTTCTGTCAGGCGTGTGCACATAGATTCCCAATGGGAGACTCAGGGATACTGAGGCTAAGTCCCTGTTGAGGATAGTTGAGAGGTAGGGCTTTCTTCCTGTCCAGCCCCCACTAGGGTAACAAAAGTTCTGTCTTGAAAGTAGCATGCTGCGAATACTGCTGCCTTTCCCCTGTTTGTGACATGGACATTCCATGCCAGGAGAGCAAAGCTGAGAGGTCCCCAGGCTGCTGGCCCCCAGCCACTGAGTGCTCAGCTTCTAGAGTTGGTGTGTCAGTCAGTGAGAAGGCTGCTTGCATTATTCCTAGCTTCAGTTCCAGAGCCCTGGCTCAAAGACTTCCTGGGGGGGAGAAATAGGCCATTAAACAGTCCTTAAACTCTTCCCAAAGAAATGGACTTCATTTGCAACAGAGAGTGAAGTTCAAGCCTAAAGGCACTCTGAAGAAAAGTGGAGGTTGTGATGAAAGGATATTGGGAGGATATTCAAGATATAGGCTAAACCATTTCCCAGAGAAAACAGGAAATAGGACACCTGAGAGGAGATCTTCTGAGGTCAGAACAAAAATCAAACCCCATCCTAGGAAACTATTTCTTCAAAGGAGCCAGAATTTGATTGGGTATCATTTCTTTAAATGTTCAGTAGAATTCACTAGTGAAACCATCTGAGCTAGGTACTTCTTTTTCTGGAAAGTTATTAATTATTGATTCAATTTCTTGAACAGATATAAGCCTATTCAAATTATTAAACTTTTCTTATGTGAGTTTTAGTAGTTTGTGTCTTTTAAGGAATTGGTCCATTTCACCTAAGTTATTAAATTTGTAGGCATATGTCTCTGGGCTATGACCTTCACAAGTGCATCTCTACAAGGAGATCTTTCTTGGATCTTCAGCATGAGAACCTGGAGGGGTTCCTGGAAGTAATGCCTCTAAAACAGTGGGGTTCTTCCCCAAAATGCAACTCCCAAGAATTTCTTACTCTCATGTAAATCTACATTTGGCCTCTAAACAATTCATCAAATTTACCATTTAAATCTTCCTCTCAGTTCATAGTTCCAGTGGCTGCTGGAGTACATCTTGGCTGTGACCCTCTATATTTGCCTGTCCATCAGATTTCAGGGTGATGATTTGCCCTGCAACCTCAGCTCTCTGATGGGCTCCAAGAAAAGGCATTGCTTTTCGATTTGTTCAGTTTTTTGTTTTGTTTTGTTTTGATATAAAACAGAAGTGGTGGTAATTTCCAAGCTCTTTATATGTTGGATCTGAAACAGGAAGTGGTCAGTTTACTCTTTCTATTGCTGAGTAGTATTTCATTGAATAAATTTACCACAGTTTGTTTATTCATTCTCCTCTTCATAAATTTTGGGGTTGTTTTGAATTTTTGTCCATTATGAATACAGCATGTGTGAACATTCTTTTAACTGACTTTTGGTGGTGTTAGTCATCATTAATTCTAGAATTCTGTATCCAAACTAAACAATAGATCACAACAATGCAGCTATATAGCAAGTGAATCACTCACAGCGTAACTGACTTTGTAACTCACTTGGCAGTGGCTGACTAAGCATTCTCTGCAGAAAACAGACCTGAGTAGCATCTAACTTACTTTTTGTAGACTTCAGCCTAAGAACTATCACTTCTTGTAACACCATCCATGAACTCAAGTGGGCATACAAGTATCTTTCTTTTCCTAAAACTACATTTCTGTTGAGACACTGTTTGACTTGGTGACAGCATATGCAATCTTAGTCATTGCCAAGTAAACTCACCCAGTCAATAAAGATTTCATATTCTTACTCATCTCCTGTCCCCAATTTCCCTTCCTGATTCTAAGCTCTGAGGTGGATATCGTGCCATTACATTGGTGAGGAGGTGATATCTTGTTCCATCCTGTGCTGGCACTTGCTGAGATAGTTTCCTAAAGATGCCTTTGGATTGGTGTGCTTTCTTTTCTGAAAATTTACATACTGTTTTATTACACTTTGTCAACTGAAAATATTACCTCCATAAACTGTAATGGGTTATTATCAAATAGCTGCAATTATTTTGTATTTGAAATTCAAATCACGGTACACAGGGTGTCTGGAAAATCATATCCCTTCTAACCTTAGGTTATAGCAAATTATCAGGAATACCTGTAGCCAATTCACTTTATCATAGTGCCACATACCTAACAAAATATTGTATGACCAATAAAGTCATCTGGAAGAGATTATTTCAAGGTCACTACAGAATATGTTTTAATTCTTAATCTTAAGAATGTTAACTTGTATGTGGTGGAGTCCATTTATCCTCAGTATAGAGAATAATTCTTCTCTCTCACTATCATCCCCTATTAAGGGCTATTCTTACTAAATATTAGTTGATTTGCTTTTTATAATCAACCAATTTCTGCCTCCGCTCCCCCCTCCCAATACATACACACTAATGAAGTTTGAGAAATTTTTAAATGCTACTGAAAGCCAAGCTTCTGAATTTTTACTAGACTCATCCTGATATTAGCAAGGCATAAAGTGTGAGCATCTCTTTATTGGGACCAGAAAAAAATTTTAGATTCGATGAAAAGTTAGTTCAGAACTTGTCATTAGCTGGTCCATAGAACATGTGGGAAATTGGGCTTCATTTGAACTTCCTTGAGATAGTTTATGATGGTCAAATTTAGTAGATTTTTGGTCTTTACAAAAAATTATTTATCAAAAACTTAGGTTTTATGGTAGATATGAAATGAACCACAAAATTTTCAAAATAAACAACTTATGCAAATGACTACTATAGTGTTCAGTAGATATTAGTAAGTATGAACCTACATTATTGTGGTTCTCAGTTTCTTAAAATGGTGGAAGAGGTGACAGGTTGAACTCCATTAACTCTAACGCTTCTTACCAGTCAAAAATTCTGTAGTTTTCACTTAAATTTCTCTCCATGGGCACAGAAGAGAAGGGAATGCCTACAATGCCAGGGAAATGGCAAAAGACATAATGGCTGGAGAGTATATGGCACGTTTGGGAGACAGAAAGTCAAGCAACTTGACTATAGTAGAGGGTTTATATTGGGATTTGTTAAAGTAAAGCTTGAAGTGTAGATTGCAGCCCAGGTTACAAAAAGCCTTGAATACTGGACTAAAGAATTTGTATTTTATTCTACAGATAATGAAGAGCGATTGTAGGGTTTCAGGTGATGGTGAGCCTAATAATGGCTTTAAAAAGAATGATCCTGTGTTAACAATTAGGGATGGATTAAAAGGGGAGTGAGGCTAAAAGAGGAAAAATCAACAGAGAGGATGTTTTCTAAAATAGGTGTGAGCTAATGATGGCTTGAGCAAGGGTGATGTCAGTAAGAATCAGAGTAACAAAAGCATCTGGAAAAAAAGAATCAGTGAAACTGGCTGATATGATATATAGAGCTAATGAGAAGAGTCAAAGACAATCCCAATTTAATGTTAAGAGAATTAGATTTCCACTTAGTTCAACATGAATAGCATTTAGAGAAAAGAGAAAATCAGTTCAGTTTTAGAGAACTTTTCATTTGAAGCACAAGTAGGTATATGAGAGGAAATGAGTTTTGTGCCATGGAAACTGCAGGACTAGATGAGAGGTGAGGGGTGAATTCATTTTAATTTTAAATAAAACCTCACTGAGCAAAAATAAGTGATGAAATATTAAAGTTTCAACTTGAACATCACATTTGAAAACTTAAGAGACCTGGTCATTCCTATTATTTCTCATTTTTTAAATTTATATTCAAACATATTGGTTAGATTCTGCATTTAATCATGTCTCTTAAGTATGTGCTTTGCTAGAATACTATAAGCAATGTCTTCTGATTTGGCAGAGATTGGTAAACTGAATGTTTATGATCAAAGGGAAATTTTTACCATTTAAGTGATTGTTCCCATTTAATACTGCCAATAAAATGTGAAGTGTTAGTGTTTCTGGCAAAAGAGGTCTCTGGATATACTACATCTACATATTATCAAAGTAACTCAGTGGTTCAAGGCAGTGAGAAAATAATTCTATTTTATAAACTTATTGGTTAAATCAAAATCAAAGCAGTTATTTAATAATTTTTTGGTAGGTAAAACCATAATGTGATCTGCTTCAAAATCAACATATGTTAATTTCTTTGCATGTTAAAGAGGCTCAAAACACGTAAGTAATCTGTGAAGTACAAAGTTGGAATGATACCTAAGCAAACAGAAAACAAAAAGAGCTTATGATTGAACATGTCAGGTGTACTAAACCATGTGCCAGAAAGAACAGTTGTGACGAAAATCTAAAATCATGGGACATTGTGATTGATATTGTCTGGAATGTATTTTACACTAAGCCTTATTATCCAGGAAGCTTAAAGAGTTCTAATTGTAGTAATCACACTCTTAAAAGGGAGGGAATAAGAGCAAATATTCTAAGCCCCATTTCAGCTGACACAGCAAATCAGCAGTGTAAGTGGTGTCCTCATATCAGCAACCTAGGCATCACCTTGGATCTCATTAGAAATGCAGAATCTCAGTCTCTACTCCAAACCTACTGAATTAGAATCTTCATTTTAACAGGATCTACAGGTGACTCCTGTGCATATTAAAGTTTGAAAAGGATTGATGCACAATCCTACTGGATCGACATCCAATGAGTAAGGAAATTCATATCATCCACCTATGGAGATCCCATATCTGTCTTCTCTTTAGTTAATCACATTTTATGATGTCACTTGCCCTAATGTCATATGCTTGGTAAAAGAAGATATGTGACTCTGAAGAGATTCTTCATGAAGGAAGTAGCTTGAATTAGCCTTCATATAAGAGTGGTATACCCCATTCATGGGAACCTCCTCCACTCTAGCCAAGGAGCACCCGGAGAAATTCAGTTCAAAATCTCAACCAAGTTCCTTCATTCACCAGGGCACAACCAAAGGTTATCTGGAGAGCAAGACAGAAGATACATATGTTCTTCCTCATTTTGCAATAAATGTTCCACTCTTTTACAATTTTGATGCAGAAATTGCTTTAAGTTATACACAAAGGACTATTTCTTGCCTCAGCTTCACTAAGCTTTTTTAAAATATAGGGTTGCAACGATGCCTGGAAACAAGTAAACTGAACTGACTGAAAAGAGTACTGCTTTGGTTCACTAGGGGGAAGAGAAAGGGAAGGCAAAAAGAATGAAACCATTTCTTGAGCATCTACTCTGTGCTAAGTACTACACAAGATGTTTTATATAAAGAACCAGAGTCTCTAAAATGCCAAGCTTGAGACCTGTTCTTTAACCATATAAACATGGTGTTATTGTGATCTGTCACAGCTCTAAAAACTATAAATACGTAGCTTTATGATCATTCAATAACTTATAAAACTCTATATGTGTTTACGAGGAGTTTCAAGATGGCTGAAGAGTAAGACGTGGAGATCACCTTCCTCTCCACAAATACATCAGAAATACATCTATATGTGGAACTGCTCCTATAGAACACCAACTGAACGCTGGCAGAAGACCTCAGACCTTCCAAAAGGCAAGAAACTCCCCACATACCTGGGTAGGGCAAAAGAAAAAAGAATAACAGAGACAAAGGAATAGGGACGGGACCTGCACCAGTGGGAGACAGATGTGAAGGAGGAAAGGTTTCCACGCACTAGAAGCCCCTTCTCGGGCAGAGACTGCGTGTGGCAGAGGGGGAAGCTTCATAGCCACGGAGGAGAGCGCAGTAACAGGGTGCGGAGGGCAAAGCGGAGAGATTCCCGCAGAGGATCGGTGCCGACCAGCACTCACCAGCCCGAGAGGCTTGTCTGCTCACCCACCGGGACGGGCGGGGGGCTGGGAGCTGAGCCTCGGGCTTTGGTCTGATGCCAGGAGAGGATTGGCTGTGTGAACACAGCCTGAAGGGGTTAGTGCACCACAGCTAGCCGGGATGGAGTCCGGGAGAAGTCTGGAGCTGCTGAAGAGGCAAGAGACTTTTTCTTGCCTCTTCGTTTCCTGGGGCGCGAGGAGAGGGGATTAAGAGAGTCACTTACGGGAGCTCCAGAAATGGGCGTGAGCCGCGGCTCTCAGTGCGGACCCCAGAGACAGGCATGAGACGTTAAGGCCGCTGCCGCCGCCACCAAGAAGCCTGTGTGCAAGCACAGGTCATTCTCCACACTTCCCCTCCCAGGAGCCTGTGCAGCTGCCAGGGTCCCAGGATCCAGGGACAACTTCCCTGGGAGAACAAATGGCGCGCCTCAGGCTGGTGCAACGTCACACTGGCTTCTGCCGCCACAGACTCGTCCCGCACTCCGTACCCCTCCCTCCCCCCAGCCTGAGTGAGCCAGAGCCCCCGAATCAGCTGCTCCTTTAACCCCCTCCTGTCTGAGTGAAGAACAGATGCCCTCAGGTGACCTACACGCAGAGGCGGGTACAAATCCAAAGCTGAACCCCAGGAGCTGTATGAACAGAGAAGAGAAAGAGAAATCTCTCCCAGCAGCCTCAGAAGCAGAGGATTAAATCTCCACAATCAACTTGATGTATCCTGCATCTGTGGAATACCTGAATAAACAATGAATCATCCCAAATTGAGGAGGTGGACTTTGGGAGCAAAGATATATATATACTTTTTCCCTTTTTCGCTTTTTGTGAGCATCTATGTGTATGCTTCTGTGTGTGATTTTGTCTGTATAGCCTGCTTTTACCATTTGTCCCAGGGTTCTGTCTGTCCGTTGTTTTTTTTTTACTTTAAAAATTTTTTGTCTTAATTATTTTTTATTTTAATAACGTTATATTATATTATTTTATTTTATCTTCTTTCCTTCTTTCTTTTTTTTCTCCCTTTTATTCTGAGCTGTGTGGATGAAAGGCTCTTGGTGCTCCAGCCAGGCATCAGGGCTGTGCCTCTGAGGTGGGAGAGCCAAGTTCAGGACACTGGTCCACAAGAGACCTCCCAGCTCCACGTAATATAAAATGGCGAAAATCTCCCAGAGATCTCCATCTCAACACCAAGACCCAGCTTCACTCAAAAACAAGCAAGCTACAGTGCTGGGCATCCTATGCCAAACAACTAGCAAGACAGGAACACAACCCCATCCATTAGCAGAGAGGCTGCCTAATATCATAGTAAGGACACAGACAACAAAAAACACACCACCAGACATGGACCTGCCCACCAGAAAGACAAGATCCAGCCTCATCCACAAGAACACAGGCACTAGTTCCCTCCACCAGGAAGCCTACAACCCACTGAACCAACCTTAGCCACTGGGGACAGACACCAAAAACTATGGGAACTATGAACCTGCAGCCTGCAAAAAGGAGACCCCAAACACAGCAAGTTAAGCAAAATGAGAAGACAGAGAAACACACAGCAGATGAAGGAGCAATGCAGAAACCCACCAGACCTAACAAATGAAGAGGAAATAGTCAGTCTATCTGAAAAAGAGTTCAGAGTAATGATAGTAAATATGATCCAAAATTTTGGAAAAACAATGGAGAAAATACAAGAAGCATTTAACAAGGAACTAGAAGAACTAAAGAGCAAACAAACAGTGATGAACAACACAATAAATGAAATTTAAAATTCTCTAGACGGAATCAAGAGCAGAATAACTGAGGCAGAAGAATGGATAAGTGACCTGGAAGATAAAATAGTGGAAATAACTACTGCAGAACAGAATAAAGAAAAAAGAATGAAAAGAATCAAGGATAGTCTCAGAGACCTCAGGGACAACATTAAAGGCACCAACATTCAAATTATAGGGGTCCCAGAAAAAGAAGATAAAAAGAGAGGGACTGAAAAAATATTTGAGAATTTCCCTAATTTGGGAAAGGAAATAGTTAATCAAGTCCAGGCAGTACAGAGAGTCCCATACAGGATAACTCCAAGGAGAAACATGCCAAGACACATATTAATCAAACCATCAAAAATTAAATACAAAGAAAAAATATTAAAAGCAGCAAGGGAAAAACAACAAATAACACACAAGGGAATCTCCATAAGGTTAACAGCTGATCTTTCAGCAGAAACTCGGCAAGCCAGAAAGGAGTGGCAGGACATACTTAAAGTGATGAAGGAGAAACACCTACAACAAAGATTACTCTACCCAGCAAGGATCTCATTCAGATTTGATGGAGAAATTAAAAACTTTACAGACAAGCAAAAGCTAAGAGAATTCAGCACCACCAAACCAGCTTTACAACAAATGCAAAAGGAACTTCTTTAAGCAGGAAACACAAGAGAAGGAAAAGACCTACAATAACAAACCCAAAACAATGAAGAAAATGGCAATAGGAACATACAAATCGATAATTACTTTAAATGTAAATGGGTTAAATGCTCCAAACAAAGACATAGACTGGGTGAATGGATACAAAAACAAGACCTGTATATACGCTGTCTACAAGAGACCCACTTCAGACCTAGGGACACTTACACTTACAGACTGAAAGTGAGGGGATGGAAAAAGATATTCCATGCAAATGGAAATCAAAAGAAAGCTGGAGTAGCAATTCTCATATCAGACAAAATAGACTTTAAATTAAAGACTATTACAAGAGACAAAGAAGGACACTACATAATGATCAAGGGATCAATCCAAGAAGAAGATATAACAATTGTAAATATTTACGCACCCAACATAGGAGCACCTCAATACATAAGGCAAATACTAACAGCCATAAAAGGGGAAATAGACAGTAACACAATCATACTAGGGGATTTTAACACCTCACTTTCACCAACGGACAGATCATCCAAAATGAAAATAAATAAGGAAACAAAAGCTTTCAATGATACATTACCCAAGAAGGACTTAATTGATAGTTATAGGACATTCCATCCAAAAACAACAGAATACACATTTTTCTAAAGTGCTCATGGAATATTCTCCAGGATAGATCATATCTTGCATCACAAATCAAGCCTTGGTTAATTTAAGTAAATTGAAATCGTATCAAGTATCTTTTCCGACCACAACGCTATGAAGCTATATATCAATTACAGGAAAAATATATAAAAAATACAAACACATGGAGGCTAAACAATACGCTACTTAATAAACAAAGGATCACTGAAAAAATCAAAAGGAAATTAAAAAATACCTTTAAACAAATGACAATGAATACATGACGACCCAAAACCTATGGGATGCAGCAAAAGCAGTTCTAAGAGGGAAATTTATAGCAACACAATCCTACCTTAAGAAACATCTCAAATAAGCAACCTAACTTTACATCTAAAGCAATTAGAGAAAGAAGAACAACAAAAAAAAAAAACCCCAAAGTTAGCAGAAGGAATGAAATCATAAAGATCAGATCAGAAATAAATGAAAAAGAAATGAAGGGAACAATAGCAAAGATCAATAAAACTAAAAGCTGGTTCTTTGAGAAGATAAACAAAATTGATAAACCATTAGCCAGACTCATCAAGAAAAAACGGGAGAAGACTCAAATCAATAGAATTAGAAATGAAAAAGGAGAAGTAATAACTGACACTGCAGAAATGCAAAGTATCATGAGAGATTACTACAAGCAACTCTATTCCAATAGAAAGGACAACTTGGAAGAAATGGACAAATTCTTAGAAATGCACAACCTGCTGAGACTGAACCAGGAAGAAATAGAATATATGAACAGTACAACAAGGACTGAAACTGAAACTGTGATTTAAAATCTTCCAACAAACAACAGCCCAGGACCAGATGGGTTCACAGGTGAATTCTATCAAACATTTAGAGAAGAGCTAACACCTATCCTTCTCAAACTCTTTCAAAAGATAGTAGAGGGAGGAACACTCCCAAACTCTTTGGGAGGAACACTCCCAAACTCTTTCTATACCAAAACCAGACAAAGACGTCACAAAGAAAGAAAACTACAGGCCAGTATCGCTTATTAACATAGATGCAAAAATCCTCAACAAAATACTAGCAAACAGAATCCCACAGCACATTAAAAGGATGAAGCACCATGATCAAATGGGGTTTATCCCAGGAATGTAAGGATTCTTCAATATATGCAAATCAATCAATGTGATATACCATATCAACAAACTGAAGGAGAAAAAACATATGATCATCTCAATATATACAGAGAAAGCTTTTGACAAGATTCAACACCCATTTCTGATAAAAACCTTCCAGAATGCAGGCGTAGAGGGATCTTTCCTCAACATAATAAAGGCCATATATGACAATGCCACAGCCAACATCATCCTCAATGGTGAAAAACTGAAACCATTTCCACTAAGACCAGGAACAAGACAAGGTTGCCCACTCTCACCACTCTTATTCAACATAGTTTTGGAAGTTTTGGCCACAGCAATCAGAGAAGAAAAAGAAATAAAAGGAATCCAAATCGGAAAAGAAGTAAAGCTGTCATTGTTTGCAGATGACATGATACTATATAGAGAGAATCCTAAGGATGCTACCAGAAAACTACTAGAGCTCATCAATGAATTTGGTCAAGTAGCAGGATACAAAATTAATGCACAGAAATATCTGGCATTCTTATACACTAATGATGAAAAATCTGAGAGTGAAATTAAGAAAACACTCCCATTTACCACTGCAACAAAAAGAATAAAATATCTAGGAATAAACCTACCTAAGGAGACAAAAGACCTGTATGCAGAAAAGTATAAGACACCGGTGAAAGAAATTAAAGAGGATACAAATAGATGGAGAGATATACCATGTTCTTGGATTGGAAGAATCAACATTGTGAAAATGACTGTACTACCCAAAGCAATCTACAGATTCAATGCAATCCCTACCAAACTACCACTGGCATTTTTCACAGAAGTAGAACAAAAATTATATAATATGTATGGAAACACAAAAGACCCCGAATATCCAAAGCAATCTTGAGAAAGAAAAATGGAGCTGGAGGGATCAGGCTCCCTGACTTCAGATTATACTACAAAGCTACAGTAATCAAGACAGTATGGTACTGGCATGACACCAGAAATATAGATCAATGGAACAGGATACAAAGCCCAGAGATAAACCCACACACATATGGTCACCTTATCTTTGATAAAGGAGGCAAGAATATACAATGAAGAAAAGACAGGCTCTTCAATAAGTGGTGCTGGGAAAACTGGACAGCTACATGTAAAAGAAAGAAATTAGAACACTCCCTAACACCATATGCAAAAATAAACTCAAAATGGATTAAAGACCTAAATGTAAGGCCAGACACTATCAAACTCTTAGAGGAAAACATAGGCAGAACACGCTATGAAATAAATCACAGCAAGATCCTTTTTGACCCTCCTCCTAGAGAAATGGAAATAAACACAAAAATAAACAAATAGGACGTAATGAAACTTAAAAGCTTTTGCACAGCAACGGAAACCATAAACAAGATGAAAAGACGACCCTCAGAATGGGAGAAAATATTTGCAAATGAAGCAACTGACATAGGATTAATCTCCAAAATTTACAAGCAGCTCAATATCAAAAAAACTAATAACCCAATCCCAAAACGGGCGGAAGACCTAAATAGACATTTCTCCAAAGAAGATATACAGAGTGCAACAAACACATGAAAGAACGCTCAAAATCATTAATCATTAGAGAAATTCAAATCAAAACTACAATGAGATATCATCTCACACAGGTCAGAATGGCCATCATCAAAAACTCTAGAAACAATAAATGCTGGAGAGGGTGTGGAGAAAAGGGAACCCTCTTGCACTGCTGGTGGGAATGTAAATGGACACAGCCACTATGGAGAACAGTATGGAGGTTCCTTCAAAAAGTACAAATAGAACTACCATACGACCCAGCAATCCCACTACTGGGCATATACCCTGAGAAAACCATAATTCAAAAAGAGTCATGTACCAAAATGTTCATTGCAGCTCTATTTACGATAGCCAGGATATGGAAGAAACCTAAGTGTCCATCAACAGATGAATGGATAAAGAAGATGTGGCACATATATACAATGGAATATTACTCAGCCATAAAAAGAAATGAAACTGAGTTCTTTGTAATGAGGTGGATAGACCTGGAGTCCGTCATACAGAGTGAAGTAAGTCAGAAGGAGAAAAACAAATACCATATGCTAACACATATATATGGACTCTAAGAAAAAAAAAAATGTCATGAAGAGATTAGTGGCAGGACAGGAATAAAACACAGACCTACTAGAGAATGGACTTGAGTATATGGGGAGGGGGAAGGGTAAGCTGTGACGAAGTGAGAGAGTGGCATGGACATATATACACTACCAAACGTAAATTAGATAGCTAGTGGGAAGCTGTCGCATAGCACAGGGAGATCACCTCTGTGCTTTGTGACCACCTGGGGGGGGGGATAGGGAGGGTGGGAGAGAGGGTGATGCAAGAGGGAAGAGTTATGGGAACATATGTATATGTATAACTGATTCACTTTGTTGTAAAGGAGAAACTAACACACTATTGTAAAACAGTTATACTCCAATAAAGATGTTAAAAAAAAACCCAAAACAAACAAACAAAAAACCAAACCAAACCAAAACAACAACAAAAAGAATGCTCAACATCATTAATCAGTGGAGAAATGCAAATGGAAACTACAGTGAGATATCTTCTCACACTGGTCAGAATGGTCATCATCAAAAAATCTACAAACAGTAAATGCTGGAGAGGTTGTGGAGAAAAAAGAACCCTCTTGTACTGTTGGTGGGAATGTAAATTGACACAGCCACTATGGAGAACAGTATGGAGGTTCCTTCAAAAACTAAAAATAGAACTACCATATGACCCTGCAATCCCACTACTGGGCATATACCCTGAGAAAACCATAATTCAAAAATGTTCATTGCAGCTCTATTTACAATAGCCAGGACATGGAAGCAACCTAAGTGTCCATGAACAGATGAATGGATAAAGAAGATGTGGCTCATATATACAATGGAATATTACTCAGCCATAAAAAGAAACAAAATTGAGTTATTTGTAGTGAGGTGGATGGACCTAGGGTACGTCATACAGAGTGAAGTAAGTCAGAAAGAGATAAACAAATACCGTATGCTATCACATATATATGGAATCTAAGAAAAAAAATGGTTATGAAGAACCTAAGGGCAAGATGGGAATAAATACACAGACCCACTAGAGAATGGACTTGAGGATATGGGGAGGGGGAGGGTAAGCTGTGACAAAGTGAGAAAGTGGCATGGACATATATACACTACCAAATGTAAAATAGATAGCTTGTGGGAAGCAGCCGCATAGCACAGGGAGATCAGCTCGGTGGTATGTGACCACCTAGAGGGGTGGGATACAGAGGGTGGGAGGGAGGGAGACGCAAGAGGGAAGAGATATGGGAACATATGTATGTGTATAACTGATTCACTTTGTTATAAAGCATAAACTAACACACCATTGTAAAGCAATTATACTCCAATAAAGAAAAATAATAATAATAAATTTTTTAAAAACCAAAAAAACCCCAAAACTCTACGTGTTTAAAACTTAGCTTTATTATAAACTATTAACAATTCCTGGTGTTTCCCATTTCCTGTTAGACACTATTAAGGGGAAATATCTTATAAAAGTAGAGATCAGATGATCTTGTTATTACAATATCCAATAGTGCCTATCTTAGATCTTAAACACACATGGAGATTTTACCTGGGTTCTTATGATGATACTGTTTATCTGATTGAAAGTATCTCGGGACCATAATTGAAACCATTTTGCAACCTACGTTTTACCGTATGGAAGATATCATTCCTTCATTCAATGCATATCAATGGATACATCCTATTTGTCATACCATTTAACAGCACAGTATGAAAATACATAAGTAAAGAGACATAAATCAAATAATTATAAATTGTGAAAAGTGCTATGAATGATAAAAACATGAGACCATGATAGACAACTATCAGGAGACAGTTTCCTCTTCTGGTGTGGACAAGAAAGATCCAACCAGAACAACCAACCTCCAGAGAACAACGACACAGACTCTGAACAAAATCCAGGCAGTCCTCACATTTCATCATACCTGTTAAACGAAACTCGTGCGTATTGGAACTGTGTCCTTGCTTTACACAGTTCTGTAGTAGCAGTTCCTGTGCAAAGCAAGAGCCTGGGTACAAAATTCACAGGTTTCAGTTAACAAACCTGTGCCTGCAAGGACTACCTACATAACAAAACAACCATCTGAAGGGTGGAGAAAAGCAGGTGGATATTGGAGGAGGTCAATACTTGTAGAAAGGAATAATGCAGAAGCTTTTACCTTTTCTACAGTTCTTTGCCTAAAAGAATGTTTCAGAAGGCACCATGTACAGAGTGGATAAAATTCCTCCAGAACATCTGCAGACTTTCTGACTCAAAGAAGCAGGACAGAATCTCAGGGTCCTGTGAGGCAGTAAGGTTTAATAAGCATGTAATTCAAGTTAAGAAGGAGAGGCTTGGTGGCGCAGTGGTTGAGAGTCCGCCTGCCCCGTGTCCCGGTCCGGGAAGATCCCACATGCCGCAGAGCAGCTGGGCCCGTGAGCCATGGCCGCTGAGCCTGCGCATCCGGAGCCTGTGCTCCGCAGTGGGGAGAGGCCACAACAGTGAGAGGCCCGCGTACCGCAAAAAAAAAAAAAAAAAAAAAAAAAAAAAAGGAGAGGAGTACGAGAATGAGGCAGAAATAATATCTGAAGACATAATGGTTGACTAGTTCCAAAATTTGGCAAGACCTTTCTATTTACAGTTTCCAGATAACCCCAAACAGGAAAGATATGAAGAAAAACACTCATCAGTATGTCATAGTCAAAATGATGAATACCAAAGATTCAGAGAAAATCTTGAAGGCAAACAGAAACTCTGAGCTAATCGATATGTGTTGTTGTTTTAAGCCACTGAATTTGGGGATAATTTGCTGTGCAGCAATAGATAACTAACACATCTATTATAGTGGGGGTATTAACACCCCTCTCTCAATAGTTGATAGAATTAGTTGAAAATCAGGATATAAGAAGATAAAATATTATCAAGCGATTTGTCCTAAATGTAGTTTATAAAACATTTCAGTCAATAACAGAAGAAAATGAATTATTTTCAAGTGAACAGATTATTTATTAGGATAAATCATATTCTGGACCATAAAATAAAAGTCAGTAAATTTAACAGGGTTGAAATCATTCCAAGTATGTTTTCTGTCCACAATGGAATTAAATGAGGAATCAACAACAGAACAATGTCTGGAAACACCCTCAGGATAGGGACATTAAAATCACACTTCCAAATAAAACTGATCCAAAAAGATATCACTGGGAAAATCAGAAGCAAATTTTAAATGAATACAAATGAAAAACAGTATATAACCATGAGATACAGGTAAAGCAGTGCTTAGAGAGAAAATTATCACATTGAACTCTAATATTAGGAAAGAAGAAGGGTCTCAAGTTAATAATCTGAGTTTCTACCATAAGAATCTAGAAGAAAGAGTAAATTAAACCTCAAATAAGCAAAACAAAGAAATAAAGGTATAAATCAATAAAAAAGAAAACAAAATGACCCAAAAAGAGACAATCAATAAGCCAAAAGCTGATTTTTTGAATGGATAAATAAAATTGATAGCCTCTGTAAGGCTTACTAAGAGTTTATCAAAGAGAAATGAAAATACAGATTAAAAAACTAATCAGGCATATTTATTCAAGAGATGAAAGTATAGACCCTCAAAAAATGTTTATATAAAAACATTCATAGCAGCTTTATTCGAAGTTTTAAACACTGTAAACAACCCAAATGTCTATCAACAGGGGAGTAGATAAACATATTGTGATATATTTATGTCATGGACTAAACTCAGCAATAAAAAGGAACTAACTCTTGATGCACACAATGACATTGGTTGTGGTGAATCTCACAGACATAACACTGGGCTAAAACAGAGACACAAAAATATATATACTATATGAATCCATTTATACAAAGTTCTAGAAGAGACAAATCTAAACTATAGGCATAGATATCGAAACAGTGATTATCTCCGGGTGGAGAAGGTGGGCAAAGATTTATTAGAAAGGAACACAAGGGAGTTTTCTTGGTGCCCTGTATCTTGATGGGTGCAGGTGGGTTACAAGGATGTATTCATTTATCTACATCATCACACTGTTCACTTATGATCAGAGAGAGAGAGAGAGAGACAGAGCAGGACGCTGAGAGAGAGAGAGAGAGAATACGAAGGGACAAAACCAAGTAAAGAAAAACAGCTGCCCAGCATCTTGGGGGAAAAAATTAATCTGGACCAGGTCAGAAGCAGAGAGGACTTACAAAACAAGACCAACTTGGAAAACTCAGATGCAAACATTAAGAAGGAGCAGTCTCTAGAGAATGGACAGGAGCCTCCAGGGATGACCTATCTTTAAGTTATTTACTCTGCATCTAAACACTTGCACTTGTAATTGTTTGTGTGTGTGATGGCTATTTTATAAATAACCACACTGGCTTTAAGTATGTATGTGTGCAATAAGAACCAAGTTAAGATTCGTCCCCTAAACACAGACAATATTATGGTATGCTGCCTTATCTACCCCCATTGTGTAATTCTAAATTATAATTGCATAACCACAGACTGAAATATTTATGATGCATATATGTGATATCTAGGATGTGCTTCAAAATAACAGGGGCGGAGAGATGAATGGCAATGTGGAAGAGTTTGGCCATGGGTTAATAATTGCCACAGCTGGATAATGGGTATCATTATATGTGTTTGAAAGTTAAATAAAACCCAAGTAACCATACAATAAGTGTGCTAAGGCCAGTGAAGTTTTCATTTGCTTTTCATGAATAACTACTTTGAAGCTTTTAAAGCAAATCTTCTAACTGTTTTAGTGCCCCTGTTGCTAATGTTAAAAGCCCACACATGGGGCACGTACTGGGTGATCTTGCTCTGGTTAGACTGAGGATTGCTGCCAGCGAGTGTCTTATCTCAGGAAGGTTTTACAGGTTAAAGGTGCCCCAGGGGCAGTGCAAATAAAAGCTAAGAGATGGAGCCAAATCCTTTGTCACTACCTAGTAAGAAACATTCCAGCTAACAGGAGAAAGGACCGGAAATCTTTTCCACGTCAGATGACACAGAGGCAGCAGTAGAGCAGGTCCTGGTATATTTAGCTTTTCCATTTGGGACATGAAGAAAATTATAATTGAGAAATAAAACATAATTTTAGAAATACAAACTAAGGTAGCAAATTTGAATTTTGTAAAAACACTGTTGATTGTAGATTGCAGCTTTTTGATATGACCTATTATTAAATATATGTATTTAATACATATTAGGCAATTTATAAATATTTACAGTTGTTGAAATATTTGTTCATTTTCTTTGAGCAAATATAAACCATTCTGTAGTCATGTTGAGCATATAACTGGAAAAGTTAATCAGCTTAAATTTTTAGGTTATCAAAAATTTACAACACTGAGAAAAAAATACCAAAGAAAGAAATCCTTTACACTTAAATACCTCTACATTTGTTTTTTTAAAGTTTCTTAAAGTAAGAAATAAAAAGTTATATTGCCCCCATTTAATGATCCTACAGTAATCTTTCCTGGTTAAGGTAGAAATTTACAAGATCATAGGTAGTATTACTCCTTGCAACTAAACAACAAACCAAGTTTTTACTTCCTATTTGTTTATAGAAATAGAGGAAGACTTCTGTTATCAAACTTTAAATCATTATTATAAAAAAATTTAATACTGTCCTAGGAATATATATCTTAACACTTGGAAATGCCCACAGCTTAATAATAAATAGAAAGAGAAGACACTACTCTTACATTTGGGGCAACATGGTGTCAAAATAGTAACCTATTTTCAGTTACTCAGGAAAGCAATCAGCAAGTGTTTACTGAATAACTTACAAGATGCTGTGAAATGTACAAGAGATGTATAGGATAAGGAGTTCACAACAGCTGATGAAGGAGCAGACAATTCTGATATCTAATACACATGAAATGATTAGATAACGCAACACATTACGTGAATGGGTTTCAAGACAGGGTTTCATATGAGTTCAAGGTGGATGGATAACACTAGGCTGGAGAATGTACTTTGATGATGGTAAGAACTGGACAGAATGCATTTGGAACATAATATTTATGCAATGCATATACTCCTTAAAGTATTCGCTCCACTTCTACTATAAAATAAGTAAACTGTTTCTATCTTCTTTGAAATCATAAGCAGAAGATCTTAAAATATCCTCTATTTTCTTTAATGTAAACTGTAAAAAATTTTTAAATGCTGAGAATCTCTTCCTCTAAACATATAAGACACAGAGACAGGTGGAATTACAATTATTTTTCTTTGTTAAATTGAAGAATATGATTACAAAGAGAAACAACTGGCCTGATATTGATTGCAAGATGTAAATAAATATCCTCACCTGCGCGTAACTCCACTGTCCAAAATTTGGGGAGTTTGTTTTAAACATACAAAGAAAGAGAAAGGTTTAGGTACCCCAATAGCAAAAGCAAGCCACACAGGGTATCCACTTCAGCTTGTTCACGTAAAACATATCAAAACATGCTCTGCCAGAGGTATTTACAAGCTTAAAAGAATTATTTCCATATGCTTCATTGTGCCAGAAGTAAAAGTTTTTTATTTTCTTAACCAGAGTTCTCATCTTGTACCTATAACTATTCTCCAAGCACCTCCTATATGAAATAAATATGCTTGATTCTCTAGGGAGGAAAAAGAAAGGATGTTTTCATCATGGCCCCTGTCCTTGAGAATCTTAAAATGTTTTTTGAGTTATGTGCAAATAAAAAAAAACAACCTCAAAATAAGGAAACTTTCATGTTTGTCCAGTGAGCAGTACAAACAAGGCTGACTGTAGATTAGGAACTGGCTACAACATAAGGTTTTTGGTTTTGATAAAATATTGTGAAATCTCTGCTATTCCTGTTCCTTTCTGACCAGCTAATTAACATTAATATAGAAAGTAAAAGTAATATGTAAATGAAAAGCATTAACATCCTATAGAAAGTTCATGCTGATCTGGTGATACAGGTCAGGAACAAAACAGAGGAAAGGACAGGAGAATCATACACAATATTTGTGGCACAAATAAAAGGTAAGATCTTAATTAACAAAGAAATTTGCGTATTAGTAAATATAGTATCACCTCATAGAATACTCTTTAAACTATCACAAAATGCATCTCCTAAAATGTAAAATACCATTATTTCCAAAAATAAATTTTAATTATGGATCTACTCACATATTTGTTACACATTTTAAAAGATTACAATTTGATTAGTTTAGTTTCATCTCTACCCCCACCTTTTTTTCATTTAGTTTTTTGTTATAAAATACAGGCTTCACAGCATCAAATAAATTATATGGTATTTACTGTAGGGATTAACTTTAAATTAAAATGTGTGCTTGTTAACATGGTCCTGACCATCTACAGGAGATTTGGGCTGTGTCTATATGATATGTAAAGAATAATTTCAGTGGGAAATAAATTAGGAAAATTTAAACATTTCACATAAATAAAAGTGTTTTGACTAAGCTTTTCATCTTGTAACAGGTTTCTTTGGTATCATTGAAAACATTAGGTTTTATTTAGAAATCATCAAGGAAAAATTAGACATTTCCCTGAGATAATGTGGATAGCTATTCAGATAACTCATTTCCAATAAATAGCATTTTTTGGCCTTAATTATTTGGATTGGTCATGTACATTGATCAAATTTGTTATTGACATTTCTATTTTATTCAATATTATTCTGGATTACGTGTATCAAGACATTCTGTATTCTCGGGCAAAACAAAAACAGTCAGCCCCAAAGCAATAAAAATAGGGTCAATCATCAGCAAAGTGAGTAAATGATAAGCACTTTCTGAAAAGCTGTACTCTCCAGCTGGCTTTTTTTGCACTCTCTCCACTGTGACAGTACACATGAGTTCTATCTAAAACATTTGGGGTTTGTTTATGTTCCATTGAGAGAATAGATTCTTCCAGGAGTAAAGGGTGCACTAGTGTGATGCCACTGAGAGATGTAAACCACCATAAAATGTGTTCATGAATTGCCATTATAAGGTGGAACAGCAGCTATTTAAAATAGCAACAGATTTATTTTTTTGAACCCTAGGAAACAAAATACACTTGACCGCTTAAACCCATTCTTGGGCTCCGTTCTCCCCTTCAGTCCATCTCAGGAGAGCATGGAAAATGCAAACAGCATTTCTCCTGAGGATGTTAGTCAGACGGGAAGATCAACCGAGGAGACACTGGCTGAGAGCACCAAATTAGGTGCTGCCAGAAGCAGCTGAGTTATGAGGCACTCAGTCTAGGTAACCGGGCAGGGAACACAGGTGGATGAGAGGAAGAAAAACTTTGCTCTCCTGGGCTTGCAAATACTCCCTAACAGGTGTCAGGAGCATGCCTCAAAGCAGGATTTATCAGGCAAACAGACACTTGCTTTAACTATATAAATATGCATCTTGAAGTGATGCATGAGGAGGCTGAATGAACACCCTTGGTGTTTATGAATACAAACACATACCGACGCCCCCTCAATTTTTATGATTGCTTAGGTCACAGTTCACACATTTCAGTGCAGGTCAGAACTGTCTGAGGCTGATGAGTTCCAAAACAGTGATATCTTGGAATGTCAGAGAACAGCAAAGGATTCTGACTATCCTTGGGAGCCAGAGAGAAGGCAGGACTTCTACAGGAAGGGGGGACATTGAAAAAAAAAAAGAGAGAGAGGAACAACATTCGCCTACTTCATAATTCTACCCAGGGATCACCTTGGCCTCCAAATTTTGTAGCTGTCACACCAAAAAAATTATCTAACCATGAATCCCCCAAGCCACAGCTCAGTTGATCCATCATCTCTACCTGTGTTGGACTGCTAATAGCCTTTTCATTCTTGAAAACTAATCAGTGTATTGGGGGAGCAGTATTTATGTAAATTTTGTGTTGTTCAAGCCCCCACATCATCCTTCTCTGAAACAGTAGACTATAGCTGGGGATATAAGTGTTTTTAATTGATAAAATAGTGATGTCTTTACTTCTTCAACTCTTTCAAATCCATTTTCTTTTATACTTTTGGCATTCAAGTCTTTAAAATATTCCAGAATTATTAATTCTTCATTCCCCCAAACTATGACCAGCTCATAGATGACAGCAACCTTTCTGATTTGACCTATAACCCATATACACTCCATACATCACTATGTTAATAAAGCACATACACACACACACACCTAGTTTCTCTGTAACATAGTGAACATTCTGATTTGACCTATGGCCACTCTCATTTTCACTATAATCTATTTTAAAACTCAAGAAGTTATAAGAGCAAAATAGTAAATATCAGTAAACTATTTTCCTTGGTGAAGATAGGCTAAATTAGTAGGAACCACAAATATGTGTGCATAGTCCTATTAAAAATATTTTTTTTCCTAAATGGAATTTTTCTGACACAAACAGCTAGTGATTGTTGAGCCACTGGAGTTGTAATGTAATGTATTTCTGAAACACATGTTATAATCATCAAGCCTAAATACATCTCTAATTAAAACAAATGCTGCCAAGAGTATGCAGATCAAAAGGAAAGAGCTCTTGATACACTGCTGCTCAATTCAGGCCTCCACCCCTTGTGTAGAAATCTCCCAGAAATACGGCAAAGCCATTAGACTCTGCTACATGCTAACGCTTCTAGTTTAACTCCAACAGCATGTGTAAAATCCTGGATTATAAATCACCATTGTGATCTATGCCCAGGAATCCATCTAGTTGAATTGTTTATGAGAAGGATTGGAGGAAGGTGTACAAAGCAGCATCTTTAGGGCTGACCGATCACAAAATATAAATATTTCCAAAACCATGAGTGACAGTGATCAGCACTTCTCCATTCAACGTGTAAAAAACTATGGCGGATTATTATATTCTTTTAAAATGAAACCCACAGAGGTGCCCACATCTAATTATTATTAGGCTTAATAAAGACTTATGAAAAGCCCTTTGAAAAATCTGAAGTGCTTTAAAAATATAAGATATTATTACTATTATTTTCCTTTAAATATTGCAAGCCTAGCTCTGTTGCCTATTTTAATATACCTTTGCCTTTGGTTTCCCATATACCTCCCTGAATTTCAGTGTTAATTTCTTCTTAAAAATTTTAACTATATCATGGCTATTTAATTCCATTGTCATTTTTATTATTCCATTATATTGACAGGTCAGTCTATTTATTTCTTCTAGTGGACCCTGTATGGAATTATGAAGATTGAGATCACTCAGGATAGCCTCTGCAGAACTCACACCTGGTTTCTTTACCATTAAATTCCAACAAGCTTATCAAAAAGTAATGTTTGATAACAAAAGTCTATGATTTCTTAAATTTGTTTTCCTTGCTGCAAAATTTGGAAAATTTTAGCTTTCACTTGAAATTTGATCCTCTTTTTCTTCTTTTATGTTTTTTCCCCTTCTTCTCTCCCTTTTCCTGTAACTTCTTAATACCCTTTTATTCTTCCCTTTCCCCCACCTCCTTTCTCTGCTTCTCTTTGACTTATTCTCTCTCACAACGTTTTTCCTCTCTTCTCTTCTTTGGTTAGCTGCTGAATTTTCCTATATACACCTGCACAAATGCTATCCAAGAGTGCTCTTTGTGAGAACGTTTACAACATAAAAAAAACTCCCATTTAGTGTTTATGTGAGTACAGTGCATGTGTAGGTGAAGGGCAAAATAATGTATTACTTTGGCCATTGAGATATTGTGTAGGTCAAAGACAGATGAAATCTGGAACACAAAGACAGATGAAGTAATTTTAACATGGAACAGAAACTAAGTAGGTAAAAAGAAAAGGAGTGTATCTTGTACTTTCTTTGTGATAATTTATAACACTAAAAATAATAAAGTGTTTCACCTACAAATCATTCAGTGCATAAATATATACACATATACATATATATACACATATACATATATATGTATATATATATATATCATCTCAACAACTAGATGTAAACTAATGGAGGACAGGTTCCATGTATTAAATTCCTTTATACCCTTCAAAAGATAGCACAGCTCTTCATACACACCAGGCACTTAAAAGAGGATTGAATGAAATACAGAAATCATTATGAAATTGGTGACTATCCCCCAAAATATTGACTGAAACTGCTTGTTACTGCTAAGGAGTTTAAAACACTCAAATGAATATAAATACACACAGGGACATGCAGACATACAACACCCCTGGAAAAACGAAAGAAAGAAAATAAATGGAAACATGAAACTGGACATATATACAAACACACAAGAGAACATTCTATGAAAACACATACATAGAGAAAAATTAACTTGCGATCTTATGCAGAAGGTCATTTAAAAATAATCAAAAATATCTTCATTATTTTTCAGTACCTTAAGTTTCCAGGAACTGATTATAGTGAATTGGCAAATTGTGAGTAGCTGCGCAATTAATGTTTATAGTGACATACTGACTTACTTGAACCTGGATAAGTCATGTTATCTGCCCTGTGCTTCTGTGTCTCTGAAGTGACAGTACTAGTTGCCTTCTCATCCTCCTCCTCTGCAAAGATGTTCTGCAAATAAATGAGGTAATGTTTGGGAGATGTTCGCGGCTTGGGAAAGAAACCCACTGCACACATATCAGATGGTATTACTATTCCATATTCAAACCTGGTATATTATTGCCTATTTTAAATTGAAATGGTACTGTTTGAGTCTTGGGTTCTGACCAAAATCTGGGTCGACATAAGAGGACGATTATTTTAAATTTTAATTCTGAGGCTCTGTTCAGCTCCCTTGCACGTGTGAGGGCCAACTGTAGGAAATAAACAAAGCACATAAATCAAGCTGTGAAAGAGGAAAATCTTTCTCCGGAAGGATTTTTTTTTTTTTTTTTTTTTTCAATGAAGAGCGTGAACACTGTATTTCCCTGGAAGAATATTTCGGTCCAGGAAGGAGGATAGTGCATGCCGTGGGAGCGTATGTGTGCGTGTGTGTGCATGTGTGTGTATGTGTGTGTGCTGTGCGTGCGCGCCCGCGGAGAGAGGGGCGGGGGAGGCGGATGAGGAGGATGAGATCATAGTTTCAGGATCCTCAGGAAACCCTGGTACTGGCAGCAGCCAGCCTCTGCTGTGCCCACATGACCCACAACTCTGGCAGCGGACCGGGCACTTCCAACATTATTAAATAATAAGAAAGCGGCTCCTACTCCATGCCCAAACCTCCCTACAGACCGGTGGACACCTTCTAAGAGTTTGACGAGTCGGTGACTGAGGCGCCCGTCCATTCCAAGGTGTGTGCGAGGCGTTTTCTTCCCTGACAGCTCCGGAGTGGGGGAGGGCGCGGGGGTGGATGGGGTCCGTGTGGCGGGCGAGGGTGGGCGCGGGGCCCGGCTGCCGCGCGCCGACCCCGGCCGCCCGGTGCCGCGGAGCCAGCCGCCGGGCGGGAGATGCCGGTGACGCGCAGCCCTAGCTGCGCAGGGACCGCAGCAGCCCACGGCGCCGGGGCGCGGGCAGGGGAAGCTCGGCCGCCGGAGCAAGGGCAGGCGCCACGCACCCGGCAAAGTCGAGTGGAAGCGGGCTGCGAGCGCGGCTAAGGGAGGGAATCGCCCCAACGCCCACTCGCGGGGGTTCCCACCTGTGCGCGGGCGCCGGCCGCCGGGAGCGCGAAACATGTGCCGGGCGCCGCAGCCGGGACTGCGGCGCGGCGCCTCCCCGGGCGGCGGCGGGCGGCGCCTCGGGCCCGCGGGGAGGCGGGAGCGGCTGCGGCAGGATGGCCAGCCCGGGGGCGCGGGGCCGCGCAGGTATATTTCGGCCTCCCGCCGAGGCCGGGCCGCGCTGCAGCCCCCGCCGCTGCCGCCGCCGCCGCACAGCTCCCGGGCGAGCGAGGGCAGCCTGCTCGCTCGCGCCGCGGTTTGAGTTGTTTTTGTGGTCACGGTTGCTCTCTCGGTGGTCCCCGCGGGCTGAGCTGCTGGGAGGTGGCGTGGCCACCTCCATTAGGGATGACACTCACGTGGGGAGAGGTCTGGGGGGCTACTGTTGACCGGGAAATCCGCGGTGGGATCCTCTCCCGCCGGCGGCGTCTGCGCGTGTTGCAATGCACTGCGGTGCCGGGGCGGCGGGCCGGGCGGGTGTGGGCGCCCTGCGCGGGGGCGGGGGGGCGGTCGACGCGAACGGTGAGTGTCTTCGGCTTTTAAAGCCTGTTGCCCACTCTGGAGTTTTCCTCAGAACAGAGGGCGGAAGCGAGGTCCGTTCTGGTACCGGAGTGGAAGGTGGCGAGGTGTCTATCAGAAGACCAAAGCCAAGGAGAAGAGAGGGATGGCGGGGCTGGGCTTAGGGGTACTATGCCCGGGACTTGGTAGTAAAACTTTCCTCTTTGGCGAGCTTGGGGTATGGCTTTAAGAAGGTAAGTGTAGAACTTGAGTCGGGGTGGGGGATATTGTATGTTCTCTGGCAGTGAAGTTCAGCCATTAGGTTCATTGTTGCTCTAAAAAAGGGTCTTCTGAGTTGATGTTTGTTCAAGTTTCCTGTTATCTGTTATGATCGCTTGGTGTTTAATGTGTCTTGTGTTTCCTTTCAAACGTATCAGTAGCCTACATTGTTGAAGTATGCCTAATTATTAATTTCTTTTACAAAAGGACTTATTTTGCTTATTCCAAAGGTCGAAACTTTAGGAAAAAAACAGCCCTCCAGGCACAGTTCTGTGAACTTTAGCTTTAGTCACTCAATTCTAACACCACCAGAAGGGGTAGGTAATAATACTGTCCACCTTTTACAGATGAGGAAATCCAGGCACAGAGAGGTGAAGTAATTTACCCAAGGTCGTACAGTTTTAAATATTAGAGCCTAGTTGAGCTTTTGATGTACCCTAAACCAACATATTTTTTTTCATAAAAAGAAGACCTAAAGTCTTTTATATTTGATATATTGACCACGTCTCTACCAAGATGAACCTCTTAACTATGTGCTACACCTTTGGGACAATTAACACTTTTTCTAATACTATAATTTCTAATACTATAATTATGGCAAGTATCATTTGAGTCATTTCCTTTTGCCACAATTGACCGTTTCCTACAACAATTACAGATTAAAGTAGTATTTATCAGCAAAGTTAAGATTTTCAGCAGTTAAGATTTATCAGCAAAGTAAATTATAAAGCAGGCAGCTGAATCTCTATATTTGCACTTAATTTTAAACTTCGTAAGGTATTAGTCTGTTCTCTGCTCAAAGCAGGGCCATGATCTTCTTCCAAACACCATCTTGCAGAAATTTTGAGCGAGTTTAATCATCTTTAATTCAATCATACTGACAAGAGCTTAGCCAGTTTTAAAAGAAGAATTATGCAATTCTCTTTCAACTCTCAGTGATTAAAAGCAGGCTATGTTGCGAGAGTGTTTGTATATGTCATGCCTTTTCACCAATTGGATGTACTTTAGGCAAAGTTTTGTAGCAATGAAGACTGAAGTCACATTTTCTCATTAGTTCTAAGCTGAAATACTGTAAAAATATCCACTTGTTTTAAATGAACCATGATGTGAAGAAAGGTCTCAGTGGGGTAACGTCCAACTGCACATATTTAGAGAATTACTTCTCATTTGAACTTATCATGGAACTCTTATAATATTCATTTTATTGGACAGATGTCTCTCTTAGGTCTTCATCTGTTATTTGTTCAAGTAAATTTAATCGCTGCTTCACATAATGAGTTTCAAAATTATTTTGACATTCAAAAATTTCCTTAAGTCTTGTCTTTCAGTTTAATTAAATTCAGTGTACATACTTCAGATGCTTACTTATTCCACATTATACGTGAAAAGAGAATACAATCCAACTGAACTATATGGCAATGTGATCTTTGGACGTGAAAAGAATTATCTTCAGTGGTTCAACTCTTCCACACGCCAAATTAGGGCTCCATCTTTCTTTGGGGGTGTTAGAGCACAGTGCTGTAGTCAGGAAAGTTGCATGCCATCAGGCACAATCGTTTTTGTTATTGAAAGTGAATTTGAATTTTCCAAGTCTATATAAAACGTTGATGTTTATTAAGGCATAAATCCTATGGCACATACATATATCCTTTCTGAACTGACTCACCTGTTCCAGTTTTCTAGTTTCTGTGACTTATTTTAGAAAAAGCATTCTCTCGCTACTTTTATCTCACCTGGGGGATTTGACACGACTTTTTCCTTTCAAGTCCCCTACCTCTAGTTTTGGGAGAGTTGTGCTGTCTCTGTTTCTTGAGAGACCCTTCGCCTCCAGTGCTGGGCAAAGAACTGGGGATCACTGGTGAGCAGAAAGATGAGGGTGCCCTGCCAGCACAGGGGCCAGACTTCAATACAATGATTATACAAATAAATGTTTATTTACAAATTGCAGTGAGTTCTGAAAGAAGGTTTTCTGTAAGAATGTGTAATAAAGGATTCTGGGCCAGACATGGAAGTTGGAACAGGATGCCCTAGAAGTCACATATTTACAGAGGCATGACGTGTGAGGAGGTGTTTACTAAGTCAGGTGGTCTTCTTAAATTCTTTCATCAATGTTTTCTGAATCAGAGACTTATATCTCACTCTGGTTATCTCTACACTTCTCTATTCACCAGCTGATGTACTGTTTCACCTCATCATCCACCTATGGACATGGGGAGGATTACAAAACTTCTATATCAATACTTTTTATAGCATGTAGAGCATGTGCTACCCGTATCTGGTTATTATCCAATTTTTGAAGTTATTTAAATTTAATGAAATATAGTCATTTTCCTTCTTTGCCTTAACAACTACTTTCAAATTTTAAAAAGCAGTTGTGTGTGTGTGTGTTTGGTTGTTTCTAAAGTGGCAGAATGTCTCGAAATAGAAATGTAATCGATTCATCACACATCCATAAGACTCCCTGAAATGTCCATAGGAAGAGAAGAGGCACCAGAGTGAGGGAGGTGAATTAAGTGTTGAACACGCTAGGGAAATGTGTATTAATAATTTAAAGCAAACAT
This sequence comes from Kogia breviceps, assembly GCF_026419965.1. Lineage (NCBI taxonomy): Eukaryota > Metazoa > Chordata > Mammalia > Artiodactyla > Physeteridae > Kogia > Kogia breviceps. Next base: position 41,574,490 of record NC_081324.1, on the reverse strand, counting down.
AATAATAATAACTAAGTTTATTGACTTACTGTGTGCTGGACATCATTCTACAGCTCTATATAGAGTAACTTAGGTATTCTTCGCAAGAGCCAAATGAAGGCTTCTTATATTACCGTTATCCCCATTTTATGGAGGAGGAAACTGAGGCACAAGGATAACAGAAATCATGACCACTGTCACATAGGTAGAGATTCTGATTCGAGTATTGATTCTGTAATCCATACTGTTAACTACAGATGTAGTTAATACTAGTCATAGAGTAATAAATGTAGTATCTGGTTCATAATTTTACTGATCCATTAAGTTCCCATCATTGTTAAAAATCATAACACCTAACTTGATCTTTTGGTTACTTCTCCCTCAATAAAAACCAGTGGAGAAACCTGTAACTGCCTTTATATAAATGCTTTTTGCCCCATATTTTACATGTAAAGTATATAAAGCAAGAACAGGTATATAAATGCCTAGACAAAGCCTGGTGACTGCTGGATTATGGGGAATTTCTCATATGTTATATAGTTTTTGAATGCAAAAATAGTAACTTGAGCACCATTTGAAACTATTGAAATTTTTAACATCAAGAATATATACTTTAGCATTTCAAATAATTAGGGAAATATCTTCAACAGCTGGAAATTCTATGACCATTAATAAACTTAATAATTTAAAGTCACCTGTTTCATCTACCCCCAATATATTTGTCTAGAGTACTGTATACTGCAAAGAGGATATAAAGTGTAACATAAAAACACCTGTTGAATTATCTTGGTAAAATTTAAAAGTCTCTGTTAATCTTTGCACTGGAAACTTTTGACATGACCCATAGTAATTGTTATGATAAAAAAACTTACTAATGTTAAATATTATCCAAATAATGTTAACCTAGAACACATGGCACATGTGATTAGCAAAGTGAAGTACTAATTGGTTAGGTGTGCTGATGCACGTAAAGATCTATGCACAGTGTTTGAAAACGTTAATCAATGTTATTTCTCCCTGCAAATGATGGGTAATATGCAGTTCATATGATTAATGTTAATATTAACCATGAATCACAATTTATATAGATTGCACATATACAAATACCTGACTGTCTTCTTTGAAGCTGTTGGAAATGTTCTAGGCAGCGCATACATTTTCTGTGACTCTTGTATCCCTGAAGAATGTGATACATTATTTCACTGTATGCTCCCCAAAATACAAAACATCATGGAGTAACTAGTAAACTATTGTTCCAGTTTATACCATAAGGAAAGGGACTCAAGGCTTGATTTGACTTTGTGTGTGTGTATATTATCAGAGTGGAAGATAACATCAAGTACACCAATGAATAATTCATTAACTGTAGTTTACAGTTTGATGCCATAGAGCAGTGTCCTATTGCAGAGACTTCTGTGTGTTTAATGTAAATACAAAATATATTAGTCAGTTATAATAGTTTAGGTTATGCAGTCATGGCAAACAACTCTAAGATCTCGGGTCCTGAAATGAATACAGGTTTATTTCTTGCTAATGCTTTGTGCCCAAGTTGGTCAATAAAAGACTCTTATTTTACCTCTTCCGCACTTGGGGACCCAGGTTCATAAAGCTCCTGTCATCTACAGCATCCTCATAATTCATTCATCAAACACATGGGAACATGGTGAACCACAAACAGGTTCTTAAAAGTCTTCTATCAGAAGCAGCACCTGGAACTTCTACTCATATTTCATTGGCCAAATCAAGTCATAAGGCCACTCCTAACTTGAAGATGAAAGAGAAGTGCCGTTCTATCACATGCCCAGATGGAAGTAAACTGCAGTATTAGTGAACAGACCTAATTATCACCACATGAAATTAGCCAGTTCCCTTCAATAGTTTTATCACATAAAAATGACTTATTAATGTAACAACTGTGTTTTAGAACTTTAGCCTAGGAAGGTAATCCCTGCATGAAACTACCAGCAAAGAGAGTAGGGGCTAAACTTGTAAAATTGGTGATATCCCTTTTTGTCAGTGGGGGTTGGATCTAGGAATGATGATAAAGCTCTGGCTTATTTTGAGTAAGAAGAAGATTGTCTTTTTGACAGCAAGCACAAGCCAAGAACAGTGCCAAGACCTGCAACACAGCTATGTTTTCTGAACAGATTTGATAGTAGCAACACGGCACAGAAAACTGAACAGCTATGTGTGTATATTTTTTTGTCACCTGCACCAACGTGAATGAAAGTATCATATGTGGTATCATATATTACTGTAAAAAGTAATACAGATAAACATATAAATCATATTGTATGATTATTTTACATTGACAAACATAATCTGAAAAGTTAGAATATACCCAATCCATGTTTGTAGTGCTACAAATTTCCCTGAAGCACTGTCATTGCTGTGTCCCATACATTTTGATATGTTGTGTTTTTATTTTAATTCAGTTCAAGTACTACTTTTAAAAATTTCTCCTGAGATTTCCTCTTTGACCCATGGAGTTATTTAGAAGGGTGGCATTTAATTTCCAAATGTTTGGAGATTTCTCTGTCATTTTTCTCTTAATTTGGTAAGAGAACTTTATTTCCTGTGTTATCTTTCTCCATTTTGGTCAGAGAACACATTCCGTATGATTTCAGTTTTTATAAAATTTGTTGAGGTTTATGTTATGGCCCAAAATGTTGTCTATCTTGGTATATGTTTCATGGAAACAATCTTGAGAAGATTGTGTATTTTGATGTTTTGGGGTAGAGTGTCTTCTGAATTCTCATTAGATCCTGTTGGTTGATGGTGCTGATGAATTTTTGTATGTCTCTACTAATTTTCTGTCTAGTTGTCTCATTAATTGTTGAAATAATTTGTGAACTTTCCAATTATAATTGTGGATTTGTCTATTTCTCATTTCATGTCTATCAGTTTGACTTTATGTAGTTTGCAGCTCTGTTGTTTGGTGTGTATATAAATATTTAGAATTGCTATGTCTTATTGGTGTATTGATTATTTTATCATTACATAATAGTCCTCTCTATATCTGATAATTTTATTTGCTCAAAGTCTACTGTATCTGATAATAATATAGACATTCCTTTTTTTCTTTGGTTGATGTTTGCATGATATTTCTTTTCCTGTCCTTTTACTTTCAGCCTGCCTATATTATTATAGTTGACTTGAACTCCTTGTTCATAACATACTGGTGAGTTACATATTTTAATCCACTCTGCAGTTCTGTCTTTTAATTTGTATATTTTCACCATTTACATTTACTGTAATTATTGATATATTAAGGCTATGTATGTCTGCCATTTTATTGTTTGGCTTTTTTTTCCCTCTGCTTTTGTTTTTTAGTTTCTCTGAATTTTTTTCCCTGCCTTCCTGTCTGTTACTTGAGCATATATAAAATTCCATTTTAATTTATCTACAGTGTTTTTAAGTGTATCTATTCATATAGATTTTTTAGTGGTTGCTCTGAGTATTACATCATCTACATCATATATATATAATTTATCACTACCTGCCACTTTTGTCATTTTATCAATTATAGTGAAGCATAGAAACCTTACCTTTCCTTATGTACCTTTATCCTCTTCCATTTGTAGTATAATTGTCTTAAATATTTCCTCTACATACACCAGAAAGTGTTATAATTTTTGTTTCAACTGTCAAATATAAGTCAGAAAGCTCAAGAGGAACAAGAAAAAATTCATTGTATTTATCGATATTTTTGCTTACCGTATTCTTTCTTCTTTCTTGATATTGCAACATTCTTTCTTTTATTGCTTCCTTCTTGTTTCAAGAACTTCCTCTAGACATTCTTTTAGAGCAGACAGGTCTTCTCATGACAATTTATCTTTGTTTTCCTTCATCTAAGAACGTCTTGATTTTTCCTTCATTCCTGAAGGATGTTTTAACTGGATATAGGATTCTGGGTCGACAGTTCTTTTCTTTCAGCACTTCAATATGTTGTGCCACTTCCTTATGGCCTCCCTGTTTTCTGATGAGAAATATTCTGTCATTCTAACTGGTTTTCTCCTATAGGTGAAGCGTCATTTCTCTCTTGCTCTTTTCAAGATTTTTGTTTGTTTGTTTTTAGTTTTCATAAATTTGACTATGCATGTGTCTAGTTGCGGTGAGCGGGGGCTACTCTTTGTTGCAGTATGCGGGCTTCTCATTGCGGTGGCTTCTCTTGTTGCAGAGCACGGTCTCTGGGCGTGCAGGCTTCAGTGGTTGTGGCGCGTGGGCTTGGTTGCCCCGCAGCATGTGGGATCTTCCCAGACCAGGGCTCGAACCTGTGTCTCCTGCATTGGGGGGCAGATTCCCAACCACTGCACCACCAGGGAAGCTCCCCTTAGCCCATTTTTAAATTGAGTTATTACCTTTACTATGGAGTTGTGGGAATTCTTTATATATTTGGGAGCATAATCCCTTATGAGATATATAGTTTGCAAATATTTTCTCCCATTTCTTAGATTGCCTTTTCACTCTGTTGTTTCCTTTGGTGTGCAGAAACCTTTTAGTTTGATGTAGTCCCACTTGTTTATTTTTGCTTTTGTTATCTGTGCTTTTGGTGTCATATCCATGAAATCATTGTCAAGACCAATGTCATGAAGTTTTTCCCCTACATTTTTTTCTAGGAGTTTTATAGTTTCAAGTCTTACATTTAAGTCTTAACTAGACACATGTATTTCTTTGGGCTTTCTGATTGGCATTCAGGTTCACGAATCTATAGATTTAAGTCTTTTGTCAAAATTTGAGAAATATTCATTCTTTATTTCTTTGAGTACTTTTTGATCCCTGTCCATTTTCTCCTCTCCTTCTAGGTCTCTAAGACATGAACGTTAGCTCTTTTGTTATAGTACCACAGTGTATATTTCCTATGGCTGCTGTAACAAATTATCACAAATGTGGTGTTTTACAGACACATTTATTCTCTTACAGTTGTGGAGACCAGAAGTCAGAAATCAGTTTCATTGGGCCAGAGTCAAGCTGTTGGAAGGACTAGTTCCTTCTGACAGCTCCTGGGGACAATACCTTTCTTTGCCTTTTCTAGTTTCTGGGGGCCACCAGTATTCTTTGACTCACAATCCCTTCCTCACATCACTCCAGTCTCTGGCTTCTGTAATCACATCTCCTACTTCCTTTCTATAGTCAAATGTCTTTTTGCCTCCCTCTTTTAAGGAAACTTGATTACATTCAGGTCCCACCCAGATAGTCCATGATATTATCCCTATCTCAAAATTTTTAATTTTTTCACATCTACAAAATCCCTTCTGCCGTATAAGGTCACATTCACAGCTTCCAGGGATTAGGACCAGCCTGAAAATCTCTGGGAGCTTACACGGGTTTCTGAGGCTTTGTTGTCATTGTTGATTTTGGTCTGTTTTCTCTGTTGTTCAGACTGGGTAATTCCAATTGTTCTATCTTATCATACCTATCTATCAGATTCTTTCTCTGTCACTTCCATTCTGTTATTGAGCCCACCCACTAAATTTTATATTTGGTTACTGATTTCTTTCAGTTTTAAAATTTCCACTTAGTTCTTTCTTATATGTTCTGTTTCTTAGCTGACACTTTCTACTTTTTCATTTGTTTCAAGCATGTTCATAATTTCTCATTGAAGTATTTTTTATTATAGCTGCTTTAAAAACTTTGTCAGATAATTCTAACATTTCTGTCATCTCGTTATGGGCATCTGTCATTGTCTTTTTTCACTCAGTTTCTGATTTCCATGGTCTTGGTATGATGAATGATTTTCAACCGAAATCTGGCCGTTTTCTTATTATGTTACAAGACTCTGGATCTTATTTTAACCTTCTGTTTTATTTTATTTTATTTTTTAAAGATTTTTTTTTTGATGTGGACCATTTTTAAAGTCTTTAGTGAATTTGTTACAATATTACTTCTGTTTTACATTCTGTCTTTTTGGCCCTGAGGCATGTGGGATCTTAGCTCCCCGACCAGGGATTGAACCCACACCCCCTGCATTGGAAGGCAAAGTCTTAACCACTGGACTGTCAGGGAAGTCCCTAACCTTCTGTTTTAGCTAGCTTCCAGTAGCATCTCCCCAGTGAAATGGGAATGGTGCCACCTCATCACCAGTGGATGTAGGAGTGTAGGCTTCTTACCCAGTCTCCCCTGTCACCTGAGGGGGCTCCGGATTCGTGCGGGGTAGGGTACGAATTCAGGCTCTTCACTGGGTCTTCACTGATACCTCTCATTCTGTTGCCCATGTGCCCTCGCCTGACAACATGAGGACAGGGAGGTGGTCTGATTACTGCTGGGCCATGATGATAGTCCTTACTCTCCTCTAGGCCTCCCATGACACCACCCAGTAAAGAGGACAAGGGGAGACTTGGTACAAGCAGGTGGGGGTGGAAGTCAGGCACCCCATTTGGTCCCCATTGACAGCTGAGTGGAGGTGGATGGTGGGAGTCCCATTCCTGCCTGGTGAGAAGGAAGTCCCCCCGCCCCACTTTGCTTTTTGTAACATCACCTTGATGGGGTTGAGGGGAATTGGGGTGCCTTGTTACAGCCTGGTGAGGGTGAAAGTCTAGGCTCCCTACTCAGTGTTTGTTGGCATGGAGGTTGTAGTACCCCAGTTTTTCTGTCTTATAGGGCTGGAGTAGAGAAGTCACTGTCTAAATGTTTCTTTGTTTTGTGTTGCTGCTCCTTTCCTGGCCCTTTGGCTGAAAGAGCATATACTTCTGGTGGCCTACCATTTTTTTAATCTGTGCCTTTTGGCATTTCTGCGTTTCCGGTTTCCCTGAGGCCCCCTAGCTTCGTTTGCCTTCTCGCTTTCAGAGTCTTTGTATGTTTATTTTATGTGCAGTGTCCAGGGTTTTGAGTTATGCGTAGCAAAAGGAAGAGGGAAAAGTATTTCTGCTCCATCTTCACAGATGTCCACTCCACAGTTTTTATGCAAGTGTAAACTTAAAAATATCACTCAACATTGATTCTCAGAGGATGAATCTCAGGGGATTACTACTGATCTGTTTCTGAATAATAAGCACTTTACAGATCAGTGGGATGAAGGAGTACTTGGACAAGGATGCAAATAGGATTACAGAACATTCCATCGGTGCTAAGGTTCAGGGATCACGTGGCAGTACTCTTATTCCTCCGAACCAAGGCTTTTTCCTCTACTGGGAAACCATGACTGCAGGCTGCAGCAAGGTTGGAAACTTCCCCCATTCTCATTGACTGTCTTTTCTGGCAGGATGCTGGAACTACACCATCCCAGCCCTTCCTGAATTCTCACTAAGTGTCCTTCATTCCCAGGAACATTATCCATCAGAAATGCAGTTTTCAACCAGAAAGCGTGTGAGAAAAGGTGGCTAAGTTAGGAAGAAAATAGTGAACCCAAAATCTATGTTTAATCTCTAAGGAGCACCTCCCAGCAAGCATTCATGTTAATTTCTTTTGATGTAAAATTATGCATTAAAAATAAGTATATTGATTTTGTCGACTTGTTTGATCCCTACTCAGGAGATTAAGTACAAGAGACAGGGGCTAAGGATTTTTTTCCCTGAAACCAGTATTCTGAGGAATAACAGTTGACAATGAGGCAATCACAAAGAACAACAGTCTAGCGAAATTCTTCCCAAAGACAAATCAAGTTAATAACATTGTAGTTAACCCTGAAATTCTCACCATAGTAGAAAAGTGGTTCTCAAAGTGTGGTCCTCAGGCAGCATCAGCACAACCTTGGAACTCTTTGTGAATGCAAATTTCTAAGACACTCTTGGGATAGAGCCCAGCAATCTCTTGCAACAAGCCCTCCAGGTGCTTCTGATGCCTCTACAGCTGGAAGCCAAATACCTAGAGCAGCCCCTTCAAGTATTGCAGGATACACTAAATTTATGCTTTTCATGATTCTTGACTCATCAGTTAAGGTTTTTGGAAAATCTGTTTATCACATTTAACATTCAGCATGCTTTAATTATAAATATTTTTCAAGGAAATATAGTAAAGAAATTAAAAATTTATACCCCAAATGGTCTCTTTAGTTGAAGCTATCTTAATGATCTGCACAATTGTTTTGTATCCTTAACCCAAATAGTCATAACTGCTCCATGTCTGATTCTGTGGTGGAAACCAAAAAATTCAGCCACGCCTACACTTCCCCGCCTTTGTTCCTCATAGCTGCCAAGTCATACATTAATGGGTTTTTCTAGTTGGTTTCATGATGTTTTCCAGGGCTGACACCAGGCATGAGGATATTTGGAGGCGAGGGTGGGGGGCATCTTTGCATCACTTGAAGATTCATTTTAGGAGATCTTGTCACACAATATTGTTAGAGACAGATGCATATGCGGATGTCCAGACTCATCATTGTCATTACCACATCAGCTCTACCATGGGGGATTCACTGTCTATTGCATGCTGGCATTTTTCTCTGGAGTCATGTGAGATTAAAGGAATCTTGGCTCCAAGGCTGTCCTGAGGAAAGAGAAGCTACATTCCTAAATAGAGATTTTCTAATTGGGCTGCAGTTACAAACCCCAGGATGGGGTAAGACAAAAATCAGTTCCGAAGTAGATGGTTAAAAGATGAAAAAATATGTTTTATGATTATAATAAAATACAGATAGATGCAGATTTGAGAAGTAGTCTGTGGCTTCTAGTCCTAAATATGGTTCAGTTTTAGTTTATTTTAAGGATGGTATTTTTTAAAAATTATTTCACTCTTTCAATTAGCAATTCACTAAACTTAGAGAATATAATAGTTTTGAGTTTACTTAGTATCCGTCACTTTGGGTGACAAATATTTTAGATTTTTGTTCAGTTACCATATTTTACTATATGTAATTTTTTTTTTTTTTTTTTTTTTTTTTTGTGATATGAGGGCCTCTCACTGTTGTGGTCTCTCCCGCTGTGGAGCACAGGCTCCGGACGCGCAGGCTCAGCGGCCATGGCTCACGGGCCCAGCCGCTCCGCGGCATGTGGGATCTTCCCGGACCGGGGCACGAACCCGCGTCCCCTGCATCGGCAGGCGGACTCTCAACCCCTGCGCCACCAGTGAAGCCCTATATGTAATTTTTTAATGGAATTTTTTATTTTCTATAAGTCACAAATTTCAGGTCCACATTACTCCACATGCTTTTTTAAAGGTGTCTTGTTCTTGAGTAAATCAGGGAAATCGCTCATAAACAGTTTATCTGTTTTTGATTTCAAATGACATTCTGGGTCTGGAAAAATATTATGTTATCCTTTCAATATTCCCCACTGCCAGTTGTATTATGCTTTTCATCCCTTCTGTTCCCTTTGTTCCTTCCATATGATTATATTTCTTATTTACTCATTCTGCTTGGATGTTGAAATGGCTGTGCCTTGACAATGTTTTGGGGAGAAGACTTTTCTAAACCTTCATTATACGGTGTTTGTTAAATAACACCATTTGGGCAGGTTGGAGGAACCATCTCTTTGAAAATGTGTTTTGAAATGGTGGAGCAAATGTTTTCTTTCACACACTCATCCCTTATAAATAAAGGCCCCTAGCCCTGACAGTACTAGTCAGATGTCTTCTTTCTTAGAGGAATCACTTGGTTGGCATTTTAAAATGTGGTGGTTATATCATTACCAGAATGCTTAGGTAAGGCTTAAATATGAAGGCAGATAGTTCCTCCACAATAAATGGGGGCAAGAAAAGGGGAATTCAGGAGGGTAAGTGTCTTCTGCAGGTGGTACTCCAGATTTTCCTCTACAGTGTTAGTTTCTATTTATACACATAAAATGTCAGGTGATTTTTTTTTCCATGTGCAGATAAATTCTGACTCTTCCTTTTAACCTAAACACTGCCAAAATAATGTTTACCATGAGAATGCATACAAAATAATATTTCTGCTAATGCTGCTAAACAACTTTTAGGAAGCGATATATGTCAGGTTGATTTTGAATATTTGGTCAAACTATGAATCAGATTTTCAATATAGGAAAACATTTCAAAGCATCCAACTGTTCTTTTTTGTCTTCCTCAATGTCAGTGTAGTCTGTTGTTTGTGCATTTTTTCATTTTCTTTTTTTTTCCTTTATAGGCTTAAGAATTCTCTTTCCTCTTATGCCTTATTTTCCAGGAGCATATGACATAACAACTGTAAATTAAATGTTCTCATTTTCTAAATACCTCTAATATTTTAGACGTGAGATTGAGAGTTGCTTCATATTTCTACAGTTTGAATCCTCGTACTGACAAAGAAGAAAAACACTCATCTGCTCTGGAGTGGTTACAAAGGCAAAATAATGCAGCCTTACCCAACCACCATAGTCTAAGGGGAAATAATAGCCCTGTGATTTCACATGGTTGAGCATGTGGAATATTTTTTGGTTTTGATTTTAGGGTTGAGTTGGTGAAGGTGACAGATATCGGTGCCTCATTTCTTTCTTAGCCTTCATCCTTCTGCATGCTTGGAAACAGATGCTAATCTACGCCAATTACCTTTTTCTCCTACCAGTTTATTCTCGCCATCATCTTGTTTGTTTGTTTGTTTTGTTTTGCTTTTCTCTTCTCTTCCCCCACTCCATACCCCAGCCCCCATCTAGCTGATCTGAAAGGTCATCAGGGAGACTCATCAGTTATGAAGCTAGAAACATGTGAGACCCTGGCTTGTGCTTCTCTGAGCTCTCACCAGGCCTGTGGCAAGACCATATTTTCTAGTTTTTCTTCCTCCCTGGTGCATCAGTCATTCCACATTATTTACTTGGATTCAGTATCTTATGATATTCTGTGGGAGAGCTCGCCTTTGCCATAATTCATACTCACCTTGCCTTCTGCGTGCCCCTGTGGCTCAATGGGGCTATGAAATTGGCCATTCATTTTTTTTAATCAGTCTCAAAATACATTTCAAGGACTACCTGCATCAGAATTGTCTGGGGTGTTTATTAAAACTACAGGTACCTAAACCCCATCCTACACCCACTGAAAGAGAATCTCTCTTTCTGACTCGAGGATTTCAAGGCTAACACTGATTATGGGGGTTAGTGCAGATCTGTGCTTACAACCCAGGGTAGCTTTTTAAAAATCAGAATGCATGGATCCCATCCCCAGGTTGTAATTTAAACAGCCTGGTGTGTTCTAACATGCAGCTTCTGTTAACAACCAGAAAATGAGCTGTAGAAGTTGGGAGGAAAGACAGAGGTTGGTGTTGACACAGAAGCATTACTTCAGTGAATTCATCAAAGTCTGGAGATTGAATTCAGAAACCAGACTTTTTCTCAAGGGCATAGTCACATTAAGCAAGCTTGTAAGGACTGAGCTATAAATAAGGATGCCATTTTTAGAATTATCATTGTCACTAGGACCAGCATGATCAGGGCATTCTTGCCCTATAGGCAAGAATCTCCATGGAAAGAAAAATTGTCATCAGACAATATTTTTCTGGCTCCTGGAATCTGGAGTCAAACTAAGGGAAATGAGTTGAATAAAAGTAGTGAAAACACTGAAGAATTCCGAGGTGTCAGGAACTCTCCTAAACATTTCACGTGTATGATTTCATTTAATCCCTCTCAACAATGCTTTGTGGTGGTATTATCAGTTCTGTTTTCTAGGTGAGAAAAAGGTAGGAAAAGAGAGGCTACATAACTTGCTTAAGGGGTAGAACTGAAATTCCCAGGGTCTATGACTAAGTTATTAGTGAACAAAGAAAGAAGCTCCCAGACAACTTTAGAGTTGCCTGGGCCTTGTCATCTAAGTAAGTGATCAAGTGGGGGCAGAATAGCTTCTAGAAGGTGGAGAAGAAAGGAATGTGCAAACCACTGTTTGTATGAATAGGATGCTTTCGAGTCATGAGTAATTAGGATGAGGAGCCACTGGGTGGATGAAGAGTGATGCCTTGGTCAGACCTTGTGGTTTGTTTATCTGATTTCTCTAGAGTTGTAATTAAGTGAAAGATCCGCACAATCAGGCTCTGCTCTCAAATTTTCTTTTTCTAAGGACATATCACAGCCATATACAAACAGCTAATCATACATATTACTAAACAGTAATACGACATATTTAAATATAATAGGCAAGTTTGCACATGTCAGCCTCATGGATGTCCCCAAATCCGGAGGTAACTCTGTCTCACAAAATATGAGTGAAATTGGCTTGAACTTTCACGAGCACCAACTCAAACATATTTTCTGTTTTGGGGAGAGGTTTTCACGTAGCTTACGGTTTCCCTATGTCTCTGTTCTGAGTTTCTGCATCTGCTGAATGCCTGATCACCACTCTGTTTTGTTTCCTTGCCCACGAGGTCCCCTTACCACGAGGTGGTAGAATGCCATCTACCACCCTTGAGCCTTTATGCCCCGAAGTACCATCAGTCCAGGCTGTGTGTTTGGCAGACTTCCCTGTAGGATTTGGGCAATGAAGTTGAATTATGGCACAGAAATATTAGATACCCCTAGTATTACAACTTCCTCAATCATTTCTGAAAAAACTTATACTTTGTGTTTTTCACTTATGCTTCAGCATCTCCCCAGGTGAGAAATGGGGTTATTTCTAAGTGTATAGATTCATCTCAAAGTGGCAGATACACACCAGTAAATCATATTTCTGATTTTCTGTTTTCCCCAGTTTATCTGCTAGTAACTGTTTATCTGTCAGATTCTCAGCTACTATTGAAATGTAACCCTTACTCTCTCAGGCAGGAAAAGCAATGGCCCTTTCATCTATGAAGCAAATGGTGGCTAGCAGTAGACCTCAAAAACCCCTCAGTACATATGACTGTTCCATCTTCCATTGGTGAATCCAACAGACAAATTGTGTAGCTGCCATGTATGGTCTTGGGGCTAATACTTCGAGACCATTTGAAGCCAGAGCGCAACCCTAACTCCACAGTGGTGCTGGTGTCGCCATTCACTGAAAAGGACTTGTGAGAAGTACATAATCTGCTAAGAGTGGAAAGCCTTAGGGCTGTAGGTCCGGAAAACATCATATATCATTGAACAGACATCTTTCAAGAACAAAACAACTCTTTTATTTTAACTCTTTTTAGCTTAAACGACTGTTTCCGATATGAGAGATGACTAGGAACAATGCTTAAATAAACATGTTTGGTACCTTGCAGGTTATGGTTTATCCATTTTTGCTTATTTGATGGAAAAAAATAGCAATTTTCTACTGTGATGAGAAGTAAACACTGCATTATGGGATACAAACTAGCAAGCCTTCATAGAAGAATGATCCTCTTTTCCCATAAGATGTGATTGTTATAATCAGGATGACTAGGGTGAATGAGGTTCACTTGATGGATCTAACAGTTCATAGAAAATTTTAGAAGTTGCTTAAAATTGGTGATAAAAGTAACAGCCACCCTGTTTTAGATTATCATGCATTTACACAGACATAGCTTTTGCAGCTCAGTTTATTTTCCAGAAGTCTTTACCTCATATCTTTTAAAACTTCCAGGGTGTGTATTATTGTGAGCTCCATCTATTATACCAATCCCCATGTCCATGACCCCAGAAAACACTCATCAAGATGGATGCAAACCCAGAAGATAAACACAAAGCTTAACCACAAATATACGCTAATAGTGAAATTGACATTGTTGCAAACTTAAAACCTTTATGTGGTCAAAATATGTCAGTCTTTACCTAGTGATAGACTAAGAGGAACATATAGCAGATCTCAGATGCAAAAATAGTACCTTACTGCTAACATGATTTTCTTTAGCAGTACCTGAAATGTTACCTGGGCTCTGCCAGATGCTGAGCTAGCAACTGAATGATTTGCTCTGAGGTCTCATGAGAGAAGCCATCAGCCTATTGCAAAGTAACGTTTCCTCTGCTTAGGTAACTCAGGGCAGGACTGGAGGAAGATGAAGGTATCCATTCACCAGTGTGTATGGGAAGGCAGGACCACTCAGAGCAGGTGGAGAAGCACCACTTCCTTGTCCTCAGGGAGCTTACATTCTACTTGGGAGATGCAATTCAGAAGAAAATCAATTACTGAAACAACATGACATAAAGAAAGGTAAAATTGCTTTGTTGTGTGAAATACGAGACATTTGGGAAAATGCATTGTTGAAAGAAGTAGGAAGTAGGCAGTAGGAAGGCTATCCAGAGTTATGTGACAATCTCTCAGGTGCTTCCTTGGATTAGAAATCAACAGCATGGACAAGTGGGTATCCCCATCAGCTACTGCCTGTAACCCACCTCAGACCCCTGAAATGAAGACATAAACAAACCTCCCTAGACGCTACACTCATGTGCAGTGAAAGAGAAGACCAGTTAGCAGTGGAAAGGGAGCAGACATCAGGCCCTAGGCCTCACTGCAGGATTTCATGCGTTGCGCTTATGTCTTTTTCTGGAAAGAAGATAGGAAAGAGGAAGGAGACTAATCTATTTATTTATTTTTAAGAATCTTTTTAAAAAAATTTACTTATTTATTTTTGGCTGCGTTGGGTCTTCATTGCTGCACATGGGATTTCTCTAGTTGCGGCTAGCAGGGGCTACTCTTCGTTGTGGTGCATGGGCTTCTCATTGTGATGGCTTCTCTTGTTGCAGAGCACAGGCTCTAGGCACACGGGCTTCAGTAGTGGTGGTGCACAGGCTTAGTTGCTCCGTGGTGTGTGGGATCTTCCAGGACCAGGGCTCAAACCCGTGTCGCCTGCATTGGCAGGAGGATTCTTGTGTGGGGGTTGGGAGCATGGCAGTGGTTTCATGGGTTGATTATCCTGGAATGTGTAATTGTAAGCTTTTGAGTATTCGTTTAACAGTTCTACTATTGGAGCAGACTCCCTTCCCCTTGCTTGATGCCTTTTTAAATTCTCGCTCAAAATACTCCCAAACAGGGACTTCCCTGGTGGCGCAGTGGTAAAGAATCCACTTGCCAATGCAGGGGACACAGGTTCAATTCCTGGTCCGGGAAGATCCCACATGCCACGGGGCGACTAAGCCTGCGCGCCACAACTACCGAAGCCCACATGCCTAGAGCCCGTGCTCCCCAACAAAAGCCACTGCAATGAGATGCCCGCGCACTGCAACGAAGAGTAACCCACACTCGCCGCAACTAGAGAAAGCCCGCACTTAGCAACGAAGACCCAATGCAGCCATAAATAAATAAATAAATAAATAAATAAATTTATGTATTAAAAAAAAGAGCTGGCTCAACCTGCTCCACCTGCCTCTACCCTGAGATCAGCTCTAAGCCATTCCAAATGGATTCTTCCACTTAGGTTGCCAGTAGGTTCCCTGGCTTGGTTCATTTTGTTAGATGGCAAAGTCCATGAAGGAAAGACTCCGTCAAGTCTGTGTTTGGACTCTTGGTTGGCTAATCCCTGTGGTTTCTAACTGTTCAGGATATCTGGGCTACTGTGCTCCTCCAGCTGCAACCTCCCACACAGACCTTTACTTGGGGAAAAACAAAAACAATAACAAAACTATGATGCAAAAGGACATTAATTCCTCAGTTATTTTTAAAATACTTCCACACATGTACATAGACACAACAAAACCATTTTTGAAAGTGTCTTATTTATATTTGTGAAATAAGCTTTGTCTTCAATTGTCTATTGTCCTGTTTACCATAGTGGACTAAATGTGTCACCTTTGTTCTCTATTAGTCGTGTTTTACTAGTTTATTGCATTTATGTTTCCAGTTTTCCTAAGAAAGTGTTCCCAAGCACTGTATATTTGTTTGATGTATCCTGTTTCCAGAGATTAAAGTTTCTTATCATCAACACCTTAGTAATCTTACCAAGGGGAAAGACTTCACCTTTTTCTTCTAACCAGGTCCCGGTGATAATCTTCCTCCTCCCCCTTCATCCCCTCCGCCTCCCCCTCCCCCTCCTCCTCAACTCTTATCCTCTACCTCTGGCTTAGAACCAGGATGTGCTTGTAGAATGTTAAAGTCATCTAGCCCCACCCTCTCCTCTAAGAGGGGAGTTGATGGGAACTTAACAAGGCCATACACTATGTCAGTCACACAGGCAATGAATAAAGATCAAGACCTTTGAGCTTTTAGGCAATCTCTCTGTACTCCTGTATCTGAAATTTTAACTGATATAATGGAATTTAGTCATCTCCATGACTGCTGGATGTGGTTAACCAAAGCAGCTGCCGCTGCTATATAAAGGTGAAAACTTCTCCCATTGAAGCTGCCCTAAGCTTGTTAAATGCCTTCATTTTTTAAGCAACTTTAAATTTTGAGATATAGATTCACATGCAGTTGAAAGAAATAATACAGAGGTCCCATGTACATTTCAGCCAGTTTCCCCAATAATAACATCTTGCAAAACTGTAGTACAATATCAGGACCAGGAAAGTGACATTGGTATGATCCACCAACCTTATTCAGATTTCCCAAATTTTACATACACTCCCATGTGTATGTGTGTGTGTCTGTGCAATTTTATTACATGTGTAGATTTGTGTAAACACCACTGTTGTCAAAAGAGAGAACCCTTTCATCAGCACAGGATTCCTAGTGCTGCCCTTTAATAGCCACACCCACTTCCCTCCCCTGCCTCCTTCCCTGCATCCGTATTCCTTGGTAACCACTAATCTGTTCTCTGTCTCCATAACTGTGTCCTTTTAAAAATGTAATATTAGGGTTTCCCTGGTGGCGCCGTGGTTGAGAGTCCGCCTGCCGATGCAGGGAATGCGGGTTCGTGCCCCGGTCCGGGAAGAT
This sequence comes from Kogia breviceps, assembly GCF_026419965.1. Lineage (NCBI taxonomy): Eukaryota > Metazoa > Chordata > Mammalia > Artiodactyla > Physeteridae > Kogia > Kogia breviceps. The sequence continues at coordinate 41,557,912 of NC_081324.1, read as the reverse complement.
CCCACATGCCGCGGAGTGGCTGGGTCCATGAGCCATGGCCGCTGAGCCTGCGCGTCCGGAGCCCGTGCTCCGCAATGGGAGAGGCCACAACAGTGAGAGGCCCGCGTACCGCTAAAAAAAAACCAAAAAAAACAAAATAAAAATGTAATATTAATGGAAATGTACTATATGTAACCTTTTGAGGTTTTTTTTAAACTTAGTACATAGTTATCTTAAGAGCTAATCATTGTTGCATGTATCCATAATTTATTCCTTTTTTATTGCTGAGTAGTATTCCATAGTATAGATGAACCACAGTTTATTTAGCCATTCACCCATTGAAGGACACCTGGTTTGTTTCCAGTTTGGGGCTATTACAAATAAATATGCTATGAACATTCATGTATAAGTTTGTGTATAAATGTAAGTTTCCATTTCTCTTAGATAAATGCCCAAGAGTACAATTTCTGGATGTTTAGTTTCATAAGAAACTGACAAACTGTTTTCCAAAGTAGATGTGTCATTTTACATCCCCTCCAACATTTCGTGAAAGATCTAGTTTCTCTGTGTCCTCACCAGCATTTGGTGTTATCACTTTGCTTTATTTTAGCCATTCTGAGAGGCCTGTAGTGATATCTCACTGTGGTTTTAATGTGCATTTACTTGATGACTAATGATGTTGAACATTATTTCATGTGCTTTTTTGCCATCTATATATCTTCTTTGGTGAAATGTCTTTTAATGTCTTTTGCCCATTTTCCAATTGTACCATTTGTTTTTTTACCATTAAGTTTTGAGAGTTTTTAATATATTCTATATGTTAGATGTGTAGTTTGGAAATATTTTCTTTCAGTCTGAAGCATGCCTTTTCATCTTCTTTACTGGGTCTTTCACAGAGCAAATAGTTTTAATTTTTATGAGGTCTGATATATTCATTTTTTTAATGGATTGCGCTTTTGGTGTGAAGGTTAAGAACTTTTTATGTAGCCTTAGATCCTGAAGATTGTTTCCTGTGTTTTTTCCTAAAGGTTTTATAATTTTACATTGTATATCTAATTCCATGGTGTGCTTTTAGTTAATTTTGTATAACAAGAGAGATTTAGGTTGAGGTTCATGTTTTTGCCTATGAATATCCAATTATTCCAGCGAAAATGCCTTCAATTTTGATGTATCTTTTTTTTCTAGTCAGCAGACATTTATGGTGAGAAGCTACCATGTGTGAGACATGATTAGGCAGTTAAGACAGGAAAATTAATAGAATATGATCCCCAAAAGATCTCATAGTTGGGGAGGTACATATGCAAATACTTTGAAATGTTTAGGTTAAATTATAAGAGAGAGGAATACATAGAGGAAAAGGACTTGAAGGACACAAGGGGATGCTGACAAGAGTAAGTGTAAGCTATCATAGTAGCTTAAATGAGAGATCATTAAAGCAGGGATATAAAGACTGAAGGGGAGGAATATATATGAGAAATATTTTACGAGGAACGTTTATCAGAGCCGCCAAGCAAGGGGTGACTTAGAGAGAAGGTGGGATCAAAGGTTGACTGTATGGATGGTGGTTTATCCAAAAAGAAAAAAAAGGAACAGGTTTGGGTGGGAGATAATGAATAAGTTTTGAAACTTCTTGAGTTTGAGGTAGCGATTAAACATTTTGGTGGAGCTGGCTTAGTCATAGTTTTGACATGTGAAGTAATATTTCTGAGTGAATTTCATGGTGAGCAGATTTTGAAAATTGCCAATAATCATTTATAGCCAAGATGCTATACATTTAGGTTACACTCTTTTAAATCAAAGGCATAGAATTCTAGAAGGAAGCATTATGTTTAATGTAAAACCTTTGTGCTCTGGTGCATTTTAGGCTGGAGTCGGCAATAGAGTGTTTATGATTACAAATTGCGTTAGCTAAAGAAGTTTTGGGTTTTTAAAAAAACTCTTCTGAGCCTCAATTTTCTCATCTATGAAATGGGTGTATTTGTAATCCTAGAGCTTTCAAGATTGCAGTGAGGACCAAATGAGATGAACCGGAAGCCTAAAGTACTTTATCTACAATGAAGATTTAGCACATATTAGTTATTTTTTCCCTGCAAGGTATTTTTGAGATCATTTAGGATACTGTTTGAAAACATTAAGGAGGGGAACCCTTCTTTCAAATGAAGGCTTATTCAGACCCAGAAAACAGATAAAAGCAAAGCTGTATCCTCTTTACCCAAGTTCCACCCAAGCAACAATGTGGAATCTCAGGGCTCTTCGAAAATCACTAATAATATCAATAGATACTCAATTTAAGGATGAGAAAACTGGTCAAAAGAGGTAAAGAAAGTTTCCTCAAGTCACATGGTTTGCTGGAAACAGACCCTCTTCTAGCGCCCAGGTTACTAACTCCCTGTTACGAAATATTCTGAAATCTCATAGTACCTATGACTCAAATAACATTGACTTCCATGGATGGCTATAGTTACATTTCCAAAAGAAACCGATGTCTTAAATATTCTTTGAGGTGCAGCAGCATTCCTGTCTCTTGTGGCCTCCAAACCACCGTTCTGAAAAGCAATCCTCTTTTTCATAGGTGTGCTTTGTTGTACTTAAGAAATGGGCTTTATGTGCCCACTTTAGATAAAAGACGACCATGATTTTCTTTCTGTCCTGCTCTAACAGCCAGTGTTGGCAAACATTTTATGTCTTAGAGGGCTTGGAAGATCGTGTCCTTGGGCAGTGGTTTTAAGCATGGAGTTACCCAGGGGATGCTTTTAAATTATATACTCTGGGACTCAATCCTTGAAGATTCTAAGGCAATAGATCTGAAGTGTATCTTTAGAATCTCATCTTGAAAACTTCCCAGGTGAGGCTAGAATTTGAGGACCATTGCTCTGGGGTTGCCAGTGCTGTTCTCCTAATGTTTCCTTTCTAGATAACTATTGCTTTTGAACACTTAATAACTTTGCCCAAATCTTCTCTCTAGTTCAGAACTAGGACACATTCTGTCCTATCTGAGTCAGCCTGTTCCCATTCATCAAACCTTTTCCATGAGTAACATCTTAGAGGCAAAAGATAGTGTCAGCTTGTCAATAACAACAACAAAGTAAAACCATTACTTATTAAGTATTTACTATGTGACCAATGAGTTCTTGAGCCTGTATTTTCTGATGACAGAAGTCTGAACCAGAGACTTTTATTTACAACAGCTTACTCTATATTTCACACAGAACTTTTGAGTACTCTTTTCCCTGATATATGCTCCTCTCCCTGCTTCCCTCACTCTGTCCCCAGCAGCTTGGCAGTTGCTCATGCCCAGATCTAGGGGTTATTCTTGTCCCCCATTTCCTCGACACCCCATAACCAATCCAGCAGTACATTCTGTCAGCTGTGCCATCAAAATATATCCCAATCTAACCACTTTTCACCTCTTCCACCAAGAGCCATTCAATCCAAGTCACTGTTATTTCATTTCTGTATTACTTTGGTAGCTGGCTGACTGGACTCCCTATTCTGCTTTTGCTTCCCATGGCTAGTTTTTCAGAGATGAAGCAAGAACAATCAGATAAAAGTGCAAATCAAAGAGGGTCATCCCTCAACCTAAAACCTTCAGTCACTTCCTATCACATTTAAGTTAAAAATTCTTGTCCTTACCAAATATTACCCACAAGTTCCACATGATCTGTTTATCTTTCTCTCCAAACTCATGTCATATAACTCTATTCCTTGTCCTTCTTCCCTCTACTTCACTACTGTTCCCCAAATAAGCCAAGCTTTTGCCTACCTCAGGGCCTTTGCACTTGCTGTTTCCCATAGCTAGACCGCTCTTCCCCTAGAGCTTCCCATGGCTCACTCTCCTACTTCACACAGGTCTTTGTTCAAATATCATTCTCAGTAAGGCCTTCTCTGCCCATTCTGTCTAAAATAGCCCCCCTGTCACTCTCTACCCCTTTTCCCTGTTTCACTTTATAGGCTTTATGACTACCTAACACTGTAGCATACCTTTATTTGATTGTTTATTGTCTCTCTCTCCCCGACTAGAATGCAAGCTCTGTGGGGCAGGGGTTTCCATCTGTGTCTTGTTCACCTTTGTATCCCTAGCACTTGGCACATAGTCAGTGCCCATTAAGTATGTGTTGAATAAATGAATGAATGCATGAATGAATGAGTAATCACAGTGGTTGTTACCCTTCTGGGTTGTCTGCAGCAAAGCTTTTGATTTTTGCCCCTCAGATGTACATGGAATTCCTGTAAATTTAGATAACATAAGCCTTGATCTCTGTCAGTCATTTTATTCATGATCTTGTTTGCCTTTTGTTACTACTCTTTAATATTTATAAAGAACACAACCATTCCTAGAACAGCTAGTCATGAAAATACTTCACTATTTTCCCTCTATTCTGAAGCCACTAGGCTTTGCCTCCTGGCCTTTGCTCCAGCACTGTCAGATCTAGGTTGAAAGAGGGCTATAAAGATGGCATGTGACATCAGGTCATGCGCGCCCTATAGACAGGGAGACTCCAGCCACACTTATGTCTCTCCCAGACCTGTATAGAACCATAGGAAGGAGGGAAACTTACTTTTACACGATATGATAAAAATGCTGACTCTGGGACCTTCAGACTAATATTCCTCCTTACTTCTTGCACTAGAAACATACAGATGGATGATTTTCCTTCCTCTTCTGTGAGCGGCTTCCTATAGAGAATGAGCCATTCTCTATAGGAAGTTTTGCGTGTGGTCTATGATCACTGTTGGTGAAATACTAGTGCAGCTCTGTCCTCTTTTTATTCACGCTAGGAGCATTTGTTTTATGACACATGAGAGCCAGCAAGTGTGCTCAAGTGCAAACAGACCCATGTGTAGGTTGGGTGGAAGGGCTCCTTGCGGAAAGCCAGCTCTCACCACAGTGCACCCACACACAGACCTTGGAAGGCTGGCAGCTCTGCTGAAGTAGAATGGGCCAGCTTGCCAGTGGGCATCTTGCCATCAGAGCAGATGGGCCCAAGCAGGGGCAGCAGCAGAACACGCATGTCCATTCTGGCCACATGCATATTTCTCATTTAAGTCTTTTAATTTACAGGAGACAAATTCTTGCACAGAAAGGCTAAGTTTACAAAATAAGAGTCAGGAAGGATGAGCTTTCAGCCCTTCATTAAAATATTCAAGCAAAGAAATCAACATTTTCATCTCACTTAGTAAAACTTAGAGTAACTTTTTGTTACAGACCCTCTTTAATCCCAAAACCCTCATCACTGGAGGCGATGCCCTGTTTTGCTCTAGCAGTTTGTCACTTGCAAACTCACTAAGTAGCCTAATCTTCTTCAAAAAAATCCAAAAATCTAGGAGAATCACTGCATTCAGTGAAACTAATTTTACCAATGTATTTGTTATTTGAAAATATTATGAGAATTATTCTCCAAAACTATTTTTCTCTTTTTAATTTTCCCATTTTAATATAACAAGAACTCAATTTCATTTCTTTTCCTGCTAACTTCAAAAGATGACTGTATGGTGATAAGACTAAAATGTCAGCATAAGCAAAAATATTTACACTTTGAGAGTCTATTTTAATATTACATGTCCAAGTGTCCCATTTGCCCAAGTGGAAAACTTGAAAGAGAAAAGAATAATTGTGATTACTGAAAAATATATAGTCACCTTATGATGTATAAGTATTGTATCCATCTGAATAGCAATGAAAAAAAGAAACCTTTCACAGACCCTATATATCATTCATGGGCATATTATAATAATATTCACTTTTACATCACACCTGACATTTCCCACACAGTTTTCACATATATTATCTCGCTTGAGCCTCACCATTACCTTGTGAGGCAAGTAAAACAGGCCTGTTAGTCTCACTTTGCAGTCGAGGAAACAGAATTGTGCAGGTAGGATGACTCAAGCTCAAACTTCAAGATCATTTGTCTTTTATCATTGGGATTTCAGTTTGGAGGCTGTTAAAAATGAGAAATTATCTAGTGATGACTTCTAAATTGTAATAGTCTTTGTAATCTTGCTTTCTTGTTTTTAATTTTTTAAAAAACATATACATACTTTAAAAATAATATTTGATTTATTATTGCAGAAGTAATACTTGTTCTTTTTTTTGAAAAGAAAAAATAATGAGGAATAATATACAAATAATAGAAAATGGAAAAACACCAAACAATGGTAACTAACATTAACTCATGATTAATATTGTTCCAGCCGTTTTCATGTAGGTAGTAGGTTAATCGGTAGATGAGAGAGATATAGAGGGATAGACAGATAATCGTTTTGAATGAAAACAAGATCATACTGTTGTATTGTGTAAAGCTTTGTTTTTATCACTGAATGTATCATAAACATCGTCAACATCAACAAGTATTCATGTGCAACATCACTTTTGATGAATGAATAATATTCTATTATGTGAACTTACAATTCACTTAACTATTATTCCATTGTTGGACATTTGGTTTATTTACATTTTTCATTATAACATACAGTATATTGATAATCTTGTCATTAAATTTTGTGAGCATCTGTCTCAAGTGATTTCTTTATAACTCCTAGAAATGGAATTTCTAGATCAAAGGGTATATATACTTTTAATGCTTTTTAATACATTGACAGACTACTTTCCTGAATTATTTTATCACTGTATAATCTTCCAGCAAGATGAGAGAGCCCTTTTCTTTCAACCTCACCAATAATGAACATTAGCATTTTAGTAATTGCCAGTATAATAGTTTAAATTTTTATTTTGTAGCTTATGCTTACATTTCTTTAAGTAAGATACGCTTGAACATTTTTTCAATGTTTTGAAGAAAATTGATTTACTCCATGATTTGCCTCCTACTGTTATTTTTCTATAGGGTGTATCTTTTTGTTGTTGCTTTATAAAAACACTTTATATATTAAGGAGTTAAATTTTGTCATACATGTTTCAACCACTTTTATCATGTTAAAAATGTGTACTTCTATTTGTCTTTTACTATCAGATTTTATTAATCAGGAAAGAATGTTGAATGTTCAGTCTATTGAGATGATTGTGGCTTTTTCCATAATTAATCTGTTAATATGTAGAAATGTATGAATTGATTTCCTACTTGCTTTCTGTTTTTGATTTTGCTTATGAAATCTGACAATGGAGACATAAGGGAACTCTTATGTTTCAAGTGTCTTGGCCACTGGCTGCAAAGTCAGTATTCTGGGGCTGCTATGTATGTTTTTGACAACAGTCAAGACTTCTAGGGCTTTAAGTAAGTTACTGAATGTGTGAAATTTTTGAATAATCATGCTGATGGTTGTTCCTGATCTTTTTTGCTGCATTCTCTATCAATTCCATTTAGAGATATTAAAACAATATCACTGCTCAAGGGAACTGTGGGTGGAGACATATAGTACTTTTGTTTTCTACAGACTCAAGTGGTGACTGCCAAAATAAGCGATAAGTAGAACTCTGTAGTAAATTGCTGTGCTCTGTGGATGCTTTGTATGAAAATATCCTTGTAAAAAATGTAATTTCATTTTGTACCACTGTGCCTAACCTTGTGGGGTTTTTTCCCAACTAAGAATGGACTTGAGGACCCAGGGAGGGGGAAGGATAAGCTGGGGTGAAGTGAGAGAGTAGCACTGACATATATACACTACCAAATGTAAAATAGATAGCTAGTGGGAAGCAGCTGCTTTGCACAGGGAGATGAGCTCCGGTGCTTTGTGACCACCTAGAGGGGTGGGATAGGGAGGGAGGGAGGGAGACGCAAGAGGGAGGGGATATATGTATACATATAGCTGACTCACTTTATCATACAGCAGAAACTAACACAACATTGTAAAGCAATTATACTCCAATAAAGATGTTAAAAAAAATACTATGTTCTTATTTTGACATGCTAACAAACAACACTGCTAACAAACAACACGCAATAATTGCTGTTTACATTTACCATTAAAAGTTATAGATTTTTGCCCTTGGACCTAAAGCTAATAATGCAATTTTCCAGTCTTAAGAACCAATCAAAAATCTTCTGAAAGTGAGCTCACTGAAAGAAACCCAGAAAACTACTCTCCTCATGAAGCTTGGTAGGATATCATCTGACTCCTATTATAAATAGCCTGTTTGAAGAGATAGCAGTAAGTTAAATCACAAACAGTCTTCCAAGTAATTGATATCCATTACTGGATTTGGATAGGGTAGAATTATTTTTTTATGGTGGCTGGTGCTCTGGTATGCAAAGATAGTGTGCCTTTTCTGTTGTCAGTGGCTTGCAGAAAAATTATAGTTTTTTTTAAGACTTCGCAGAGTCGCAAAACGATTTTTTTTAAGGTTCATACATTTCTCAGAATATAAGTGAAAAATATTCCAAGAAGCTGTGACAGCCCGTCCATATGTGTCTGCTAGAGGACTAAATTTCATCACTTGGGCAGAGAGCCTAGCACTCAATAGCAAGTGAGTTTGGGGCATCCTGGAGCCATATAATAAGAGATGAATTCTAGTGTAGATTGGATGACAGCTACATTTCCTAAACCCACTAGTTCCTTAATTCTGTCTTGAGGTCATAAAAAGGCAAATAATTAAATTCAACACGTACCCAAGGTGACACATTTCTGAAAGGAATCAGATTTGATGTCAGTTTTGTAGTATTGGGTTGGCCAAAAAGTTCATGAGAGTTTTTCCATAACATCTTATGGAAAATCCCGAATGAATTTTTTGGCCAACTCAATACACGTGGAAACAATCACTCCTAGGAAAACTGAGATGCAGTTCTTTGTTGCTCAACCCTCCAAGTCTGCATGAATCCCTGAAGAACAGTGAGCAAAGTGAGAACGAATAAGTACTCTACTCCTTAAGGCATTAGGGTGTCCAGTGGGGCAGGCAGATCCACAGCATTTGCTTTTCCCTCTCCAAAAAAAAATGTAGATATAGGTACAGATACACACACACACATTGAACCACCAGGGCACGGATGTCATTCCTCTACCACCATGCCTCTGTCCACTTCCTCTCACTTTCTGTCTTTTCTCCATCTCAGGTCCTCCTTTTCCCCTCTGCTGCTCTTGGAGCCCCTTCTGTCTGATTCCTGGAGTTTATCAGTACCTACCTTAGACTGTTCTGAATGTGATCTGTCCCTGTTTGAGAGAGTGTTTAGACTTTTGGTATATAAGTTTTAAAAAAGCATTGTGAGACCAGAGGTTCTTCATCCTTCAGATCTTTTGTTAAAACAGAGTCTATTCAGCAATCACATTGTTCTATAGTGGGCCTTTCCACTATGCAAAGAAAAGCACTCCTCTGATACACAGTGGAAGAACTAGAAAGAACTAATTCCTCAACACAGTTTTATTGATTGAGGAAGAGCCAGTAGGTTTTAGTGGAAACAGAAAAGAATGAGATTTCTAAGAATTCCCATGGAATTATATTTGGACATAATGAAAACAGAAAAAGCAATAGATGGACTAGCCAAGGTGCTACCAAGAATTTTAAGTTATCACTGCATCTGTTTTCTCATTCATGCATTCATCATTCCTGAGAATAGGTTAATATCATGTCCACATCACAAAGTTGAAGCTAGGCTCAGTTTCCTTGTGGTCTAGCCCAGTGCTCATTTTTGTAGGTTACTAGAGTTGTAGGATTATGATGGTTGGTACATCCTTGAACTCAGCGTTCCTTTGGCACACTGAGCCATGCTCTGTAGCAGAATGTTTGCTAGTAGAAAGGAGTGGTTCATGATATATGATAAAAGAACATGACCCCACATGTCCTGGTTAAAAACCAAAGATCCATTATTCACTTGGGCTTTACTATTAGAGTCTTGAGAGATTAGCAAATCTTCATAAAATTTTGTTTCACACAAAAATAGTGGGGGACTTAAAGAGAAACAGTTGTGATTTAATAGCTTTTGTTTTTTGTCTTCTTACTCTTTAGATTGGTTGAAAATACAGTGAATATAAAGCACTCTTACCAGGGACTCTTGACCCACATTGACTGAACTCACATCCCAGCATCTAACCCTTAATGGGTTGTGTGCTCTTGGGAAATTTTGCTTAGAAATTTTCCCCTCTGAAAATGGGAATAATAGTGGTACCTACATCATAGGGTCGTGGTGAGTATATGTGTGCTGAATGTAAAATACTGAGAGCTGTGCCTGGCACTTATTTTTAAAGTATTTACCATAATTATTAGAATTAACCAATAAAATAAAACTGCTATAACTCTAGATTTAAATCATCACAGAAATATATTAATGCTAATAGTAGGAATATATAAAATTATAGTTTTGTGGAACTATACTTCATAGAGTTGATTCAGTCCCATGAAAGCAATATTTGCCTGTCCCCAGCAGAAGAAGCTGACCTTCTACTTGTTTAAGAATGCACAATAGGTATTTTTGCCCATTCTTAAAATTTTGATGTTTTTATTAAGGAGCAAGAGAAGAGAAGCCACTTCTATAGAGGCAGTTTCTGTTCCTTGGTCTACTTTTTAAATTGAAAGCTGGAACATCATTTTGCACGTGTATGTGGTTTTCATCCTCAAGGGTCACTGGGATGATATGTTCGTTCACTAGCAAAGAACAGACACCAAAATCTCAGGCAGGATTTAATGGCAGGCTCTGCTTGCTTTTCCTGCTACTTTTCTCAGGCTTATCACTTTTTAAGCATTTGGCCATAACTTTTTTTCCTCTGTTCTCTCTCTACACCTGCCCTTTCTGTGACTCCTCCCATGTAAGTACACATAGATATATGCATACATGAAATGTGGTGTGTGTGTGTGTGTGTGTGTGTGCATGTTGCCATACTTGGATCTAGTAGTTAAGTTCTTTCTGCCGAAGGAGAGCAGCAAGTAAGACTGATTAGACAGGAACTCAAAAGGTCATTTAGTCAAACCCTTTTATTTCAAGTAGCACTTCCCACAAACCAAGGGGAATTGTCTACTCATCAAGAATTAGATTTCTTATCTCCCCTTAGTCCTGTACAAAAGTGTATTTTTAGTGGCTCACCAGATGCTGCCAACAGTTATAAAGAATGGCATTTTAATAGTAGACATTCTAGATACAGACAGAAACCTCAGTGAAACAAGACAATGTTTCATTTTGTTTTTGTTCAAGGCCCTGTGCTTCCTGCATAAAAAGGTGAAATCATTTAAGTGACAAAACCAAATCTATATTTTGAGTGAAGACACATTGTTATTAGTTTAGTTTCTCCAGTTTTGTGACTTGCAAATTTGACCTATCATTTTTAAAAGTTATTTTTATTCTACAGAACAAAAATAAAAACCTGGAAAAATATTTCTGTAGAGTCAAGTGCCTAATCAAAGGTCAGAGAAAATCATTGGTAAGACAGAGATTGGAACACCCAATTTTCAGTTATTAAACTGTGACTTAAACCACTAAACCATGATAAATAAGTCCAGATACTGCAGTTAAACAAAACCCCAAGTTTTGCTTGAGACTCTGTCAAGCTCAACAAATTACCTATTTGTCACCTATTTGGGGAAATTCTTTGTGAATTCCTTCTTGAAGTGAAGTTGCTTAGACCCCTATTGTCCAGAGAAAGTGCTCTTATGCCTAGCCTGTAAGCAGGGGATTTGCAAGATGAGTGTTTTCAACCTCTGGAGTACACAAAAATGTGACTACACCTGCTACTGTGATTGATTTATTATTTAATTCTATTTTTATTTCCTCATTTAATGAATTAGAGTCTCCATACTTCTGTCTTAGAAACCCATTTATTTCTAATATATGGTTGTAATGAAAGCATGCCCTCGAAACCTGGATTTCCTCTACAACTATTATGCATTAGACAAGACCTTGAAATTAGACAATTGACTGAACCGAGGAAACTTCTGCCAAATCTATTAGAATGAACCATGAAAGTTATTTGGAACCAAAGAAGAGCATTAACTTCATAGCCTGGAATTTGTTCCATTAAAAAGTCTAGAATTGTCAGTCCAGCTGGTAATGCCTACTCGGAGCAGACGAGCAGTCATGGGTTAGTCTTATTAGCTCATACAACAGGGTGTGGCTACAAAGCAGAACATGGAAGTCATAGTAACAACAAAAGTCATGAAGATAGTGCCTTGTTAATTTCACGTTCAGAAGTACCAAATACATTCATATATTTTTTTCTGATTTAAATAAAGCTAAGTAAATGATGACTTACACTCTGGGTAACTGAAGAATTTTAGGTTAACTACTTTCTAAAAGAAAAGCAACACCCAGAACTAAGGCATTGGTGCCACGTTGCATAATGAGATCAGTCTTTGGGGTGCAGGGCCTAGTAAATTGTCTAGAAAAAAAATGCCTTTCCATCACCAGGATCTGTTGTACCCTTTACACAAACTACCAATTGGGTAAGTGCTTCTGTATTTTAAGCGTGAGCCTGTATTTTTCTTGAGAAGTTAGAGAATATGGCTCAAACTTGAACTGATGGTTGAAAGCTTAACGAATTGCTGTGTTTCCTTGGTTGATGGCTGTGGCAGAATTCATGTCGTCACACCCAGTACCTAATCCGAACCCTCCTCACTTGCCTGTCCCTACATTATAGGTTGTAAAGTTTACAGATTGTCTTTTCTAGTCTCCCTTGTAAGTATGGGGACAATGTGACAAAGTTCTAACCACTGAGATGCGGGTGGTTGTCTACTGGCACTGCCTCTGCTCCCATTCCTTTCCTCCTGTTTGGATCAACAGCAGAATGAGTGGAGCTGCGGCAGCCATCACATCACCATGAGAGAAAGACTTTAAGAATCCGAGAGATATTACATCCAACGTGTTTGAGCAACTAAACTCATACTAGTGATTGCGTGCTTCTAGAATCCTTGGTATCTGAATTTTTTTTTTTTTTTTTTTGCGCTATGCGGGCCTCTCACTGTTGTGGCCTCTCCCGTTGCGGAGCACAGGCTCCGGTCGCTCAGGCCCAGCGGCCATGGCTCACGGGCTTAGTTGCTCCGCGGCATGTGGGATCTTCCCGGACCAGGGCACGAACCCGTGTCCCCTGCATCGGCAGGCGGATTCTCAACCACTGCGCCACCAGGGAAGCCCAGTATCTGAATTTTTGAACTCTGTATAGGTATATAGATTGATATGCCCTCTGTCCTTCGTCCTATTAAATAACATGGTATAACTTCATCATCAGAAGTACTGATTCACTTATTCATTCATTATTCGTTACATTATAGCATATGACTGAATTCAGCATGCAATATGACAAGGTAAAATAAATTTTTAATGATGAGAAGTATAGGACAAAGAGAATATAATGGTAGAAAAGTGAAATAAAGCCAAAGAACAGAAAAATATATCTAAAAGTTTTATATATTTATTTAGAGATTAGACAAAAATTTGGCTCAGACTTTCTAGCATCCCGTGCAAAGGTGTATACACCCCTTTATACAATTTTCAGTGTCCATGACAGAAAAACAAGTCAGTTGCTTAGCAGAAGGCTGACTGCTGCTGACTAGGAAATGGTAGAGACATTTTCCCCATGGACAGTCACAAAGTGGTCATTGTGTCCTGTAAAGAACAAAACCTTCAACTGTTTTCATACAGTTACATGTTTTTAGGGTTTTTTTTTCTTGGACTGTCTCTTAATATATGCTGATGTTATCTGCCAAATTGCACTTTAATGAAAACAACTTTAAAAGTCACCAGTATGATGCTGTATCAATTCATGATTATCTGAAAGGCTGGTTTATTCCGGAGTATAACCAGGAGTATTTAGAAAAATGGAACGTGAGAACGTGCTTCAGAAAGTACCTTCTTCAGTAGTTTCTCTCAACCAAAGTTTTGGGAGCTATTAAGAGACTCTGAGTCACAATTTTTTTTTTTTTTTTTTTTTGCGGTACGCGGCCCTCTCACCGCTGTGGCCTCTCCTGTTGCGGAGCACAGGCTCCGGACACGCAGGTTCAGCGGCCATGGCTCACAGGCCCAGCCGCTCTGCGGCATGTGGGATCTTCCCGGACCGGGGCACGAACCCGTGTCCCCTGCATTGGCAAGCGGAATCTCAACCACTGCGCCACCAGGGAAGCCCAAAATATTTTTAATAAATGTAATTATGAGGGCTTTCCTGGATTCTTGAAAAGATAGATATGATAACACGTTCCTTTCACTCTGTGAGGTTATAAATGAAGGCAAGAGACGTGTAGATCCCTCTAAGCTACTTTATCCTTGAGAAAATACTTGTTGACATAGCATTTGGGACTCTTGCTCATGGAAGGTGGAGAGTGACCTGGTGGGCTGGCCCACTCTCTTCCAGGGCAGAGCAAATTCCCACAATGGCCAGTCAAATCCTAATGCTCAGAATGAGAATGTGAACATCATCAAGGCTAATTTATCCTAATTTGGAACTTTAAAGAATGATGACACTTTAATAAAAACATTAAGTTTTAAATGGGCCATTTACTCTTGGTCCTCTTGTGTTTGTTCATGCTTCATCAATCTAGGCATCTATCTCCTTCAGAAAGAAAAATGAAATCCTGATGAAAATGTGTCATGCTCATCACTTAGAAATCTGTCTCCAATATCACCTTTAGTCTCTTCCCACCAATACCCTTCCTTTTCTTCAGTTGCCCTATCTCCATATCCACCCAACCCCCCATCTCTGCTTTTTATTGTATTATCATACATGGAAAAGCATCCTGAATAATTCTGTACCACCAATACTACTGATAATAGCTAAATTACTGGGGATTTATTAAGTATCAAATCTTTCCTAAGCACTTTTACATACATTATGTCATTTAACCTAAGTAGCAATGCTATAAAGAAGTTAACTATCTTTATCCCAATTTTTCTGATATAGAAGATTTTTGGAAGTCACACTAAATAGTAGAACCAAACCCAAATTCAAACCCAAGCTATCTGATCCAGCACTCACTCTTGACCAATCTGCTTTTAGAAGTCCAGCTGACAGTCAAAGTATAGAACAAAAGTTCTTTGTCACCATTACCAAGGAATCAGCAGGGAATGCTTCCTCTTAGTATATCAGCAGCCCCTGGTCTCCTTCCCTGTTCTCCTCCCACCTCCCCTCCCAAAACAGTTACAGCATGTCTCAAATGTCCAATTGAACATTTCTGTACAATCATACAGCAGCTAGAACTTGTGCAATTTGTTTTTTTAATGCTTTAAAATTATAGCAGCTTCTGGAAAGCCACTGATATAAAGTACAGGCGATTATACACTTAGGTCAAGAGATGAATCTGAATGGGAACATAGTATTGATATTAAAATTGAAGGACACATGAGAAACACAATTTGGCTAGAAGTCTCCACCTCAGCCTAGAATTTGTGTGTTTCCACTTCGAGTGTAATTCATAATCCTTTGGAGGCATCAGGAGCTTGCCCTAGTAAAACCAGCAGAAGACTGATGGTTAGGAGGTAAGGATTCCAGTCTGGCTCTCCCCAGCTGTCTGTGTGACTTTAAGCCAGGCTTTGTTTCCTCATCTGTCTCAGAAATAGTCATAACTCTGCTGGGACTTCCTATTGTATTAGTGTTAGGAAGACATGATTAAATAAGCTATTTTTTCCTTTGAAAATTTACAACTATGCTATAAGTAAGTGATAACAAAAACATTTTACTCTCCTCTGCCTTTCATTTGCACACCCATTATCCAGGTTATAACTTTCTGCTCTTTTTTTTTTTTTTTTGCTATTGCTTTATTCATTGGGCTATCTATGTAAATTATTCAACTATGCAAATGCAGACACAAAACGCTTAATGATTAAGACTGTAGTCAGACAATACAGAGCAGTTTGAGTACCTCAGTTTCAGTTCAGATTTTTTAATTAATCTAAAATTCATTCATTGTTCTCTGTCCAATCAGGTAAGAATTCTGAACCATTTCTGACTGAGTTTTGACAGTTTTTAAAAAGCATCTGAGAAGCCCTGGAACAAAATAAGATAATACTTTGTTTTTATTAGTTTTAAATAGCCACATGGAAGGTTTTTTTTTCCCATTCCTGTTAAAAATCCTCTCCCTCAGAGTTGAAAAAAAACATGAAAATCTTCAGCCAAAAGGTTAAATCCTTTGACTAGAGGGCCTTTCAGGGAAAGTGCCCAGAGATCACAAAGGATAAAAATGCCTTCTCAACGATTTGATTTAATTTAATTCAACAAGCATTTACTGAGCAACTCCTAGGTGTCGGTTATAGTAAGAGCCCCTCTGGGGAATGCAAAGATGAATGAGACATGGCACCCGCCTTCTATTAGCGCACAGGCCAGTGGAAGAAAAAGACGCATGCAGACTTTATTGTCAAACAGAGCCAACTGGGTAACTGGTCAGTGGAAGCAAGGAGTGATGTGAGGGAGGAAAAAGATAGATTAATTCTGACTAGGGCATTTTAGCAGACTTTCCCAATGAGGGGGGATCATTTAAGCCGTTTCTCGAAAAATGATAAAGGAACAGAAGGCCCTAGGCTGAGACAACTAAATAAGCAAAGAAAAAAAAGGTGCTGGTGCTTGGGGTCCTTTGAGGAACTGTAAAAAGACAAGTTGACTGGATTGTAGAGCATGGGAAGATGCTAGAAAGCTCAGATCAGGCGGCTTTATGGAGGGGTTGAATGCCAGATTGCAACTATGGAATTTGGAATCCACCATATGCGATAGGAAACAATTGAAGGTTTTTATTTTTTAGCAATTAACACCTGGAAGCCTTGGGAATTCCCTGGAGGTCCAGTGGTTAGGACTCAGTGGCTGGGGCCTGTGTTCTATCCCTGGTCAGGGAAACAAGATCCCACAAGCTGCGAGGGACGGCAAGTGAAAAAAAAAAAAAAAGATAAAATTTTTTAAAAAAGGAAGCCTTTTTTTTTATGCCCCTCTCCCTAGTCCATGTTACTGCCCCTTCCCTAATGTCATAGAACCTTATGCATACCAACAAAGAGAGTGTGTAGCATAGTGAATTAGATTTGCCTACTCACTTATCCATTGCCCTGCTAGGCTGTAAGCCCTCTGAGACTTGGCTCTGTCTGTTTCTGTATTGTTAGCGTCTCACTAGTACAATAGGAGGCAAATGATTATCACTTTATATACATTCATGGAATGAACACATTTTAAAAATTAGAAACCATGTAGTCAGGGTCGTGTTTTAGGTAGACAGATTTGGTGAGCAGGCATCGGATTGATTAGAAGACGGAGACATGGAGAGTAACTGGACAAGGGAGAGGGTTTGTAGCTCTCCTGGGAGGACAAGGGAAGGGACTGAAGCAGGATATCGAGGATTCAATTTGGACAAGATTTGGTGACTTCTTGAGTTTAAGACTAAAGGAGAAGGTGTAGAGGGAATGAAGATGTTCCTTTGAGTTTTCTAGCTTGTGTAACAAGGAACTGACTATACCATTAGCTGGATAGGGAAGAGAATGGAAGGAGCAGGTTTCAGGGTCACACATGGAGAGGGAGACGATGACTTCCTTTTGGATATGGGGAATCTGAGGGTTATCGCATCAACAGCTACTACAGTATTGTCTCTGTCACTTACAGAAAGTGAAATCAAAGATAAACAACAGAATTTAAACTAAGTATTTTATACATGTATAAACTCATTTAATCCTGAAATGATTCAATAAATTGAGTGTTAGTATTACCCACCTTTTACAGGTGAGGAAATGGAGGCCAGCAGAGGTTATATTATTTAACCAAGTTCATGCACTGGCTAAGTGTTAGAGCCAAGATTAAAATCCACACAGACTAACCCAGGGGGTTGAGCTCTTTACCACTCTATAATACCATAATGCAGGAAGGAAGGTCACTTTTGTTGGTGAAATAAGGTAGAAGATTTGGGGAGATGAGCAAAATGATAGGTTTTTGTTCTCCCCTAAATGCACACAGTGGGAGACGATAATTCCTGCCAAGTGTTATGGTTCCCATATCTGCTGTCTTCCACACTGAAGCACTTAACAATTAACCTCTGCTAAGTCTAGTTAGTAGCTCTCACTCGAATGTGTGTAACTGGGATGAGAGGGCAACCATCCACCAATAAGCAGTTACAACAACCTTTTAGTACACCTCTCTGCAGGAAGATCTTCAAAGACTTGAGATTACATGTTGTAATTAGTGACTCATTTATGGCATATATTTTCTGAAAATTCAGTCCTTTTCTCAAGAGAGAAAAAAAACAAAAAGTGAGAGAGAAAGAGAAATCTGAAAATGTTTCTGGTTAAAGCGTAAACCATACAAGAAACAAAATATCTGTTCAATATGTAAATATCTGACTCTGTTCTGGACATGATATTAAAAGGTCTTGGTTGAGGCACTTTATGGTAACAGATGAAAATCTGTTGATGGTTCTAAAAAAAAAGCCAGCACTTTAGCTTTTTTGTGTTTCTTAAATTTGGTGAGACATTTTTGTTTGGATTCTGCAAGAACAGTTTAAATGGCTTTGAGAAATGAATGAATTTTAAAAAGAATAAAGATTTGCTTGGTTACCAGTCATCTAATAACGTAACCATTTGAAACTCAGTTTCCTTAGCTCAGAGTGGGAACAGAAAGGACTTCAAAAACATACCCTCCATTGGAGAATTAACTAAATAGTGCTTGAAAAAAATATTTTTATTCTGGAGAAAGGCTTCAGATTAAAGATATTGTTGTGTTACAGCAATTTATGCCCTTGGTAAAGAAGCAAACTAAGTGGAGGATATATTCATTCACTACTTTTCTTGTCATTATAGCCAAGACAATAAGATCTGTTAAATATATTCAAACAGAAGATCTGGGGAAAAATATATATTATCCCTCTAAAGGTATTTGAATATTAGAAGAGGGTCAAGAAAGGGTTAATTCATTTCCTTCCTCCCACATCCCTTCCATCCCTTGCCTTTGTGAATATTGAGTGCCTCTTAGGTTGAGATATTGGTATTGGCATTGGAGATACAATGATCAAATCAGCCATGTCGAAACTCCCTTTTCTCCTTCCCCCACAGCCTACCAAAATTTGCATTCTTGCTGTCACATTTGCGGAAGTGGAATTTCAGCTTTGTCCAATGAGAGGTGCTTTGACCGAGGTTTTCCTTAATACCCTTCAGATTTTAACCTTTATAAGCAACAAATGTTTCATGTTAGGCATTATGCAAAAAGCTGGCCTTTATTGTCATCTAAAGGATCCAATAGGCAAAGACTCTCCTAAGACATATTTCAGTAATTAACAATCCATAATTAAAATGGAAAGTGAAAATAATGGCAATTGACTCTCATGTCAACTGCGGCAAAATAATTTGTATGGTTTTATATGTCAGCGTTTACAGAATTGACTCTTCCATTTTATTCCTATATCCTTTTATTCCAAAACTTATTTCATCACTTTCCTCTTGGCTACAAGCAAACAAGGACTAAGGATTAGATATTACTGGTTACCAAATCAATCACCAAAAGAACTGCCAGCTTTGGAATTAATTGCTTACCCATCCCTTTCTGTTTTCACCATATCACCTACCCTGATTCCCTTTCTCAGTTACTGAGGACAGTGTGGTATTCTAAAAATATTACTCAAAGACTTGTCACTTGTTTTGACCCATGTCTAACCATTAACTAGCAGTTGATATTTGTCATATCCCTTGGTTATTAGTTTCTTCATGTTTTAAATGAAGAAGTTGCATTAGGTAACTGAATTTGCTTCTAACTTTAAATTACTCATTCTTTGTTTCTCTGGAGTCAGGCAAAACTAACCCCACTGAACCCCATTCCTCATATTTTTTCAGTTAAGTGGCTGGTCTGACCTCTGATTTGAGCAACTCTAATTCCTAAGCCTATCAAATGCTACACTCCTCTTTAAAACAAGTATTTGGTCATGCCTGATACTCTTCTGAAATAAAATTCATAGATAATACAACCTTACTTACACACAACTAAAACAAAATATCAATATATTCTCTAAGTTAAATAAGCGAGAAATTAAAGGAAAATAATTTAGAATAAAATGATATGCATTTCAACATGTAAGTACTCAGACCTCACTACATAAAAGACAATGAAATATTAAGATGCTTCCACTTGATCAAAGGCTCGCTGTAGATGTGACAACAAGTACAATTGTGATTCACCTGTGTTGATACAGATTGTATTGATGACTCAAGTAGTGCTAGTAGCATTGCTGTTGGTGATGTGATCTTTCCGAACGGTAAACAAGATTTGGTCAGTTTCCCAAAAAAGTACAGCCTTCTCTAATTTCTATGGTAACTATATAAAAGCTACTTTATGTGTGCGTGTGTGTGTGTGTGTGTGTGTCTTAGGTTATAGGCTCAGAAGATAGTGAACAGGGTTTCACTTATGTGACTTTCCCAAGGGACACCTAAAGGTCTTGCAAGATTCGGAGCAAGTCTTCTTGCGAAGAAGTGAGTCAAGTATATTGCAGAACATCAAGCGTCCTTGACCTTTGCTTACCACACAGTTAAGAGGAGCACCCCCTGCTCTGAGAACCACTGGAGGAGTGAAGAGACTTGCTACTTTTCTTCAGATTAGCACGAAATTTTTATTTGGTTTGAAGAACTTTTCATGAGTTGCATGTTTATTTTAGTTGTGTTTTGGCATTTGGGCCATCTAAGCAGACAGGAATCTGATTAGTCTTTTGAGCTCTTGTGTCCTCCGTATCTAACATGTTAGAAGATCAAAAATATTTGATGATTAAAAGAAAAGAAAAAAGGGAGAGAATGTATCTTCCAGCCTTTACATAGGTTCCCTTTGAAAACCAAGGTAAACAACGAAAAGTTTTTGAACTACAACTGAATGGACTAAAATACTATCATTTATAATCAAAAGAGAATAGGAAAAGGAAAATGTATAGTAATATAGGATTGAGGAAGCCATACTGAGAATGGTTGGGCCAAGATAGACATTTTGTGGAAAAGGAAAAAAATTTATTTCTTAATGGAAGAATAAAGTAGAAGTTTCTGCAGATGTATGCCTTCAGCATTAACAATAAGTACTAACATTTATGTAGTGTTTACTGTGTGCCAGATACTGTTTTAAGTGCTTTACACATGTTAAATCATTTCATCTTCACAGCAATACCCATTTCACAGGTGAGAAAACTGAGGTACAGGGATGTTTAGTACATAGGTCATACAACTAGAGGGATGGAGTTGGGGTTTGAACACAGATAGTTTGATACCCTGCCTGTGTCTTAAACTACTGTTTTATATTGTTGAGGCCTATGTGCTGGTCGCTCAAAATAATACTTTAAAACAATATTTTTGCTGAGTAAATTAGTTTTACTATTATAAAGCCATGAAAGGTTTAAAATAATGTGATTGAGAGAAGGAAAGGTCAGGACAGTGCTCAGTTGTGAGACAATCTCCCACGCACATGGGCAGGATATCAAGCATCCTTGACTCCTGCCCACTAAATACCAGAATTCTGTATTTTAATTATACAAATAGCACATGAATGCATTCTCATGATAAAACTTTAAAATTCAGAAGTTTATAGAGTGAAATCATCTTCCTTCACTCTTCTAACAATTCTTCTATTTTTCATAAAAATAACAGTTTGGGATATTTCTTTCTGCTTCTAAGAATTTATGAATACACACACATACACACATAGTTTTCTAACATAAAAAGGCTGTGAAATACATACATATTTTTCATTTCTTTGTTTCATTTATTCTTGTCATTTTTTTCATACCCCAATACATGGATCTTTCTAACTTCACTCTGTATGAAAGACTCTAGGTCCATCCACCTCACTACAAATAACTCAATTTCATTTCTTTTTATGGCTGAGTAATATTCCATTGTATATGTGTGCCACATCTTCTTTATCCATTCATCTGTTGATGGACACTTAGGTTGGGACCTAGAGACTGTCATACAGAGTGAAGTAAGTCAGAAAGAGAAAAATAAATACTGTGTGCTAACAGTTATATATGGAATCTAAAAAAAAAAAAAAAAGGGTTCTGAAGAACCTAGGGGGAGGACAGGAATAAAGACGCAGGTATAGAGAATGGACTTGAGGACACAGGGAGTGGGAAGGGTAAGCTGGGACAAAGTGAGAGAGTGGCATGGACTTATATATACTACCAAATGTAAAATAGATAGCTAGTGGGAAGCAGCCACATAGCACAGGGAGATCAGCTCGGTGTTTTGTGACCTCCTAGAGGGGTGGGATAGGGAGGTTGGGAGGGAGACGCAAGAGGGAGGAGATATGGGGATGCATGTATATGTATAGCTGATTCACTTTGTTATAAAGCAGAAACTAACACACCATTGTAAAGCAATTATGCTCCAATAAGGATGTTAAAAAAATAAAATAAAATAAAATAAAATGGTTTTCCCAAGTAAACATACATTAAGAGATGAGTGTGCCATGTTCTTGCTTCTGGGCCATCAGTGCACATAACTGATTTTTAAAAACGTTTTACCAATCTTATCTGTAAAAAGTAACTCATTTTAAATTGCATTCACTACTAGTGATATTAACATCTTTTCATTTCTTTTTAGGTGTTTGTATTTCCTTTTTATGGGTATTCCTTTTATTCTATTGAATTATTTTTCTCTCATTATAGCATTTTATTTCTTTTATTTAGTGTCTCTCATGGTAGAGAAATTTAAATTATAAATGAGCAAATTTTTCTATCTTTTCCCTTATGGATTCTGGGTTTGATGTCTTTAAGGAAGTTTCTCCCTACCTAAGACTATAGTCGTACAATTATGTATTATTTTATGATGTTTATGTAGATTTAAGTTTAGGTCTTTAGACTATATGGATTCATTTATGTGTGAGGTAAATGTTGTCTAAATAATACTAGTAAACATGTATAGGATATTTACCACACATCAGGCATTGGGCTAAGTATTTTAAATGAATTACCAAATTTAATCCTCCCAACATTTATGCAAGATACTGCTATTTTCTTATCAACAGCATATGAGGAAATTGAATCACAGCTTATTAATTTGCTATTTAGGGTCATGAAAGTCAGTGAGAAACAAATTTGAACTCAAACAGGCTGAATGCATAGAGATTCAAGTAGTCAGAATTCACTCCACAGTGGATATTTAAGGATTCTACAAGTTGCTCTTAATTCTCACTGTGTTTTGTGAGGATGAAGGATTATCCTAATAACTTACCATGATTGCATGATCTTTGTTCTAATTTCACATCAATTTAGAGAGATGGAACTTGGGACCGAGCATATATGAAAAATAGTTGTTCCCAAACTTGAGCAAGCATCACAATCCCTTGGACACTTTATTAAAACACACATTGGGGGGCCCCACCCCAGAGTATCTGATTCAGTAGGTCTGGGGAGGGGCTTGAGAATTTGCATATCTAACAAATTGCCAGGAGATGCTGAGGCTGCTGACACATGATAAACCATTATGTTGTAGTGTCTTAATGAATATGAGTTGTCCCAACAGAGAGCTAAGAACAGTCCATCCTTTAACTGATCTGAAATGCTACTACTTTTCTAGAAACTAAATTTCTACATGTATATGGATTTCTTTTTCAACTCTCTTCCATTCCATGAATGTATTTGTCTATTTTTAACCAGGACTACACTACCTTTATCACTGTATCTTTACAGTACATCACTACGGATATTTGGTGGGGTAATTCCTCTCTGTAAATAGGAAGTGCTTTTTCAAAACAATTGAGGTTATTCTAGGCTAGTTTATCCTTCAGATAATCTAGAAAATTATGTTCTCAAATTCCATGATGGGTTTTTAATTCATAATGTATCAAATTCACAAATAAAGGTGAATGTACTGATATCTTACCAGTATGATAACTAGAAAAATTGTATGTCCATCTCCATATACTATTCTGGTCTTCTTTTATTTCTGTCAAAAGACTTTGAGGGTCTACTTCATAGAAGTCCTTAACTTTTCATGTTTCATTTGTTTATAAGTATTTTATATATGCCTTGTACTACTGAAGGGATTAATTTACTTTTCATCTTGATTGGTTATTTCTGGTGTAAAGCTATTGATGTTTTAAATACTGATCTTACTTTCTTATTAGTTCTAATTGTTTTATGGTAGATTATCTTGGATTTTTTTGTCAACCATATTATCTGCAAAGAAGCATATTTTTAAATATTTCCTA
Source organism: Kogia breviceps (assembly GCF_026419965.1). Classification (NCBI taxonomy): domain Eukaryota; kingdom Metazoa; phylum Chordata; class Mammalia; order Artiodactyla; family Physeteridae; genus Kogia; species Kogia breviceps. Next base: position 41,533,933 of record NC_081324.1, on the reverse strand, counting down.
TGCTTTTCTAATTGTCTTGGACAGAATTTCCACTTTAATGTTGAATAGTAGTGAGATAGTAATGGGCATCTTTTACATTACCTTGATTACCTTGGAATGTTTCTAATGTTTCATTAAGTAAATATGTTACCAAACCAAACTTGGATCTGCTCACCTGTGCCCAGTAAAGCCAAATCTACTGAAACTGGGTTGTGATGAAGAAAAGTGCAGCAGTATTTATTGAAGGTGCCAAACAAGGAGTCTGGGTGGCTAATGCTCAAAAGAACCAAACTCCCTTCTGGCTTTCAGGGAAAGGTTTTTAGAGACAGAGTGAGGGAGATAGTTGTGGGGTATGTGATTAGCTCATGGACATTCTTCTGATTGATTGGTGGTGAGGTAATTGAGAGTCAACATCATCAACTTTCTGGTTCCAACCAGTCTGGGGTCTACATGCTTGTGGTCAGCATACAGTTAACTTCCTCCACCTGGTGGTAATTTTAGTATCTATGAAACAGCTCAAAGGAATACTATCTATAGCCCTTGAGGAGGAGCTAAATGTCCTTGACTTTGTTTAATGACTAAACTGTTATTATTTTGTCTTCTTCAACTGTTTTCCTTTGTTTCTGCATTTTATCACTTCTCTGATTAAATTTACTCTTTGGAACTTGGGGAAGGCCCAGAGGCTAAAGTTTTTCTACAAACAAGAGGCAGGTGGAGGAAATGTGGGGGTCAGTCAGGAGATGGCCCTGTAGGGTCCTGCTCAGTTACAGTTCTCCCCTTTTCTTTGTTACTCCTCATCCTGAGGGGAAAAGATGAGGAATAAGAAAGAGAATAACATTTTGGATAGAGAGGTAAATCATAAACTCTGCAGAGGAACTCAATCTTGGGGGACTCAGTTTCAAATACAATGTTTACTATTGATTTCTCATAGATAGACCTTTTCACAGGAAATTTCTTCTATTTACAGGGTACAGAGAGTTTATATCAAGAATCGGTATAACTTTCTTATTAAATACTTTCTCAACAGCTGAAAAATTATTACCATTATTACCACAGAGAGGTTTCCTTTTAATTTATTAATGCTACTCCAATCTACTAATGTATATACTGTTGTTAACTGTACTATTTTGGTATTTCTGGCAAAAGCTTGCTTCACCAGTATGTTTGCTCTCCTAATACATAATTGATCTTCATGCACTTTATATTTAAGATTCTTATAGTTATGTGCATAATTTATATTATGTGGTTATTTTCCTTACTGTTCTTCATCTGTGCTTGAAACAACTGTCATGCTAGACTATCTTTTTCAGTGACTTGAAACAGTTTATTTCATTTGGGAGTATTTGTTCCTGTAAGAAAAATGTTCCTATTATTTCACATAGGGAGTTATTTCGTTTGGGAGTATTTGTCCCTATATGAACCTCACGTTGAAAACTGTCTGTATTTATAAATTTCTAGGTATAGATTTTTGTCTGGTTTTCGACTTCATCACTGAAGTTTTCCCCTTGGATACTTCTTTAATCATATTCCATAAGTTTGAATATATTCTGTTCCCATGACGGATAATCTCAACAGCAAAAATGTTTACTTTTTTTATAACTGAGAACCTTTGGGCACCAGACACTTAAAATAGAGTGTAAAACAAAGGGATCCAGGCTCCCACTCTGCTGGAGCTCACATTCTAGAAGGAGGAGGTGAGGCTGAAGAAGTAATCACATACACAACTGCATAATATCAGATGATGATTAGTGCTATAAGGGAAATGCAGTAGGGAAATGTGATGGGGGCAGGTAATGGCAGTGGCTACTTTAGATAAATGCTCTGAGGAGCGACTAGTGACGCTATGAACTGAATGAGGAACAGGAGTCCTTCATACAAGAATCTAAGAGAAATGGGATATACATAGAAGGAATAACATGGTGGTGACATAATCAAGAAAAAGAGAGAGGATGACAGGAATAGGTTTATTAGTTGTATTATTAAAGTTCACTCAATCCTTACTTAATAATAATTTATATAAAAATTGGAACACATGTGAGGGGTAGAGGGAATGCTATTAATAATTACTTAGGAAGAATAGTCATAAACTGGGACCATCAGACAAACCAGAATATATGGACACCCTCTTAATTATTTTTCCTTCTACTTGACCTGTCAGTTGTTGAAAGAAGAGTATTTGTATTAAGATCAACCATCCCATTTATGGTTCCGCCATTTCTCCTTGCTTTTCAATGAAACAAAATTAGATGGAAAGAGCATCTGTTTACTCTAATTCTCTTTCCCTTTAATTTTATCTGATTTTATATTTAGATCACCAAAACTGTTTTCCTTTTGTTAGCACTCACTTGGTTAACCTTTGACTAGCCTTTGTTTTCAACTATTTGCTATTTTGCTGAGTATAGCTCTTGTAGGCAACTTAGAGGTACTTACCCAGACTGAGAAGTGCAGATAACTTGTTTTGTTTTTTGTACTTATCATGATGGTTAATAATTTGGATCCATTCATGCAATTATTTTTTGTATTTATCCTACTTTCTTGTTGCTTCTTTTTGCCTCTCTCCTACTTCAGAAAAATTCAGCAATTTATCTTTATTCTTATTTTTCCCTTTAATGATTCTGGAGATATGTATCTATTTATAATCTTCTAATAATTACTCAAAATTTTACAACATACTTTTAAAAAATTCTAATCTTTCATCAAAGTCTAGAATTAATCTACCACCTTCTCTCCCTCTACATAAAACACTTTAGCACACTTTTTCTTCATTTTCCAATGCCACCCCCTTTACTGGATCTCAACTATGTACTGAAGTCATCTGGAACTATAGTTCCAGGTTATCATTGATTTTACTGCAGACCTTTCCTCTGTGTGTTGTATTATTCCCATTCTTTCTTATTTTAACACATTAATCACGTTTGAAATGCCTAAAATTTCGGAAATTAAATGCACTGAAGTAAATTGCTGAGAATTATAACTTGCTTTGTAAGGGGTATGATATTGTATATATAGTTAGGTTCTTTTCACATGATGTCTTATATTTTCAATAAACACTGCATTCCAATATGTCAATATAATAAAGTTTTCATAGAGTTCTTCTTTTTCTTAAAAATGATTTTGAGTGGTTTTATGTGATATTCATAAATACTATCTTTTCTTGTGATATGATATTCAGATTTTTATTTTCAGCATTACAAATTTTCTCTCTGTAGATTGTCATGTTAGCGAGAAAGAGTAAGTTAATTAATAGAAAATTACAAATAGGCACCATTACTTTAAGAATACATCAGATATTCATATTTTTAGTTGAGTCATATTAGTATGATGTATGAATTTCTCTAAGCCTCTTATGTGAAGGAGTTTAAAAACCAGCATTGCAAAAATTTAAAAGGATGTTGTTTTGCCCTAATAATCGTATGGATTTAGGCAGATGTAGTTGGTGATTAGCAAGTTGTTCTGATAGTTCATAGAACAGAGTTTAACTTTAAGGGAGCAAAGGAGAGAATATCTTTCTTTTATTGTCCCTGCATTTTTCTCATTTATTCATGTCACTCTCCTATTATAAAAGCAGCTGGCTGACTTACATTGTCTCTGTAAATGAAATGCAACAAAGGCACCTATATCCTCTTTCTTTTTTCCTCCTCCCATATCATTTTACAACCAAAGAGAACACTTTAGCTCAGATATATTTGAACGCTTTTATACAAGCATTAGAAATACTGTTATAACACAGAGAAGAGGATAAATTGGCATATGGGTTTTTAATTATTTACTTCAGTAAATGGGTAGTACATATTTCTCATGTGCAATTGAAAAAGAACCCCAAATTTGGTAATAGATATGCTTTATTATACAGTAGGAACTTATGTAGGAAACTGTTTTCTAACTATAAGCTGTATGTATAAGAATACATACAGAGGATATGCTTATAGTAAAGACTTGGATTTGAGAGAAATTTAATTTTCATGAAGCAAAAGTACGTTTGAAGAAGATATGTACCTAAAACTCATTATTACATGGGAATATTTTTATTTGGTAATAATCTACAAGTTATCTGAACTGCACGAAACCTTAGTTATGTGTGGGTTACTATGGGATTGTTCCTGATCACAGTGTAGATTTTTTAATTTACTGAAACTTCCTAAGATATAAGTAAAAGTTTAGAAGTAGCTGCTTTGGTTGATTTAACTTAGAAAGTTAACAAGTTCATACCACTGAAATGTGGGTAGGAGTTTCACTGCAAGTGCTTTTTCTTCTACTCATACAGAGTTGATAAAAGAAACGTTTGTGTGTAGGAGTCATTGAAATGCAAAAGCCTTAGAAATTCTTACCAAATAATATTATACCAAATGATAAATGTTCTTTTTTGTAATTTGGAAAGCAGATTTTTTTTCTTTTTTTTTTGGTTTTGTTTTGTTTTTGTTTTAGCATCTTTATTGGAGTATAATTGCTTTACAATGATGTGTTAGTTTCTGCTTTATAACAAAGTGAATCAGATGTACGTATACATATATCCCCATATCTCCTCCCTCTTGTGTCTCTCTCCCACCCTCCCTATCCCACCCACCTAGGTGGTCACAAAGCACTGAGCTGATCTTCCTGTGCTATGTGGCTGCTTCCCACTAGCTGTTTTACATTTGGTAGTGTATATATGCCATGCCACTCTCTCACTTCGTCCCAGCTTACCCTTCCCACTCCCCATGTCCTCAGGTCGATTCCCTATGTCTGCATCTTTATTCCTGTCCTGCCCTAGATTTATCAGAACCTTTTTTTTTAGATTCCATATATATGTGTTAGCATACAGTATTTGTTTTTCTCTTTCTGACTTAGTTCACTCTGTATGACAGACTCTAGGTCCATCCACCTCACTACAAATAACTCAATTTCATTTCATTTTATGGCTGAGTAAAATTCCATTGTATGTATTTGCCACATCTTCTTTATCCATTCATCTGTCGATGGACACTTAAGTTGCTTCCATGTCCTGGCTAGTGTAAATAGAGCTGCAGTGAATGTTGTGGTACACGACTCTTTTTGACTTATGGTTTTCTCAGGGTATATGCCTGGTAGTGGGATTGCTGGGTCATATGGTAGTTCTATTTGTAGTTTTTTAAGGAACCTCCATACTGTTCTCCATAGTGACTGTATCAATTTACATTCACACCGACAGTGCAAGAGGGTCCCCTTTTCTCCACACCCTCTCCAGCATTTATTGTTTGTAGATTGTTTGATAATGGCCATTCTGACTGATGTGAGGTGATATCTCATTGTAGTTTTGATTTGCATTTCTCTAATGATTAGTGATGTTTTGTTGGAAATCTGTATATCTTCTTTGGAGAAATGTCTATCTAGGTCTTCTGCCCATTTTTGGATTGGGTCGTTTGTTTTTTTGATCTTGAGCTGCATGAACTGCTTGTAAATTTTGGAGATTAATCCTTTGTCAGTTACTTCACTTGCAAATATTTTCTCCCATTCTGAGGGTTGTCTTTTCGTCTTGTTTATGGTTTCCTTTGCGGTGCAAAAGCTTTTAAGGTTCATTAGGTCCCATTGGTTTATTTATGTTTTTCTTTCCATTTCTCTAGGAGGTGTGTCAAAAAGGATCTTGCTGTGATTTATGTCATAGAGTGTTCTGCCTATGCTTTCCTCTAAGAGTTTTATAGTGTCTGGCCGTATGTTTAGGACTTTGATCGATTTTGAGTTTATTTTTGTGTATGGTGTTAGGGAGTGTTCTAATTTCATTTTTACATGTAGCTGTCCAGTTTTCCCAGCACCACTTATTGAAGAGGCTGTCTTTTCTCCATTGTATTATTCTTGCCTCCTTTATCAAAAATAAGGTGACCATATGTGCGTGGGTTTATCTCTGAGCTTTCTATCCTGTTCCATTGATCTGTATTTCTGTTTTTGTGCCAGTACCATACTGTCTTGATTACTGTAGCTTTGCAATATAGTTTGAAATCTGTGAGCCTGATTCCTCCAGCTCCGTTTTTCCAAAAGCAGATTTTTAAAAGTGGTAAAGATGTAGAGGTAGAAGCATCTAAAGCCTATCTTACCCTGAGATAAATCAGGTATTGTTTTGGCATATTTCCTTCTGGACATTTTTTCAAAGCATTTTTACATATTTCTATGTCCTAAATATTTTCACCTATTATGTAACTAGTTTCTCCATTCTATTAAAATGTATAAGTGTAATTTGAAATTAACATTTATTGTTAACCTTGTGTGAATATAGCATATTCTAGTAATATATTCTAATGCTCTGTATTCTTTCTATGTTAAGTATTTATACCAAACTTTCCAGATTAGAGAATAGACTTAGGCACTATAACAAAGAGACCCCACAGTACAGAGTTTGAACCAAGTAAGAAGTTTACTTATCTTCCTCATGTAACAGTCTAGTGGTAGCTAAGTTGTATTGGGCTTGTAAGCAATTCTGCCATCCTCTACATGTGGTGTCCACCTGTGGGCTAAAGTTGTTCTGGCCATCTCCCAACTTGGAGGAGAAAGAAGTGGACTGGAGAAACACAGTTATTTTAAGGACAAGGTTCAGAGTGGCACACATCACTTCTGCCCACATCACATTAGTAGGACTCAGTTGATCACACTTGACTCTAAGGAAAGCTGAATTTTCTGTTAAGCACCCATGCATCCACATAAATTTTATTATTGTGAAAGAAAGGATAAAAGATATTGGGCAACAACTAGCAAGCAGTTAATTGCACTTTCAAATAGGATGTTGTGGGGATATCCATAAGTTCATGAAATAGAAGCCAAATATAAGTTGATGTAGAGTTATTTTCAATATCCTCATACCATCAAATCACTAAAATTCTATGAAATAATGTCTAACATGGATTCTATTTTATGACTTGATGACTTGGTTAATTACTTAAAACTGATATTGATTTTTGCCTTAATTAATTATACCGTTATTGCCTCTTACTCTGGATTGACTTCAAAATTTGATTCTAGTTCCATAAAGTTAAACTGGGAAAAAAAGGCCTACTCTTAGATGTCCACTGGAAATGTTAAAGCAATGGTGGTTCACTGACTTTTTAATTTAGAAAAATTGGAGGCGGTCAACATTTACAAGTTCCTTTCAAGTAAGCTAATGAAACGCCTAATCTAACAAGAGGTTCCAGACAGTCCAATTTACTGTGATTACCACTATCAGCCTGCTTGCAATTTCATTTCTGTTAACATAGCTACTATTGCTTTTGGCCCATGGAGACAGTCACATTGTTTGCTGCATCAATCTTGACTTGTTAGTTGCTAGCAATAGTTATAACATTCTCCATAAGTACATATCTCTTTCTTTTAGGTCAGGGCTTTTAAAGCTATAAACCTCTGACTACAGAGAATTAAGAATTCCATGAGTTGAAATGTGTCATCTTAATATTAATTAAGTTACAATACATAAAACAAAAACAAAAGTTGCATCTACTTTATATCTTCTTCAAAAAGAATTTTTTTTCCTATTTGAATTCCTTTTTTTGACTGGTAAAACTAATTGTTGCTACATGTTTTCAGAACCTTTTATCAATATAGTCACTATACTTTATTAATCCTAAATCAAATGACAAATCTGATAGCTATAGCTCTGATTTTTGAATAATTAGTTATTATGAAAATCTTATGTATTAATATATTAAGTTGCTTTAGACTTTACACTTAATGAATCACCTTTATTGAAAATAATAATAAAATCTAAAATTGAGACTAGCCAAGAAAATGTGGAATATCTAAGTACAACTCTTTTTTTTTTTACTTATTGCTCCCTTTACTATACAAGTCATTTGGCAGAGTTCATATAATAAAAAGGATTTTAAAAAATCATGAACAGAAAAACAGAAACATTGAGAAAAGGAGAGAACAGAGCACAAACATGCAAGCCATAAGGTTCTACATGGCTCCTAATGGTTGAAATGAACATTTGTCTCTGAGCTTCCTGTTGGCCACAGTGAAAAAAGAATCATTATCATTTATATGATATTCATTGTACAGACATAGAAAATAGACTAAATCTCCATGGGAAAAAATTGTTTTTCTTGGAACATAATCTTATTGGGGGCTTTGGACACTCCGATCCAGTGCATGGACAGTCACCTTATTAACATCCCTACAACATATGCATTATCAGGTTCCACAAAATAATATGTAGTATTACCTTTCAATAATATTTAAGGTTGTGGCATCAAAGCATATAACTAAATAAAAGAAGGTCTGTGGGAAGCCAAGATGATATGGCCCAAGGATACCCCTTTTGATAGTCCAGTTTAATCCACAGGAAAAAATATAGATCATTTAGGCAAAATATAAACTCTCAGAAAAAAAAAAGGAATTCCTATCCTTCAAATTCACTCCATAAATACTACTTCGCTAAACCAGACTTATGATGCATTGGACAGCCAAGAGTTTGAGGTTCTATTATGGTCATTGTACCCATTTGAAATATTAAATGGTTTCATTAGCCAGTTGCTTCTTGAAGACAGAGTCTTCATCTTTCATGGAAGCTTGTCTGCATCCAGGACAGACCTGAGTACCTACTAAGCCAACTGGAGAATGGTGGCCCAATTCCCTGAAATTAACCTTCTTGTGTGTTGTGAAAATAGATTATGCAGCAAGACATAATATTCTCTTGTGTTGAAAACCAAATGAGACTTCGAAAGTTTTGTGAGATGTTAATCCTTTTTCTGGCCCAGAACATCATAAAGTTACCTCCATAAAAAGTTTAGTTTTGAAAACAAATTTTTACAGATGTCAAACATAACACAGTTTTACAAGTCAAGTAGTGATACTAAGGTGGTAAATATTAATTTGATTTTGTTTTAAGCTCTTTCACTTCATCACTTTTTATCATGCTACTTGGATTTCAATCTTATAAAGAAGGAAATAAACATTTATATATTACATGTATTACAAAATATATTAACTAGCAAGATTTCATAGAGTATAATGATGTCAGCATTTAAAATACAAATATTGAAAAATATCTTTGATAATCCATTCACTTATTCATTCATCAAATATCTTCTGAGTTTCTACCCTATGATTCCTCAGTAAAGAAGATAGATATAGTTGATCTCACTATGTCCTATTAGAGTCATGGAAAGTTTGTTCTAGTGGAGGACACCAAATCAGACAAGTAAACAAAACTGTAAAAATACACGCACGCATGCACACACACACACACACACGCAGGTACTTATAGTTAATTTTTTTTTTTTTTTTGCGGTACGCGGGCCTCTCATTGTTGTGGCCTCTCCAGTTAGGGATCACAGGCTCTGGATGTGCAGGCCCAGCGGCCATGGCTTACGGGCCCAGCCGCTCCGCGGCATGTGGGATCTTCCCGGACCAGGGCACGAACCCGCGTCCCCTGCATCAGCAGGCGGACTCCCAACCACTGTGCCACCAGGGAAGCCCTAGATAATGTTTTTTAAAGGGTAAGTAATTTGATGGAGAGTAACTGCAGGCACTATTCAAATTAAGAAGTTAAGAAAATCCTTGTACAGTAGGGATTTGAGTAAAACATGGGAACAAAATTATCTAATTTGTGGGGAAACAGTATTTATTAGGGATCTATATTTGAAAGAGTTCTTGTGACAAGAAAATGCTTGAATTTTGCAAGAAACCAAAAGACAGCCTGTGTGAACAGGGCAGATGAACAGGAATAAAAGAGTAAAAGGAAATAAGTGAGAAACAAGGACCAAGAGCAAGTTCAGGTATGACCTTACAGCCATGGTGAGGCATTTGGATATTTTTCTAAGGTGATAGGAAACCATCGAAGAATTTGGAGCAGATGCTTGATATGATGTGATTTATATTTTTAAAGGCTCACTCAGGCTATTGTGTGAGAATGGATTTTAGGTTAGGGATGCAGGGTGGGAGTTGGAGAAAGAAGGCAAAAGTGGAGGCAAAGAGACCAATTAAAAGGCTATTTTAGGGCTTCCCTGGTGGCGCAGTGGTTGAGGGTACGCCTGCTGATTCAGGGGACGTGGGTTCGTGCCCCGGTCCGGGAAGATCCCATATGCCGTGGAGCGGCTGGGCCCGTGAGCCATGGCCGCTGGGCCTGCGCATCCGGAGCCTGTGCTCCGCAATGGGAGAGTCCACAACAGTGAGAGGCCTGCGTACCGGAAAAAAAAAAAAAAAAAAAAAAAAAAGACTATTTTAAGTTTCAAGTGAAAAATGATAGTGGCTTGGTCTAGAGTTGTAGTAATGGAGCTAGTGAAAAGTGGTTAAATTCCAAATACATTTTGAATATAAGACAACATGATTTGCTGATGGATATGAGACAGGCTGGGACCTGGGACCCTTTGCTGCAGTGCTTGCACCTGGACAAACATCTCCTCGAGCAGCAGAATACAAAACAACTATAAGGGACTAAAAACAACTGCGTGCATGTGAAGTTGAGGCAAATTATGGACCAAAAAATACAAAAAGACCAAAAAAAAAAAAAACCCAACTGCCACTTCTGAAGAGCCGGGAGCAAAAACTGGGTGTCGGGAGCAAAAGCAGGGTACTGTGCATGCCCCCTGCACTCAACACCAGCAAAAGGGTGGGTGAAACACCTAAGCCTCCCCTCTGGCCCAACCCCTGGTGACAGTCCTACCCTCACCCCATATAAGGTACCAGCTCACCCTGCCTTGAGCAGCGAGCAAGGGAATCTGTTACTTGTTTTCACTCCCTCCTGCAGCCTCAGGAGCCCCAATAAAGCCTTGCCTGAGTTTCTTGACTGGCGTTTTATCAATTGCATTGATTGGGGAAGGCCAAGAACCCTAGTTGTTACAGACTGGACATAAGGTCTTTAAGAAAAAGTCAAATATTTCTTCAGGGCCTGAATAACTAGATGATTTTCTGAGATGAAAAAACTGTGGGATGGAGGAAACTTAAATGCTTATTACTGAGTAAAAGAAGTCAATCTGAAAAGCTACATACTGTATGATTCCAACTATATGACATTTAGGAAAAGGCAAAAGTATGGAGACAGTAAAAATATAGGTGGTCTGGGGATTGGGGTGGGGGACGATGAGTAGGCAGAGCATAGACGATTTTTAGGGCAGTGAAAATACTCTGTATGATATTATAATGATAAGCATATGTCATTATACATTTGTCCAAACCCATAGAATGTATAACACCAAGGGTGAACTATAAAGTAAATTATAGACTTCGAGTGATTATGATATGGCAGTGTAGATTCATTGTTGTAACAAATGTACCACTCTGGTAGGGGATTTTGATAATGGAGGAGGCTATGCATATGTAGGGGCAGGGAACAATTGGGAAATCTCTGTACCTTCCTTTTAATTTTGCTGTGAAACTAAAAGTGCCCTTAAAAAATAAAGTCTTAATAAAAAAATTTAGATAAATATGGGATTAACCAACAGAAAGCATATTCAATAACGATTTACTGAAAACTAAACAAAACAAAAACTGTGGGAAAAGCTGGATAGCAGGGGAGTGGGGAATCGAGAGTTCCGTTTTGAACGTCTTAACTCAGAATATCCTGTTAGACATCCCAAGCTGATATTGCCTGGGCAGCTGTAGACACAAACCTGGATTTCTTTGGAGGTATATGTCTTGAGTTATAAATTTGAGAAATATCTGCCTTTAGATGCTAGAGGTTGGACAATTGGTGAGATAATCTACCGAGTGAGTGTGCTTAGAGATGAGAAGGAAGCTGAATGTGGAGTTCTTGGGCACCCCGACACTAAGATGTCATGATCAGGAGCTCTGGCCAGCAGGAGAGTCTGAGAAGCCCAGGTTGGAGGATACTCAACTGAAGCATGTGTTTCGGCCATAAGGAAATGTGGCAAGTTCTACTGAAAGGCTGGGTGCGATGAAAACTGAAACTTGACCCCTGGATTTGGGATTATGACATTTACTGACACTGGTAGGAGCTGTTTCAATAGTGGTAGGGATGGAAGTATGAGTACAGTGAGTTAATGGGAAATGAAAAGGAAACAGCAAATTTGGGATACTGCTATGAAATGGAACATAGAAATGTGACAGTAGCTGGAGGGGGATATAGGATTAAAGGATGTTTTCTGTTTTCATTTTTTTAAGGTAGTGACATTATAGTATGTTTCTTTATAAGCTGATAGGAATGATTCAATAAAAGGAGGAAATTAATGAAAAAGAGAATAACTCCAAGAATAAAATTTGTGAGGTAAGAAGGGATGAGAACATGTGAATTTGAGGATGGCTCCAACTTGAGATAGTAGTTTGGACAACTTCCCCAGTATAATGGGAAAGAAAGCAAATTATATAGCTACAGATGTAGCGAGGCTGGTGATGGGAGAATGAGACAGTTCTTCTTTGTTGTTTTTATTATTTCAGTGGAATAAAAAGCAAATTGCCATCTGGGAGAGAGGAATGGGGAGAAAGTGTGTAAGATTTGAGGAGAGAGGAGATGGTGTTAATTAAATAGCCTTCATTCATGGAAGTGAGAACTGACCAGAGAAAAGAAGCAAGATTGTAAGGCGGTGTTGAAAGCCCACTCATAGTTATAAATATAGGAGAGCAAGCCAAGACTAAAATCTTTAGCAAACGAGGGAAGTGACCAGAGCAGTAGATAATTGTACCAGAAAAGGTGTTAGGTACTATAATCTGATGGCATGTGCTCCAGAGGAGCTGGGTTTGTTTTTGTTCTTGTTGTTTGTGTTTAAGGAGGAACAACAAAGGGCCTCGAAGAGGCAGTATGGTGGGTAGTTACTGAAGTCTGGGCCCAGAGTGCAGAGATGTGTTCTGAAAGGATAATCGTTTTAGTTGGGGCAAGAAGGTGATGAGAACATTCACAAAAGAGATGAGAATATGAAGGATTTTGTGATGATGGACACAAAGGAAGGGTCTAGGTTTCACTGAGTAGTAAGGGACTAGGTCAGACTAGAAGACAGCCAGGAAAATGTGGGGAAAGTTGTCCCGGAGAAGAGGAATGTGTTGGGAGCCATGGACTTCTAGGGGTGACCGCAAGGTAGGGTGAATACAGTCCTGGAGTCAATTAGGGATGGAGGGCAAGCAGTCCTAACTAATGCTCCTTCTTGGGAGTAAGCAAGTCATAGGAAGTTTGTGGCCTGGGGGATGGGGAGAATCCAGGGATAGTGGGAGGGGGCAGAGGAGAGTGGTGCTCGCAGGGGACCACACCCTCCAGTCTAGCTGTGGACAGTGTCTTATTTAGACTGGAGGATATAGAGGAGAAGAGAACTTAGCAGGAACATGGAGTAGGTTGTTTCATTTTTTGCTGCCATTGATTTCCATTCAGTCCTTTCCTTTATATTTTAGAAAGTTTCCTCTGATCATCCCAATCTAGAACTTGACAAGTTCAGTTTTATCATTGTACTTTACCCCTGAGAACCCACAGTACAAAACAATGGTTCAGTTTCAAATTGCTTCAGTGATACATTGTTAAAGATTTTCAGCTCCCTGAATTGAATCTCATGGAATTCATGAAACTTGGGTAGACATGCATCTATACTGTGACGATACATTCTCTCCTCCCATGGACAATTTTTACTCTCTGAACTGAATGCTTCTTTGCTTTTATGCCTGCTCATTAATGCCTACATAGTAACTCACTCCTGATCAAGTCCTATCTGCCCAAGTGTTTCACTTAACATACCCAGTTGAGGCAGAAGTGAAATTTTTTTTTAATTTAAAAAAATATTTATTTATTTATTTGTTTGTTTTTATTTTTGGCTGCGTTGGGTCTTTGTTGCTGCGTGCAGACTTTCTCTAATTTCAGTGAGCGGGGACAACTCTTCATTGCGGTGCACGGGTTTTTCATTGTTGTGCCTTCTCTTGTTGCGGAGCACAGGCTCTAGGCGTGCGGGCTCAGTAGCTGAACTACTGAGCTATTTTTGTGACTAGATTTACATTTTTGCATATTGTAACCATAATACACATGAGCACACCTATTAGCAAAAGGTATATGCATAGGAAATTCACTTTCATGGACTCTCAGGTCTATTAAATATATAAAAGGTTAGCAATTTTAACTCCATTAGATGGAGACTTGAGTTTTCTTTTTATAGCCTTACCTTGACAATGTCTAGTGATGGGGAATTTACTGTTTCTCCATGAAACCCATTTTATTATCTGCCACCTCCAAAATTAACTTTACTTTTCATAAACATTGCTTCCTATAATTTCCACAAATTTATCCTTTTTTTCTGAATTTGAACCAGATAAATAAACTCATCACTTTTCCGAATGATGGCTTTTCAACCTCATACATCATTCCTCCTCCTCCCAGGTTCTCTCCAGGCTCAGTATCTTCAGTTTGTGTGGTTACCATTCCCATAAGTTTTTCAAGCCCACTCATTAGTCTGTATGCTTTCCATGAACTGTCTTCCAGTTTGTCAGTTTGACACTGACTCACCACAATACTCTGGATGGTTTAACCAGCAGTGAATACAGTAGAATTAGCAATTTATAATTCTGTATATGATAATACAGTTTAAGATCTAATTTTCTTTCTTTTTTTCCCAAGCACATCACACTGTGGCTTAACTTCAACTAATATCTTCATATATTTTCCACAATTTTTCTATTCTTATAATGTTCTATGTGACATATTTAATTAAAATTTCACTTCATTAGATTTAACCCTTTTTCCAACCTACAGACACTTTAGATCTCCCTTCTGTGGGTCTCCATCTCTTCAGGACTTTTTCCTTTTACTAATTAGAGTAGTAGTTGTTTTCAGTGTCCCACCCAGCCATGGATGGCTGAGCATGACAAGTTGAGATGAAAGAACGGCGGCATGCCACAAATGGTACTTCATTTACCTTACATTGCCACCCATTCATTCATCAGTACCACAGAGATAAAATCCCCCAAACTCTTTTCTTTCTGTCAGCATAACTCATGTATTATTTTTAAATTTTCTGTAATTACCTACCTATACAAAGAATTGTGTTAGGTGCTATGGGCTATTAGAGTGATTCGTGAATAGATTTATGGGATCCTACTAAATGTTATAATAGGCCCATATCTCTACCTATAATATATGCCACAATTACATAAAACTACTGGTTATCAATTTCATTTTCAATTATTTGATATGTAAAGACCAAAAAATTTCAATACAATATGCCTTTGTTAAGTATATCAATAGTTAAAAATAATTTCCATTTAGATTTTATATATGTACACACATATAAGGATGAAGAAAGTTCTATCCCTGCCCTTGAGGAGCTTACGAAGGCTTTGTCAGGCCTTGGAAAATTCAGATGAATTTAATCCATTTTGTTTGCCCATCTCGTGACATTAACAAATGAAGCCAGTTTGCATTGATTTTTTTTTTTATTAACAAGCCCTTCCTGGTCCTCCTCTGTCTCTTCCTTGATGATGTTTTGTAAATTATCAGTCTGATTATGAGATTGTGATCTGCTTCCTAGAGACAAGGGTGGTCTTTTGACCACTTATCCCTGACATAACAAAAATAATCATCCATGTTATTGATTACATTGACTACATTTATTAACTGCTTATTTTGTAAGTAGTTTTCATGCATTATATCACTTAGACCATATTTCACCACTTTATCATTACCCCCATGTTATAGATAATAAAAATGTAACTCAGAATGGTCAAGTATGCCCAAGGCCGTATTGCTACCAAGCAGTGGAGCCAGGCATTCTAAATTTTAAAAAATATGTAAGGAAGAACAAGAAATGCAAAGCCATAAACCAACACATGAACTATAAATAATTTTCCCCTCAAAATAAATTATAAGGATAATAAAGGAATCCCTGAGGAAGTTGTCTTTAGCAGACAGAAGACCAAGTATGTGCACAATAGCATGAAGTTGTAAAGGCAGCCGGAAATCCATAGAGCATAGTTAGTACCGCACATTTCTTCTTGGTTAGAAAGCTGTCCTGACACAAGTACTCTATCTATTTCATAGACGAATTACACCTGCACCTGTAACTAACTTTTGTGGATGTTGAACAGCATGGCAGAATCATCCTAAAGGGGAACCAGAACACTACTTCTTGCCCCGTGCTATAGTTACTTGCTCACAGCAGTAAAATAGATTATATGAAAGTACTTGGCACAACGTCTGGAACTTAACAAGCCCTGAATGAATGTTGATTAATTCAATCATGATATTGATGCACTGGACTTGGAAAGCATAGGCAATAGAGGATAAAAGAATATCTCACAAAATGAGAACATCGCACAAATACCATGCACCCACACACATACACGTATAAAGAAATGCTTGGAAAGTAATATTTGATTCACTAAAAGTTCTTTTCAACATGTGGCAGAGCCAGCAGACATATGGGAAACCAGAAAGATGATAAAGATTAGCCTGAGCTATAGTAATCACGATGGAAGGTTGGGAAGAAAGGTTTTTTTTTTTTTTTTTTGGTACAAAATTTTTGCAGCCAGCTGTTAACTTCAAGAGGTGGTTGCACAGAATGACAAGTGTGAAAGTGATAGATTCTTTCACATAAAAAGCCAGTTAGTTTTGCGAGTGTAGGAAAATATGAACTGTGCAAAGTGGAAATGAGAGTACTTCTTTAGAGAGATTGTACAGGTTAGTATTTTGTAACCACTGACCAGATGGAAACTATCATCAGTGGCATCATTTATAGATACAAGGCATAGCAGAAAATGGGACAAGCCTGGGTTTTTTTTTTCATGTAAATTATGATACACTCCAGTTTACGTCAATGTAAAAATACATAACAGTATACTACAATGCTATTTTGTGTGTGTGTGTGTGTGTATGTGTATATATATATATATATATTCTGTCCATGTCTATGGTTAAATAATAGAATAGTTTTTTTGGTTTTTTTTTTTTTTTTTCTTTTGTGGTATGCGGGCCTCTCACTGCTGTGGCCTCTCCCATTGTGGAGCACAGGCTCCGGACGCGCAGGCCCAGCGGCCATGGCTCACGGGCCCAGCCGCTCCGCGACATGTGGGGTCTTCCCGGCCCGGGGCACAAACCCGTGTCCCCTGCATCGGCGGGCGGACTCTCAACCACTGCGCCACCAGGGAAGCCCAATAGAATAGTTTTTACATGACCATGGAAACTGTTGCTATGCTGGAAGCCTGTTGACATAATTGAGTAATATTAAGAAGGATCTGTTTCCAAGGGCACTATCCCTTGAAAAGAGATCATACAGTGTTCAACTAACAAAAGAAAATCATACTTGGGCACTTGCTTTGATCTTAAAACAGAACTAGAGAGGAAAGTCAAGGAATTCAGTCTCAGTGAAATTTTCCATATAATTGTGAGCCTTTTATGGAGAGTTCAGAAGCTTAGTTGGTATATCAGAATTTTAAATTAGAAGAAATATATGTATTTATAATTACATTGATGTTGGTGTTTTATTTGGAAAATGAACAGCCATTTTTCGTAGCATCTTTAGGACCTAGTTGGGTGAAGTTGCAGGTATCTATGCATTCATGAGGAAGAGTCTTATAGCCTGGGAATGAATGGACACATTAGTTATTCTGACTCCACCAGGCCAAAAGAGTGCTGGGTCCTCAGCATGGTGGGAGGAAGGCTGAAGACTTGCATGGGGTACCAATGATGGTCAATAAGTGCCTAGTGCCTAAAAGAGCCGCTTGGATAGTGTCAGAAGGACTTAACACTGACTGGGTAATCCAGACGTGCAGGTGCAGCCTCAGGAAAACATGGTGTTGAGGACTGTGATTATGGCAGGTGGCAAGTATAGTTCAAGGGTAACCATCCTTGGCCAGCAGGATCCCTACAAAGTGAGTGCAGAAGGCACACATGCAGAGCCCTTTCATGGGAAGGGGATGGATAAGTCCTTGGCAGGATACCAGACAGAGCTTGTTGAGGGCTGATGGGAAGGAGAAACAGTTAAGTTTTAGTCAGGGCAGCTATTCAGAACAGGAGAGGATCTCACTGGCAGTAGAGCTGATGGTAACGACCTGAGAAGCTCTGCAGTCTGGCTCACCAGTGCGCATGGGGTCTGGACATCCCAGTTAATCTTAAAGTCCCTTTGGTGTAGAAAGGAAGAACCACTGTGCACTGTTGCAATGGAGGACAAGGATATGCTGCGAACCCAAAGTTCTCTTCTTACTAGGGTATTCATGCCATAGAAAATTGTTACACCTTTAAAAATGTCTCTGTTATATTTTTGTAATATATTTCTTAAATGTGTGATCAACTCTGCCAGGTACCACAATCATTAACGAAAAGTTGCATTAGTTGATTTATATCAATATGTAGAATATTTAACTTAAAAAAATGGATCTAACTTTTTTTTTTTTTTTTGCGGTACACGGGCCTCTCACTGTTGTGGCCTCTCCCGTTGCGGAGCACTGGCTCCGGACGCGCAGGCTCAGCGGCCACGGCTCACGGGCCCAGCCGCTCCGCGGCATGTGGGATCTTCCCAGACCGGGCCATGAACCCGTGTCCCCTGCATTGGCATGCGGACTCTCAACCACTGCGCCACTAGGGAAGCCTTAACATTTTCGTTTTATAGTAGCATGTGAACTGAGTGTCTGGGAGTGTGCCTTCCTTGTCTGTTGCAAAATGTCAGGTACACAGGTTTGAACACCAGTGCTCCCTCTCCCTGATGGACTCAATCTTCTGCCCACCTCTAGGATTTTCTGAATTACATTTAATAATGTAAAATTTTAAAAATATTTTTATTATACATGGCCATAGGTAGGTAGAGTTTAGTGCAGTTTGTTCAATTCACTGTTTCTTTTTTCTTTTTTTTTGTATACTAAGACAGAGGAAATACTTTTATTGGTTTCTCATGGCAGGTTTTGGAATAAGGTTAATGGTTCATGGGGTCAGTTTCTTCTGTGCCAACACTTTTGCAGCAAGACACTAGGTCCCAAGTGTACACAGCTTTCTCAGAGTACAGCATACCAAGCATTTATCCAGAGATCATTAATTAAAAATCTACAGATGCTCGCCTCTGTACTACATACTGCAGGAAGAATGTTGAAAATACACTCTTCCTATAAATTGGTCACAAGGGCATAAGAAATACCCAGATGCTTTCAAAAATGCTTTTACTGACCCACAATAGGAAAAGCATGGGTCTCCCATGCCCCACAGCAGTTCATCTTCTCCTGTTCCCTCCTCTGGCCTCTTGTCTAACCAAAGGCATGAATTTCAGCTCATCCTAAGTGAAGACCTGGGTTCACTCTACAGCCATGGCTCAGTGAAACTAGCTAATTTATGTGGCAATTTGCCCTATATTCACTTTACATGGAGATCTGTCCTATAAACTGAGCCCAGTTAGTCCAATGATCTAACTATATGCACTTAAAACCATTCATGGTTCATTCCATCTAGCATTTAGGTTCAGTCAGTGATACCACAAGCAGTATCCTAAAACTACCTATTTGAGTAAATCAGGGCATATCCACCATTTTTCACATTCTGAGATATTGTGAGCAAGCTCTTATTTAGCCATCTCACATCCTACTAGACATCCTACTAGACAAGGGTCACTCCTACCCAGCTTAAGATTTCAATGAACATTACCAGTTAAATCTGAATTAATCATGCCTCCCTAATAGGTGAAAGGAAGAGTCTTAAAAATTACCAAAAGGATCTAGGCTCTCACATGACTTCCTGATTGATTAACTCTATGCTGATAAATATGCCAGCAAAAAATTAGTCACATCAGTTCCATCCTCCAAGAAACTCAAAACCCAAGACATAATCGATGTCTCCAGTATTATCTCACAAACATCAAGTTCAGCACTAAACCTTTAAAGAAAGCTGAAGTGACTTTTTTTTGTGGGTTAAATGTGTGTCCTTTAGGGAAGGGCCAAGGGGGTGAGAAGTAACCCAGTAATTACCTGCTCTCATTTTCTTATAGCTTTTATATGATTATAAATCATTTATTATGATATTGTCTAAAATGATACAGAGGGAATAATCATAACATGAATTATGTTGATGATTTGTTATAGATATGGACAATTTTCATAAAGATTGGAGATTTTTATAGTAATATTTTGAGAGAAATTGTTTTCTGCCCTTGGTAAATTTGATCATCATGCCCTGTCACTCACCAGCAAAAGAAAAAAAAAAAAATATATATATATATATATACATATATATATTTCAAAAGCATAGAGGATCTATTTTTCTCATAATGACAATTTTTAAATTATTAAATTTCTAACTCTATGCCAGGGAGCCTCAGTCAACCTGTCCTCTTCTTGCCTTTACTTTCCCTCTACCTCCATCAAAAAAAGAGTTACACCAGGAGAAATTGATCTTGCTATGGATTTTGCTCTGAGCTGCAACCAGCCAAGGAATTACTCTATTGTATGTGTCACTGCGAGACGTCCTGGGAGAAGTCCTACCAGGCGAGAATTACTCTGTGCAGTGACCTGCTATGCATAAGGCCTGATGCAATGAAAATTACAGGCTGCCTTGATGTGGACGAGTTTATGAAAGACATCTATTATTATTTTTCAAACAACATTGCGTTCTTAGAAATGTGCCTTATTGCTTCCTTTGAATAAGTTTTTTTTACTATTTCTTCATCGGAAAACAAAATATTGCTGCTTATGTAAATTGTGTTCTTTCTTCATAGAACAAACTCAGCATTTGAAAATCACTTCTAAAGAGACGTAGGACTGATCTCAGATGACAAAAGTTGGAATAGATTGTTTAGAAGAGACTTTTGAATATGAATTTTAATATATTCCAGGTACAATATGTATCTCCATATATCAACCAAATTGTCATTACAGCAACCAAACTAAATGTGAACCCAGCCAGAACCTTTCTTGGATGGTTTTGAGATGAATCTAAAAGAAATGTAACTAAAGATTTAATGAAAGATTAAAAGAACATTTTATCAATATAGCTAAATTTTAAAGATTGACGATTTGGGGACGTTGTTGCAGCCTTTTACCTTCTGTTTTCTTGAGGCTTGAGGGATTTATCCTTGAGTTGCAATTCGGTGGAGACTTTGATTTTCCTCCTTTAAAGAATGACCTCTTCCATGCTGCCTTCGATGTATTTCTCTGCTATGAATTTGGTGACTGGACGGATGTGTAACTGAGAAACGCATGGCTAACCCTGCCTGAACAGACAAGACTGAGCCCCTCTTCCTGCAGTCGGCCTGGGTTCATGCACTGTGGTCATTCACGCAGGTTAGAGGGGTTCCCCAGAGAGGGAACCAGAGCCAAGAGGGGAAAGGGTCACCAGGCAGTCCAAAGAGGGAGACTCTGACTCTCTTGGGCTGAATTCTTTTTCTTTTTGCTTTCTTCAGTAGAAACAATCTAAGGTGAAGAAGACAATGATAATTAACATTATGTAGAGCATTTTACAATTGAAGCATTTCTTTCAGTGTTTAAAGTATTGAAAGTATCAAGTCATTAAAAAGGAAATCTAACCATGTGCTTTGATTTTAGGGATTTTAAGGAAATATTTGTCATTTTGTAATCGAGCAAGATTCTATGGGGCCTTCCCGGCACAGGTCTTCCCCCCATATCCTGTGCTTTAGCTCCTCTCTGAA
Source organism: Kogia breviceps (assembly GCF_026419965.1). Classification (NCBI taxonomy): domain Eukaryota; kingdom Metazoa; phylum Chordata; class Mammalia; order Artiodactyla; family Physeteridae; genus Kogia; species Kogia breviceps. The sequence continues at coordinate 41,512,472 of NC_081324.1, read as the reverse complement.
GTACCTAGATAACAGTATTTCATGCACATTTCCTGAGCTGTTTTACAGATGTGACAAACCCCCACCAAATTGAAGATGTTAACTACCTGATGGCCTTGAGCACATAGCCCCCAGGCCTCTTGGAACCTAAGGACTGATAATGTTAACACCTGTGACACCACCCTGTTCCCTCACCATCAGCCAATCAGAGAATTGTGCTCCACCTGATCACATACCCTGCGACCTGCCTCCCTCGCCTGGCTTTTAAAAATGCTTTGGTGAAACCTTTCGGGGAGCTCAGGGCTTTTAGGGCATGAAACACCGGTCTCCTTGCATGGCCCTGCAATAAACCTTCCTCTGCTCCAAACTCCGACGTTTCTGTTTGTTTGGCCTCACTGTGTGTCGGGGACTCGAGCTTGCCCTGACAATTTGATCATATCTGTGCACACCCCTTCCTGACACCGAGGTACTTACTAGGCCTGGGTTAGTCTCCTGAGTGTCCCAGGCCAGGAGTCAAAACTCCTAATACGTGGCTCTACCTCCTGTTTCTTTGAGAGCTTAAACTGGCCCCTGAGCAAAAATGCCTTCACATGTTAACAGAGGCATTTAACTTGTTAATAGGGAGGAACTACCCAGTGGCTTTGTAATTGTGCCTTTGTTCTTCCTAATGCCTGGCCAGTCAAAACCATTTTGCCTTGGAAGAGAAACAGAAAACAAGTTTGAAAGTGTTCGGGACCATTTCGATTTTTATATTTGAACTTATGATTCCTATCCAGTCTCTAGAATGATTGTGACAGTGATGCTAATGATGAGTCCTCAGCAGTCTCATCACTATGGTGTTTCTTCCCCTTATGCCCACCTCAGTAAGGGGTACCACCTTCTGTCAGATCCTTTCCAAGCCAAGAACAAAAGTTATCCAGAGGCCCCGCCTTGTAGACATGCCTCCCAATGATTTCTTCAGACTCCTCCTCTCTCTGCTCCCACCGTGGGTATAGTCATGAGAGTCTGGTCACTTCTCTCTTGCAAGTGACAAGAGTCTCTGTCTTTCGGTCCACACTAGTGCCAGAGGGGCTCTCTCTAGAACATAAATCTTTCCCTGACCCCAAGGTGAGTGAGAGGCCACTTCTTTGTACTCTTCAGTACCCAGCATCCCCCTCTGTCCAAAAACCTGTCACAATGTAACTTACTTCTTAGTTTGAGTGACTTACACATCCATTAACCTTAGGCATCTTTAGGCTGTCCTCCAACAAGTAGTTGTCAGTTTTTAATAATTTGTGAATTACTCTATGCATAAACCTGCTGTTCTGTTATTTCCAGATATTTTTAAAATTTCTTTTCCTATTAGCTTTCATTATTTCCTTGCCTTTTGCTGATTTTTCTCTACTTGCTTCTCTGAACATTATTTTAGAGCCAGATTAGATAAGATCTTTTATTAATCTTTAGCGACTACTGGCTTTTTTTTTTTCTTTCACTAATGATAATGACTGTAGTTACTTTGAAAGTTAGTTCTTAAAAGGGGCTTCCCAAAGGGCAACTTTGAAACTGATCTGGTGACTGGTACCTTTGGCAACTGAATCATAATTTGAAATTGAATGAATAAATTCGGCTTGATGAACTTTGGGCATTAAAAAAAATGACTTAGGGCTTCCCTGGTGGCGCAGTGGTTGAGAGTCCGCCTGCCGATGCGGGGGTCGCGGGTTCGTGCCCCGGTCCGGGAAGATCCCACATGTCGCGGAGCGGATGGGCCCGTGAGCCATGGCCGCTGAGCCTGCGTGTCCGGAGCCTGTGCTCCGCAACGGGAGAGGCCACGACAGTGAGAGGCCCGCGTACTACAAAAAAAAAAAAAAAAAATGACTTAGAGTATTATCTGATTCCAAATGTTATCTTTTGCACCTGAGCTACGTTATTAAAGAAATGATTTACATCACCCTCTCTGCCTTAAAATCTAAGTGTCCTCCTAGTAGATGTGTAAACAACTCCAGAAAGCTTCCAGTGGTACACTTTATCCTTTTTTCTGTTATCCTAGAGTGCCAGCTTAGGTGATTTAGAAATTTCACAAAATGAACTTGTTGCCTTTGTTGTTACCATAAATTAGAAAGTTGTATGAATTGGTAGGGTGAGGGTGGAATTTTCTCAGAAATTCTGCAGTCAACATTTCCCATATACTACTTTCCAAGAGATTAATAAGCAAAAAGTGTTGTTGTAGCCATTAAAAGGTATATGGGGTTGGTTGGTTGGTTGTTAAATGGTTTTAGGGCTTGAAGATGTAAACTCACTGCTAAACTGGATCTTTCCTGCTCACCCGAAGAAAGATGCTGGATTATCAGAAAAGAGTCCAGGTATCAATTTAGTATTTATGTCACGTCAGGGTGGAGAGCAGGTGGATAAACACATTTAAAAATGGATTTTCCAATATTATCTAGTCAAATTCTTAGGTGCCCTTTAAGCCTAAGAATTGCCACTTGAGATCTATGTAAGTTTTAAATATAACCCTAATTAATTGCATTGTTAAAAGACTAAGAATATTAGGTAGTTTTGTTCTCGTTATGTTTACTGAAAATTCATTAAGATATCAAATGATTCCAACTCTAGGTTCATTGTGTTGTCTATTCAGGGAGCTTTCTTTCATTCCTTTCAAGATACAGTAAAAGCCAATAAAGCTCTGAATGTATCATTCCCAATCAAAACAAAATGCAATCCTTTAAAAGGAAACATTTCCATTTTCCTGTTATATTATGTTCTATCCTCGTTTCTCCTGGTTACTGTATTTATGTTTATGACTCTTTGGTTAATTGCACAGCTTTCTTTGCTGACTTTGCTTGTATTCTGTATTGTTCAATAGAGGCCATCCTTGGACACTGCTTTTAGTCCCATAGTAACTCAAATTTCTTTTAAACCACACTGCAAAGGAGCTTCTATTTCCTTTGCTGTAAAACATAAGGCCATCTGTTGAGTCTGGGTTGTTATTATTTTTATCATCACTGTGACTAGACTGGACTCCATTCATGCTCTCTTGATGAATCTAGGCTGTCAGCCCTCAGAACAAAAGAGTTTTTGTTTTAGCTCTCCTATCTTATTTCACAGCGATTGATCATTTCTCACTCAAATTCTTACAGTTCATGAGTTCTTTATATGAAGGCTCTCCCTTGCCTGCTCCCCCCGCCAGCCCATGTGTAGGCCAAAAGCAAGTCAAGTGGTTCTGCCTCCGAACTATATTCCACAGCTGTTCACCTCTGCACAGCCATATCCACAGCCATCACTCAAATCCAAGTCACCAACATCTCTTACCTGAATCACTGTAGTATCTTCTGTACTGGTCCTGCCACTCTACTAATGTACTCTTCACACAGCTGACAGAATATCTTCCTGCTTTACTTTTCACTGGAGCCTTTTCTGTCTTTGCCTGTTGGCGTTTCCAGGTTGTCTTCCCCAGTGCCCAATCTGAGATGTTTGAGGCAAAAAGAAAACCCAGGGAACTCCCTGCTGTGTCATTCTCAGGCCTCAAGGTCCCTAGCCTGTCTGTCTTCTCTCCAGCATTCAGTCTTCATATGTGTGTTTTGTCTATAATGTCTAGGGTTTTAAGCTGTACTTAGCAAAAGGAGTAGACAAAAGTGCATCCTCTCACAGGTCTGGACCCAAATGTCCAGAATATCATTTAAAAGTGTAAATCAGGGATTTCCCTGGTGGTCCAGTGGTAAAGAATCCACCTTCCAATGCAGCGGACGTGGGTTCGATCCCTGGTAAGGGAACTAAGATCCCACATGCCGTGGAGCAACTAAGCCCGTGCACCGCAACTATTGAGCTCACGCGCCTCAACGAGAGAACCCGCATGCCCCAAACTACAGAGCCGACGCACTCTGGAGCCCCCGTGCCACAACTAGAGAGAGAAAACCCACACGCCACAACTAGAGAGAAGCCCGCGCCGCAACTAGAGAGTCCGAGTGCCGCAACAAAAGATCCCACATGCCTCAACTAAGACCTGACACAGCCAAAAAAACAAAGAAAATAAATAAATAAATATTTTTTAAAAAATAAAATAAATAAAAATGTAAATCACCTGGTATCGCTGTCCCAAGTTTAAACCTTTCAGTGGCTTCCAGGTGACCTTGGTACACAATGCAAACGGACGTTAGTAACCTACAAGACCCAAGATAATGTGATCTTGGCCTACCTCTTCAACAGTGACATTGTTGCAGTTGGTTATCATTGCATTAAGTTGACCTTTTTTTTCCTTGCAAAGACTCCCTTCTTACTCATAACCTTACAACAGGTCATTCTTCATCTCAGCCATTTGTTATCAATGCTACTCTGCTTGGCTCCATCTCAGCCTTCAGTTTAAATGCCTCTACCTAATATTATTCTCTTACTTTCCTTACATTTAAATTTTCTTCAAGAATTAATATAAATCCGATTTTTTCAGTCATTGCTTTTCATGGTTAGTCTGCGTGAACAGGATGACAACATGGCCCTTGATCTTTTGAAGATGCATTTAACAAACACCTCATGTGGAGGATGCCAGTGTATTAGAATCAACCACTTTATAAACAAACCCCCAGAAAGTCCTTAAGTTACAGGTCAGTATGTCATCATGAACTCGGTTCCTGGTTTTAGTTTGCTTATTTTTGATTCATTGATTCACTTAATGTTTACTGGGGCTTCCCTGGTGGTACAGTGGTTAAGAATCTGCCTGCCAATGAAGGGGACACAGATTCGATCCCTGGTCTGGGAAGATCCCACATGCCACAGAGCAACTAAGCCCGTGTGCCACAACTACTGAGCCTGCGCTCTAGAGCCCACGAGCCACAACTATAGAGCCCACGTGCTGCAACTACTGAAGCCCATGCACCTAGAGCCTGTGCTTCGCAACGAGAGAAGCCACTTCAATGAGAAGCCCGTGCACTGCAATGAAGAGTAGCCGCCGCTCGCCACAACTAGAGAAAGCCCGTGCACAGCAACGAAGACCCAATGCAGCCAAAAATAAATAAAATATTTAAATTTTTAAAAATAATAATATTTACCAAGTGCCTATTAGTATCATACACTATTCTAGGTGTTGGGGAGACAGCTGTGAGCAAAACTAAAGTCCTAGCTCTTACGGAGCTTACATTCTAATGGAGGAAGATCAACAATAAATAAATATGTAAAAAACATACAGTAAATATGTCATGTGACGAGTGTAAAAAGTAAAACAGGGCAAGGGGAGATAAAGTGGTTGGAGTATTCAGAGAATAGGAGAAGGAAGTATTTTACATAGACTGGTCAGGAAATGTCTCTTTGTAATAAGGTGTCATTTGAGTAGGGACCTAAATAAAATTGGGGGTCAAGCCATGCAAACATCTAGGGGAAACAGAGGGAAGAGTAAGGACAAATGTTCTGAAACTGAAATGTATGTGCCATTGTTGAGAGGAAGTGGGATGCTCCAGCTGGTGTGGCTGGAGCTTAGGTAGGGAGGAGCAATGCTAGGAGACTAGGTCAGAGGGGGAGCCCTCAGAGTAAGGCCATTGATGAAGGTCATTGGCAGACCTTGACCATGACAAGCTGCCTGTGCTTTTTACACATGGCCACCTTTACTGCTGACTAAGTACTACCCATGGGAACATGGCAAGAGTGCCACCAGTAGAAGGAAGCTGTATAGTGAGATTTAATTCAAAACATTACTTGATAGCTTTACAGTCTAGAAAGAATACTGTATACATGACACCTATCAAGACTGATTTCCCTCATTTATTCCACAAAGGTGGAGAGAATGAAGAGAAAGTAAAGATAATTAGGGTGAATTATAAAAAAGTAATCAGAAAGAGTTCTGAAAGGAAGTGAACTAATTGTTTCAAAGTTGTTTAAAATTCCAAACTCATAGTTGTTTAATTGCTTTCCTATACTGCAGTGTAACCAGTGTAAGCAACTGAATCAAGTCCTGTGGTTAAGTGAAAAAAACAGTAGAAAATCAAACAAAGTATTCTGGAAATACTGAATAAAAATTAAATGCATATAATCTTTTATTGTTTAATTGAAACTTGAAAACTGCACTTAGTGCATATATGTGCAGTGTTATATTTCATCCTGTAGATATGGGATAGGAACTCAATGTCACATCTACAACTACAAAGAGTATATGTTAGTGTCCTGGACAGGTGATGCAAAAAGAAAGAAGTGGCCAGTTTCCTCTTTGTTGTACTCATCAATTTCATCCATCCATCCAGGGTCATATAGTGAAGACCTTTAACATGACATTAACTATGTCTGATTGAAACAGAAAATAAAGGTTTCATCTGCACTTTTCCTGACTCTACTCCCTCCTGAAATCAAAAGTAAAGAGAGCCACTTTCTAGAGGTCTTCAGTAAACATGGTTATTCTCAGAGCTGGACTCCTTCCTTTTTCTCATTTACTATCCATTTCTTCCCTAATAGTCTGGGATTAATGTTCCATCTTCTTTGTCATTACATGGACCAAACCACAAAGTATTTACAGAAAAATGCAAATTATACAGTGCTTGAAAATATTATGTCCCATTTTGTAATTATTATAATCATGTACTAGACTATGCTCACCATAATAAACCACTAGAGAGTCTTGCATTTCCCCTGCTCTTTTTCACTCATAACCCTTTATATAAATGGTTCCCTTTATTTGAAATGTCTTCCTTCCCCACCCAAATCTCACTTTGCATGACTAACTCCCATTCATCTTTCTAAACTGAGGTTTTAAGTGACCTCTTCCTGTAAACCTTCCTAATCATCCCTTCTTGGTAGATAATTCTTTGCACTGTAACTTCCTGTATGCCTATATTATAGAATTTAAAAAACTGTGACGATTTTTGTTTTAGATACGTCTTCTTTAGGAGACAACAAACCCCTCAAGAGCAAGATTATGTCTTAATTTTTCTTATACCCACAATATATAACACAATGCCAGGAACATGACTAGGCATTCTAAATATTTGTTGAATAAAAACAAACATATTATTTAAATATGATAATGGGAAAGTTATAGTAAATTCTAAGGTCATGAAGGTATTTATTGCTTAGAATTCCTTTTAAAGTAAGTGCACTGTAGCGTTCTCATAATTGAAATAAGCCCACATTTATATTTTACTCAATTATTTTTTTTTTTTTTTTTTTTTTTTTGCTGTATGCGGGCCTCTCACTGCTGTGGCCTCTCCCGTTGCGGAGCACAGGCTCCGGACGCGCAGGCCCAGCGGCCATGGCTCACGGGCTTAGTTGCTCCGCGGCATGTGAGATCCTCCCGGACCAGGGCACGAACCCGTGACCCCTGCATCGGCAGGCGGATTCTCAACCACTGCGCCACCAGGGAAGCCCTACTCAATTATTTTGATATTCATTGAGATGACTCTTGATTCCACTGAGTATCCTGAATGTTCAATACATCTTACTTTTTCATGGCAGTCATTGAGAATTACAGCAATTTAAAATTTGAATAAAATTTCTTATTATTTGATGTAATATATTAAGTTCTGTATTTTCATTTCTTATCTTTTTTAATTCAATGCTAATTATAATCTGCACAATATATTTGATTGTGTTTTGTCATTTGGTAATGAAGAGAGTGATCTTACCAGAAAAAAGAAAAAAATTATAATTGTTTTCTTTTCTTTAAGACATCACAACAATTTTGTAAACATATACTACAGCAAACATGACTATAACAATAATAGATTTTAGCATCACTTTCAAAGATGAAATGGGTTTCCCTAAAAATACTGTTTTTCTAACCTCCTTAAAAAGAAATTGAGATGAAATTTGAAATACTACCATTAGAATCCTTAAGAACTTTACAGGAGCACTCAGTAATGAAACCACTGCCCTCTAGGGATATATCTGCATGTATTTTAAAACACATAACTGTAGTAAAAGATTTTACTCTTCAGAATTTTGAAGTACTGCCAAATGAACTTTTTTTCTCTTCTAAATTTATATTTGATATTTGGTGGCTTTCCAACATTATAGCTGAGTCTACCAGAGTAATAATGGCTTCCTTACAATGCTGTTAAAATCTGAAAATGCTTTGATTTCTTCACAAATCAATGATTCAACTGTATAGGAAATAATCCATTCTTATTGTACCTCATAATTGATCGAAAAAATATTAAAATTTCCTGTACATGCTAATTACATTAGAGGAGAGGTTATAAGTGAGTGCTTATAGAAATATCCTGACTTATAATTCTTCTTACATTGGCCAATTTTTGTATCTTGTGATTTTTATTGATGTCGGAATGTTTTGTTTTTTCAACTACTTTTACCTACCTGTACTTGTGCAGAGGAAAATTGAGAATGCTATATCACAGCAAGTATTCAATTATAGCAAATTTTAGCAAAAGTTAAATTATTGCATGTATTTTTTTCTACTCTTCAAATCATCATTATTTGTATTTTAAGATGTTAATATCACTTTCTTTTTTTCCATACACTAGAACTTGTGGTAAAGATATATGGCTATATTTATGGTGTTTTCTGTAAAACCAGTTTGGAGCCATTAACTATTGCTTCACTGCTGAAGGACATTCATTTATTCAATAACTGTTTCTTAATGTAAAAATTATCACAAGTCAGTTTTGCTAGAAGCTTCTTTTTTTTTTTTTTTTTTTTTTTTTTTTTTTTTTTGCGGTATGCGGGCCTCTCACTGCTGTGGCCTCTCCCGTTGCGGAGCACAGGCTCCGGACGCGCAGGCCTAGCGGCCATGGCTCACGGGCTTAGTTGCTCCGCGGCATGTGGGATCTTCCCGGACCAGGGTACGAACCTGTGACCCCTGCATCGGCAGGCGGATTCTCAACCACTGCGCCACCAGGGAAGCCCTAGAAGCTTCTTTTAAAGGTGTACACACACATAACCTAAATGCCTATACGTGAATAAAAGAAAGTAAACCATGTCTGTAGTTTCACCATATTTATTACTGTCCACTGAAGTTGCCTTAATTTCACCAAAATTTAGAGACACTAAGCTATATTTAGAAAATAAAAAGACTTCTCCTCTTTTTCAAATATGAATTATAGTTCTTCAGAAACCCCAAACTAGCCAAAGGTTGGTATAATCATTCCACCTCATTCTGTTCTTGACCTCTCCATCATCAGAAGTTAATAATAGATGTGTTATGCCCCCGGAAGTGGCATCTTTCTCCTTTTCTTTCTTCACTATTGCATTCTACTGCTCTTCACCTTTAAGGATCAGTGTAGAAGGAGCGAGCTGGATAATGAGGGAAAAGATCTTCCTTCCTGAGAGTAACAGATTCTTACCTGACTATCATTTAGGACAGTGAATCTCAAACTGTAGTCCCCAGCATCAGCATCAAGATCACCAGGGGCTGTTAGAAATACAAAGGTCTAACTCTGAGAGTGGAGCCCTGCAAATCCATCTTTTAACAAGCCTCCAAGTGCTTGTGAAGACGATAAAGTTCTAGGCCCACTGATTTAGGGAATAATTACCATGACAATCACCCATGAGAGAGGGGCACAGAAAATTCTATGCTATCTTTGAAGATCTTCCCCAAAGTTGCTGGTTAAATGCAGGAAAATTTGATGTCATGAGGTACTGTGCCTTTGGATATATTGTAAATTAACAAAAATTTATCCCAAACAATTATGACTATGGGGCCTTTATCTCACAAGTTACAATATGAGATTTGAGAACTTCAAAGACTGAGGGATTATCCTAGACTGAACAGTCTCCCCTGCAATTTATTTCTACCTGGAACCTCAGAATGTGACCTTATTTGGGAACAGGGTCTTTGCAGATGTAATAGTTAAGATGAGGTCATACTGGCTTAAGGTGGGCCCAGCATTCTAGAGAGAAGGTCATGTAGAGAGGCTCCCAGGGAAGAATGAGGGAGAGATTGTAGTTACGCTGCCACAAGCCAAGGAACATTAAGGCTTGCAAACACCTTTGCTAGGAAAGAGGCATGGACTGTTTCTCCCCTAGAGCATCCACAAGGAGCCAACCTTGCTGACACCTTGGTTTTGGACAGTAGGCCTCTTGAACTCTGATGAAATCAATGTCTGCTATATTTTAAGCAAACCGGTTTTTGCTAAAATTGTTGTGACAGCCCTGGGAAACTAATATGGAGAACTTCATAAGGTTTAAATCTTATGAGTGTTCTTTGACTTGCTCTTGGTCCATAAAGACCTTCTCATGAAAACATGTTCTGTAAGAAGGCTGCTCTGCCACCCCGGCCCCAGTTCCAGCCCTCTCCTCTGCCCATCCCCCCACCCTTTTAAAGGACCTTTGAAAAGTCTAGCTTTAGTTGGGAAAATCATATTCTTATTTACTGTTGGAGAAAAAAACTCTCCTAGAAAAAGATTAAATGTAAAACCCTTTTCATTGTGGAGAAATAAAGCATTTGTGTATTTTTAGTTAGAAATTATGCCTATTATCTTCCATCCATCTGTCTTTCAATAACATTTTAGATTGATGTGGATTATGTTTTTGAGCTGCTTTATACTCATTTGTTCAAATATATACCAAGCCTTTTAATTGGACCATTTTATATGCAAATAACTCTAATACTATTAAGTGTATCTGTGTCTCCTTCTGTTGCTGTTTCAGTTGTGTCATAAATGCATTGACCCTCCACAAACAGGGTTAATTAGTGTGTGAGTGGGTGTGCTTGTGGCGGCTGCCAGCTGTAGATCTAAGATAAATAGGCATTTACCAAGCAAAGCTCTTTGTGTCTCTTTTTTTTTCTTTGTATCTTAAAAACAAAACACATGTAACTATGAATGATATGTTTAGGGAGCTGCCTTAAGGATGTGGATTTGTATTCACTGCATCTTTTATGAATAGCTCTGTGCTCTCCTTTGCTATGTTTTCTTTTTCTCAAATGACATAGTAAAAACCTCATAGTACATATTTTTAATACATAGTATGTATACATAGTACGTATTTTTCATACATAATACGTATTTTTCATACATAGTACGTATTTTTAAATGTCAAATTGAAACATTTAATAAGACAGCTTTGATAGAATAATTTAAATGACTAAAAGATCCATCTTTTTTTAAGATTTGTTAAATTTATGTTTTTAACAATTGCTTCTTTTTTGTTGTCGCTCAGTAATGCAACATTCCTGTTAATACGTAAAAAAAGCACAGAATGTTTAAGAGTGTGATTTTTTTCCTGTGCTTTCTTCCATTCTTCATTTCTACAGCTCTCATTTGTAAACTTGCTAGTGTTTTGTTTCCCCTAAAACTTTGAACATTCCTAGTCAATTTGTCAGTGTTGTTTTCTAGTATTTCTCAGTTTTTTTCTCAATTATATTTGAGCCAGCACAAAGATCTCAAAGATATTTTTGAGACAATACCCTCAACACAGAATCAATTCCACACTTTAATACAACAACGGTAGTGCAGTTTGAATTATACTAAGGATGCTGGAGTAGTATAGGTGATAAATGTTTTTGTGTAAGGCAATAGTCTAGGAAGTGTTATGCTGAATCTGAAGGTATTAAGGAAGACTACTTGAAGAAGATCTGTCTTTATTATATGTAGATTTATGCTACTTCTATACTAACCATTCTTGCAGTATACCTATTATGTGCTGAGTATTAGGGGATAGAAAAGGAATTCAGAGTCCTGCTTTCAAGGAAAAGTAGTCTAACAGGGAAGAGGGACAATAACGGACAAGGGTGAATCAGCTTAAATATAGAATTGGGGCCCTTGGACTGGAGGAAATTAAGAACGGGTACTCTATTGGTTTCCTAGGCCTGCTGTAACAAATTACCACAAACCTAGTTAGTAGCTTAAAACAGCAGAAATGTAGTCTCTCATAGTTCTGGAGGCTAGAAATCCAAAATCAAAGCCCCAGCAGGGCCACGCTTCCTTGGAAGGCTCTAGGGATCTTTCATGCCTCTTCCAGCTTCAGTGGTTCCTTGACCTGTGGCCACATAGTTCCAGTTGGCTTCCATCTTCATACAGCCTTCTCTGTGTGTCTCTGTCTTTTCCTTTCTTGTCTCTTGAAAGGTAATGTGTCATTGGATTTAGGGCCCACCCTAATCCAGTATGACCTCATTTTCAAGGTCTTTAACTTGAATACACCAACAAAGACCCTTTTTCCAAATAACATTACATTCATGGGTTCTGGATGGACATATCTTTTGGGGGCCACTATTTGACCCACCTCAGCTACCCGGAAGAGGTGACACCTTCATTGCAGAGTAGGTTTGAGGGGAGAGGGGAGACACATGTGAGTTCTCTTTTAGGCATGGACAGTGTGAAATGCCCAAGTCTTTTCTACTCTTAGCACAATGCCTGGCACATAGAAAACACTCCATGATTGTGGGATCATAATCCCACATGACATATACTCATGAAAACACTCAGCAGGCAGGTGGACATACAAGTCAAGAGAAAGATCTGGGTTTGACAAAAGGATGGATTCGATTACGAAGGGAAGTTTTGTGAGAACAGAAAAGACTAAAACAAGGGCCAAGAGACAGTTCATCTTTGAGGAAGGAATTGCTAGAAAAACAAGAGGGAGAGCAGTAGAGTGGGTGGCATGGGAGACGAGAGGAAATAATCTTTAAGAAGAAAAAGAAAGGTGTCAGGTTAGGTGGAGCTGATTAAGTAGTATAAAGCCTAGATTTGGGGACTTTGATTCTATAAGCAGTTTCAGCAGTTAGGAAGCCAGTTTTCAGTGGATTAAAAATGGTAGAAAGTTTGACAAACATTAAAAAAAAATTTCCAAACAGTGAACCTAAACCCATAGGCTTCCCTCCATAACCCAGGTGTACATGTTTCAAAGAAAGGGTTTAACATTTTTTTGTGTGTGAGGACACATGTCCATGGCCTCTTTCCTTTGATTCCAGAGACAGACTGGGCAAGTTGTTTTGCATTGTTAGAGTTGCCGTGCTGCCTCCCACTTGTAACCCCTCTGCTGACAGGATGTCTAATCACATTTACCGTGGGAGGATGCAGTTCCCAAACTGCGATTCTGTCTCTGATCCTCCATGTAAAAGGATGTTCCTCAGGCATACCACTGAATCTACTATAAAACAGCAGTCAGGCATAAGTAGCGTGGACTCAGAGACCTTCCTGTTGAGTAGTGTAAAATACGTACATTAAGAAGAAAAAGACGCTTCAGTTTCATACACTAGAGATTCATAACCATGTTATACTTTGATGTCATCATCAGTTTTTTTCCTTTACAATGGCAGTTACTGTTAAATGAGGGCTTTTTTAAAGTTAATAACTGAAATACCCTGGTGACTATAATCTCATCTGTTATGAGGACACTGGACGACTTCTTCCATCGCCTGTTGTCAATATACCACAAATTTGGCCTTTTCAATTCCATGTTAAGAAGCTGAACATTGAGTTTCTTTTTGTAATTTGTATTTCACCACAACATTCTTGAAGTAGTAACAATAGTAATTGTATTCTAGTTCATTTGCGTCAACTAATTTTTTTAAATTGAGAATAAGTTTGGACATTTGGAATGTTGTTATTTTAAATGGTAACAATCATTGGATGGTTTTGAATCATTTTCTAGGCTTTATGAACTGAGATTATGGCAGGTGTATTCATTTCAAAGGCTAAAAATTGACTAGCCATTACTTACCTTAACAAGCGGAGCTTTAAAGTCAGGCCAAATAAAAGAACTTATTTAAAATGAACTATTTAACTGTTACTATTTTTTTTAGATTGAAAATGTAAGAATCTGGATGTGCTTCTTAAAGGAATTATTTAAAATTTTGTTTAATAAGGATTTTGTGTTAGACTCTATAAATCAGAATTCGAAAGTATATAGGTCAAAAAGAAATTATTAAGTTGGAACATGTTCAAAACCTGATTATGCTCATTTATTATGCCATTTTATGATAACTGATATAGTTTAAACTAACAAACTTGAGATTTATACCAACAGGTCCATAGATAAACATAGCCTTTATCTTAGGGTTGAATCACACAATGTTACAGATCTTTTATTATTCTACCTGCTATTTTGATATGAAGTTCAATTAAGACATGATTTTTAAAAACTATTCAAACCTACTTTAATCCAGTGATGTTTTTAAAAATTGTAGTTGATTTACAATATTATATTAGTTTTATGTATAGTGATAGTGATTCAGTATTTTTACAGTTTACACTCCATTAAGAGTTATTACAAGATAATGGATATAATTCCCAGTGTTATATATCCTTGTTGCTTCTCTACTTTATACATAGTAGTTTGTATCTCTTAATCCCAACTCCTAATGTGCCCCTCCCCCTTTCCCTTTCCCTGCTGGTAACCACTAGTTTGTTTTCTATATCTGTGAGTCTGCCTTTGTTTTGCTATATACCTTCGTTTGTATTATTTTTTTTACATTTCACATACAAGTGATATCATACAGTATTTGTCCTTCCCTGTCTGACTTATTTCATTAAGCATAATATTTTCTAGGTCCATCCATGTTGCTGCAAATGGCAGAATTTCATTCTTTTTCATGGCTGAGTAATATTCCAGTGTGTGTGTGTGTGTGTGTGTGTGTGTGTGTGTGTGTATACACACATATATACATACATACATACATACATACAAACAATGGAATATATATATACCACATCTTTATCCACAGTGATTTTTAAATACATGTTACAGCAGTGCTGGCTACCCAGGTTGTTTACTGGTTTATAACATTATATAAGTTTTGTATATTTTGACTTCTGTATACACTACAGTGTGCTCACCACCAAAAGTTTAGTTTCCATCCACAATTAAGACATGATTCTAAGGCTTCTTTGGCACAGTGTAGAAAAATCCAGCAGTATGTTTTCTGCTCTTTTAGCATTTATATTCACAAACTACATATATGTATCTAATTAGAATTTAATAAGCCTTTCATTGAAGAGAGAACTCTGATCTCTGTAAAGCTTTTATCCTTGTCCTACTTACAATGTCACCACCAAAATCTTTATTCTGCAAATTTATTGTTTTTTAAAAGTACAATTATATGTTATTTTCCTACATGTTATAATTATGCAGTTTTCTTTACATGAATATTGCTTTCTGGGAAAAAATGCTCTTTGAAATATTAGGGAAATAAAAACTATTCTTTCTATAGAAATAGGAATACTCTATATGAGCAATAGATTAGAAAAAGAGGCACATTCATCATGCATCTGAGTCTTTGTTGTTCACACTAAATGAAGGGTGATTTTCTAAAAATAAGGCCAAGAAAAGTGAAATATGGGATTTCATAGTTTATTGGAAGTCAAACATTTTTACTGCCAGTAATTCAGCATCGTGTAGTCTAAAACCACATTCGACTCTGCTGGATGGGGGTGTGTGTGCGTGCAGTGTTATGATTTGGCAAGGCACTCTGTCGTTTACAATTTTGAGAGACATGGAGAATTCTGCTGGAATTTGATTATAACTGATGTTACTTTATAAAGAGAAGAACATGCAGGGTCTTAGGTGAAGTGATCATTTTAGTGCTTCTGTTCTGGGCTTCTCTTGTTCCCCTCAAATCCCTTACCACGTCTTTACTTTGTTTCCAGATTTTCTTTCTGCCTCTTCTTTTGTCCTTTTATTTTTCTTCTTTCTCTAACCTTAAGTTCCCCCATGCATAATCATAAAGGCTTCCATTTATTATTATTCCTTTTTCAAGTTTATCTCCAAAATATCATCATTTATTAAGTGAAAATTCAATACTCAAGGATGTCATCACTGTCAATCAAGCCCCCTTGATTGGCCTGACAAAACTAGTTACTATTGTGAGTCTGTATCCTCTCCAGCCCAAAATGTTAACCCTTAACTTTGATTCCAGCAATGAAAAGCCAGGTGCAATGTGCCCCCCATCTAGTGGAATATCTGGCAGGATCTGAACTCATTGGATCCAGTTCACCAGAACATGAGGTCATGTTCATGAATGTACACACACACACACACACACACACACACACACACATACACACACACATCTAACAACACATGAGCATGTGAAAGCTTGAGCACAACTCAAGGGAAAGCAGAGAAGCTGCAGCTGTGAGAGAGGAGATAATTATTGAACTAAAGTCCAAAATGAATGCTTGAGAAGAATCTGGAGCACAAATGAAAGATTAGTTGTAGGAAGGAAATTGTACTTTCCCTTTGAAACAGAAGAGGAGGAGTGATCCAATAAAGATAAGGGGGAAATTTTGAGTTAAATGGAAGGAGTTGAAAGAAATCTTGTTGGATGGCATCTATTTCTTGGGGAATCACAAGTCAAGGGTGGGACTTCAGTCTTGAGAAGAACAGGAAAAGATTCATGTAACTCAAATGCATACCATATTACAGTTCTGCAGGGAAAGAGGACCAATATAGGATGTGTGTGTATATATATATATATATATATATATATATATATATAGAGAGAGAGAGAGAGAGAGAGAGAGAGAGAGACAGAGAGAGAGAGAGACAGAGAGACAGAGACAGAGAGGCAGAGAGACAGAGAGACAGAGACAGAGGGAGAGACAGGGACAGAGAGAGGGACAGAGAGACAGAGAGAGATTATCTTAAGGAATTAGCTCACATGAGGCCTGAAAGTCTCACATATGGAGGCTGTAAAGTCCAAAATCTTCAGGGTGGGCTAACAGATTGGAGACTCAGGAAGAGCTGATGCTGTAGTTCAAGTCCAAAGGCCATCTGCTGCTCTGGGGAGGTGAGTCTTTGTTCTATTAAGGCCTTCAACTGATTGGATGAGGCCCATCCACATTATGGAGGACAATCTGATTTACTCAGAGTGCACCAATTTAAATGTAAATCTCATCCACGAAAACGTCCTCACAGAAATATCCAAAATAGTGTTTGACCAAATATCTGGGCATCTTGGGCACCCAAGTTGACACATAAAATTAACCATCACACACATGTTCCCTTAGCTCCCTAACTAACTCCATGTTCCTCAAGAATTAGTTCTTTCATCTTTTCCTCAGAAAGCCTTCCCATAAACCCATCCTCAGGTGGAAGTTTGCTTCCTTGAACTAAATTCCCAGACCACCCTTCTGTAATGCCCCTTGCTGGAACCTAGTCCCTGAGCATGGGGATTTTTCACTTTTTGGTTCACATCTGTATCTCTAGGACCTAAACTGTCACCAACTATATTGTAGGCACTCCATAAAAAGTTGAATGAATGATGGAATGAATTGCATTTAATTTCTGTTTGTCAGTCTTACTTGAAAGCAGAGACAGTCTTAACTACATTTTGTACTCAATACCTAGCACAAACTAAGAGCTCAGTAAATGCTTCCTGAAAGAATAAATGGGTAAGTGACCTACCTGCTGGCTTACTTGCTGTGTATCTTTCCTTATTCCTGATTAATTTTATTTTCCTCCAATAATTCAAAAAAATTTATACAGATTCTTATTGCTCTATGGGTGGAGAAACTATACTAGCAGCTAGGATTACAAGTCAGAAAATGCTGGTGGTAGGAATCAGATATCAGTGGTTTTTAAAGTCCTGCAGGTGATCCCAGTGGGTGGGAATACTTGTAGTACTGGGTACAGTTAAAGTGGGGAGGATGTTAAGGAAGGTTAAAAACAGTGGATATCTCTGTGGAAGGCAGGGCCAAATGGGAACACCAGAAAGGAGGCTTTCAGTGGGCTCTAGAAGAAGAGGGAATGACAGCTACAGAGGAGAGAGAGAAATCCTGAAAAGAAAGTTCTGGGATATTTTGTAAGCACTCTGAGTATTTACTGTGCACTAGGCACCATGCTAAGTGCTTTACATGCACTGCCCCCCCACCTTTTTTTAACATCTTTTTTGGATTATAATTGCTCTACAATGGTGTGTTAGTTTCTGCTGTATAACAAAGAGAATCAGCTATACGTATACATATATCCCCATATCTCCTTCCTCTTGCATCTCCCTCCCACCCTCCCTATCCCACCCCTCTAGGTGGACAAAAGGCAAGGAGCTGATCTCCCTGTGCTATGCGGCTGCTTCCCACTGGCTATCTATTTTACATTTGGTAGTGTATGTCAGTGTTACTCTCTCACTTCGTCCCAGTTTACCCTTCCCCCTCCCTGTGTCTCAAGTCCATTCCCTACATCTGCATCTTTCTTCCTGTCCTGCCCCTAGGTTCTTCAGAACCTTTTTTTTTCTTTATATTCCATATATATGTGTTAGCATACGGTATTTGTTTTTCTCTTTCTGACTTACTTCACTCTGTATGACAGACTCTAGGTCCATCCACCTCCCTACAAATAATTCAATTTCATTTCTTTTTATGGCTAAGTAATATTCCATTGTACATATATTCCACATCTTCTTTATCCATTCATCTGTCGATGGACACTTAGGTTGTTTCCATGTCCTGGCTATTGTAAATAGAGCTGCAATGAACATTGTGGTACATGACTCATTTTGACTTATGGTTTTCTCAGGGTATATGCCTGGTAGTGGGATTGCTGGGTCATGGTAGTTCTATTTGTAGTTTTTTAAGGAACTTCCATACTGTTCTCCTTAGTGGATGTATCAATTTACATTCCCACCAACAGTGCAAGAGGGTTCCCTTTTCTCCACACCCTCTCCAGCATTTATTGTTTGTAGATTTTTTGATGATGGCCATTCAGACAGGTGTGAGGTGTTACCTCATTGTAGTTTTGATTTGCATTTCTCTAATCATTAGTGATGTTGAGCATCCTTTCATGTGTTTGTTGGCAATCTGTATATCTTCTTTGGAGAAATGTCTATTTAGGTCTTCTGCCCATTTTTGGATGGGGTTGTTTGTTTTTCTGATATTGAGCTGCATGAGCTGCCTGTGTATTTTGGAGGTTAATCCTTTGTCGATTACTTCATCTGCAAATATTTTCTCCCATCCAGAAGGTTGTCTCTTTGTCTTGTATATGGTTTCCTTTGCTGTGCAAAAGCTTTTAAGTTTCATTAGGTCCCATTTGTTTATTTTTGTTTTTATTTCCATTTCTCTAGGAGGTGGGTCAAAAAGGATTTTGCTGTGATTTATGTCATAGAGTGTTCTGCCTATGTTTTCCTCTAAGAGTTTGATAGTCTCTGGCCTTACATTTAGGTCCTTAACCCATTTTGAGTTTATTTTTGCATATGGTGTTAGGGAGTGTTCTAATTTCATTATTTTACATGTAGCTGTCCAGTTTTCCCAGCACCACTTATTGAAGAGGCTGTCTTTTCTCTATTGTATGTTCTTGCCTCCTTTATCAAAGATAAGGTGACCATATGTGTGTAGGTATATCTCTGGGTTTTCTATCCTGTTCCATTGATCTATATTTGTTTCTGTTTTTATGCCAGTACCATACTATCTTGATTACTGTAGCTTTATAGTATAGTCTGAAGTCCTGGAGCCTGATTCCTCCAGTTACGTTTTTCTTTCTCAAGATTTCTTTTGCTATTCAGGGTCTTTTGTATTTCCATACAAATTGTGAAATTTTTTGTTCTAGTTCTGTGAAAAATGCCATTGGTAATTTGATAGGGATTGCCTTGAATCTGTAGATTGTTTTGGATAGTATAGTCATTTTTGCAACATTGATTCTTTCAATTCAAGAACATGGTATATCACTCCATTTGTTTGTATCATCTTTAATTTGATTCATCAGTGTCTTATAGTTTTTTTGCATACAGGTCTTTTTTCTCCTTAGGTAGCTTTATTCCTAGGTATTTTATTCTTTTTGTTGCAGTGGTAAATGGGAGTGTTTCCTTAATTTCTCTTTCAGATTTTTCGTCATTAGTATATAGGAATGCAAGAGATATCTGTGCATTAATTTTGTATCCTGCTACTTTACCAAATTCATTGATTAGCTCTAGTAGTTTTCTGGTAGAGTCTTTAGGATCCTCTCTGTATAGTATCATGTCATCTGCAAACGGTGACAGTTTTACTCCTTCTTTTCCAATTTGGATTCCTTTTATTTCTTTTTCTTCTCTGATTGTTGTGGCTAAAACTTCCCAAACTATGTTGAATAATAGTGGTGAGAGTGGGCAACCTTGTCTTGTTCCTGATCTTAGAGGAAATGGTTTCAGTTTTTCACCATTGAGAACGATGTTGGCTTTGGGTTTGTCATATATGGCCTTTATTATGTTGAGGTAGTTTCCCTCTGTGCCTACTTTCTGGAGAGTTTTTATCATAAATGGGTGTTGAATTTTGTTGAAAGCTTTTTCTGCATCTATTGAGATTATCATATGGTTTTTATCCTTCGATTTGTTAATATGATATATCACATTGATAGATTTGCGTATAATGAAGAATCCTTGCATTCCTGGGATAAACCCCACTTGATCATGGTGTATGATCCTTTTAATGTGCTGTTGGGTTCTGTTTGCTAGTATTTTGTTGAGGATTTTTGCATCTATGTTCGTCACTGATATTGACTTGTAGTTTCCTTTTTTTGCAACATCTTTGGTTTTGGTATCAGGGTGATGGTGGACTCGTAGAATGAATTTAGGAGTGTTCCTTCCTCTGCTATATTTTGGAAGAGTTTGAGAAGGATAGGTGTTAGCTCTTCTCTAAATGTTTGATAGAATTTGTCTGTGAAGCCATCTGGTCCTTGGCTTTTGTTTGTTGGAAGATTTTTAATCACAGTTTCCATTTCTGCCCCTTGTTTTCATCATAGCCTTGCAAGTTATGTTTTTTTTTTCTTTTGCAGATGAGTAAATTGAAGTTTTGTATACTTTAAGTTCTTCAATACCTTACATCAAGTGAACAGAACAGCAAAATTTCAAGTCTATGATTGTATGGCTACAAAGTTTATCTTCTCTCCAGCACACCAGTGGTTCTCAACCCCAAATGCACAGAAGCACCCCAATGTATGCCCCACTTAAGATCTGTTGTATCAGGATCTCTGGGTAAGAGACCCATGTATCAGTTTTTAATTTTAAATCCTACTAGTGTTTCTAAAGTGCTGCCAGGGTTGAAAACCATGACCACAATCACAATGGATCCTCTACCACTTTGCCAACCTTCCCACCATGGGCTCAGGGTGCTCTCATCCAAGAAAAGAGACTTGACTCAATCAGTTTATACATGGCCTGCTCCCAATTCAGATAAGGGAGCCTGAATTTGCCAGGTAATTTGAAGTGCTCTTTATAGGTATCTGCTTTGATGTTAGTGAGAGTTTTATCTCCCGTTGTTACTTTGAGTTAATAAATGGATTATGCCATGCCCAGGCTCTGACTCTCCACAAAGGGCGCTGCTCAGTGCCACTCTTCCTTTGTGAGTTTTATAACACAGCTGGTGCTTTACACATCCTACTCCATTCCAAAAATAGGTAGGTAATGCTGGGCCACACACACATACACACATGCCCCACAAATGAATCAGGGCATGGTAGATGTCATGAAGCAATTGTTAAGTTTAATATCAGATTTCCTTCTATTAATTTTGAGAATACAGAACTCAGTTTTCTTTGTATTATAGAAATATGTAGGTAATGTCCATGGTGGCTAACTTCACCTGAAATCAAATGCATTTGTGCAAGACCCTGATATCATATCAAAATTCAGTCAGGTATTTTGATACATGATATGTATGTAAAATATTAAACTGATCAGTTTAATCTCAATCCCAATAAGAAAGATTAAGGGAAAAAACAGTAAAAACAGATAATATAGGGTAGAAGATCTCTACCCTGGCTGCACATTAGAACATAGGAGGCCTTTTAAATGAACAGACACTCAGAATCTACCCCCCAGAGATTGATTAGATTGATTCACATGGTCCCTTTGGAGCCCAGTAATTGTTATTTTAAAAGCTCTGTGGATGATTCATATCTGCTGTTTCTTACCTTCCCCAGGCCTTCCACTGTTGTAAAAGATGGGTATTACGTGAGAATATTCTGATTCACATATTTACTGTCAATGACAGGAAGGATGATGATAATGATGATAGTAACTCTTATTGAATTTGCTCTTACAAGTGCTTTACATATAGTAACTCATTTAGTACTCACAAGAGCTATTTTATGAGAGCAACATTATTATCATCTTTTTGCAGATGACAAACAGGTGTAGAGAGATTAAGTAACTCACTGCAGGACTTGGCAGAAGCGGAACACGAATCCAGAGTCTGGCTTTAGCATGCCATCTTATTACAGCCTCCAGTGAGACCATGAAATAAGCTCCATGATGTCACCCCAGCTCACCCCTCAGGTTCCCTTTCCCTTTTCCTGATTTTGCAGTGTCTAATCTAGGTTCAGGTTCACCGATCCCAGTAATGGTGATAAGGAACATGAGATTCCTCCACCCTGCCATCTAACTCCTACACCCAAGTTTGCAGTGGGATAGCACCAAGTCTTCAAGATTCAAGGAAGTACTGCTAGGTGGCGAATCTGTTTTGGAAAAGGAAACATTTTTATTTCTCAATACAACAGAAAAAATTTAAGGCTTTGGAACCAGACAGATAGAAGATCAAAGTTATGTACCTTTATTTATTAATCCTAGTAATCCAATTAATTTAATCTGACACTCAGTTTCTTAATCCATTAAGTGGACATACTAAATTTTAAATCATAGTATTTTATTTTATTTTTTAATTTTTTGTGGTACGTGGGCCTCTCACTGTTGTGGCCTCTCCCATTGCGGAGCACAGGCTCCGGACACGCAGGCTCAGCAGCCATGGCTCACAGGCCCAGCCGCTCTGTGGCATGTGGGATCCTCCCGGACCGGGGCACGAACCCGTGTGCCCTGCATCGGCAGGTGGATTCTCAAC
The DNA here is from genome assembly GCF_026419965.1 of Kogia breviceps. Classification (NCBI taxonomy): domain Eukaryota; kingdom Metazoa; phylum Chordata; class Mammalia; order Artiodactyla; family Physeteridae; genus Kogia; species Kogia breviceps. The sequence continues at coordinate 41,489,847 of NC_081324.1, read as the reverse complement.
CACTGCGCCACCAGGGAAGCCCTAAATCATAGTATTTTTAAAAATTAAGTGGAATAAAATATATAAAAGTCCTTGGACATAGTAGGCACTCAATACACATGGACTGCCTCCCCTTTAACCCTGTTCCCATTTCACATATACAATTAGCTTCTCACCTATGAATTTTGTTCAGCTTCTAAATTTCTGCTTTTCTTTATTCCTTTAACCTCTAGGTTTAAAAATGCTGTATGGGGCAGCCAAAATGTATGTAAAAGTTCTACCAGGTAAATTAGTGAGCGACTTAACAAAACTTTAGGGCCCTAAAAAAATTAGGAACACAGATTGCTTTTTAAAACCCTATAAACACCACCCCTCTGCTACCAATCCATCCAAATACCTAAAATCCCCACCTTCAGATCTCACTAAAGAACTGTTAGAAAAGATTGCCTTTGTCTAAATAAAGCATGTGTCACCTTATTTTGCTTGCAGCTAGCTACATGTTGGAACCTCCATATGCCATTACCATTAATGTGCAAAATGAGAGCAGGTGAAAGTCTGGAAAAAAAGGCAGATTTTTTTTTGTTTTAAACAAATAAAATCTCACTTGAGCACACTTCAACTGTAGCCTTAAACTAGAGAAAAAAAAAGGTTTTGGCAAACCCAAATAGCCTTTAAAGTTTCCAGTGTATCTAGTTGCTGTACAGTTCATGAAAAATGCCTATTTTTCTTAATATTTATGGTGGTCTGGTTAATCAAGTCATAATATGATACTTTTACTACTTAAGAGTACAATGAAATGGAAATCATTCTTTTCTATAGGTATCTGGCTTTTTGTGGGGGCATGGTTGATACTTCTATCTGCTATGGAATATTTCTCCTCTCTTTCTAAACTGTCTCTTCCCTAAACAGTTAATTTTCTGTGAGGTTTATTTCATCTTCTTGATACAGTTCAGTCATTAGTCTCTTGTCAAGCTTTTGAACCTTGCTTTTAATCTTTATATTTTCTGATTCTAAAGATGCACAATTGCTTTGAAGAGTTTTAATATAATATGTAAGCTCTTTTATCTTCTCTAGCTAATTTACTACATATTTGATAAGTTTTTCAGAGGTTTGTAAGGAAGCATTTGCTTGAAGGCATATATGTCTTCAAAGCTTCCCATCCAAGTGGTCCCAGGTTCTGACTTTTATTATATTCAGTTCCTACTGACCATCATCCATGTCATCTCCAAGGATAGCAAACAAATCTGTCATCTTCAACAAGCATTCTATCAGATTCTGGACCTGATGATGTTTCTTATGTAGAGATTTTTCCAAACATACCTTTGAGTTTTCAACTGTCCCTCCACCCCATGTTTACTGAGTTTACTTTCTCTTTCCATCCTTTACCCCCATATGAAATAATTTTAAACTTTCCTAAAGATTGGAATTTTATAGAAACTTTTCTACAATACTATCTATAGTTATGTTTTATTCTTCTGACATAAATTTTAAGGTTATTTTGGCTTAAGTCACTTGGGATTAGATGTGTTCCAATTTAACCTTCATTGACTATATTGTATCCTTCTTGTAACATTAATGGTCACCCCATCATGTTCTGCATGTTTAGTTTTCTTTCCCCCATTTTTTCCTCGCAAGTCTATTTTAACCTCAATAAAAGGTAGGACCTATTCCATTTTTAAATACCTGCCTCCATACTCAGCATTTCAAATAACTTTGTTTCAAGTCTGGCCTCCAAAAAAGAGGTCTCCAGTGTTTCACATTCTTACTTAAAATGGTACTAGAGTCTGTCATAAATTTTAACTTTTTCTTCATCTAGGACAGGAAACATTCTGTACAGC